>NC_134080.1:111570509-111881309 GCF_000715075.1 Nicotiana tabacum | reverse complement strand
GGATGATGGCCAGCGTGACAATAGAGGCAAATAGATTGCTATTTCTACAGAGGCACCGAATGAGGAGGAAGTAGATGTGCAGACAGCCATTGCACACTCCCTTGCAGATATGGTCGCAAAAGACACCCCCATGACCACACATCCATCTTTGGGTGAGGGTAGCAGCTCCTAGGTCCAATACCCAGCTTTGCAATAGGCAGAGCTTCCTATATTGGTCTTAGGCACCACTGCACAGTTAGAGGTTTCACCCACTGCCTCCATGGTGTTAGCTTTCGGTCCTATGGCCACCATGGACGATCCATCTACTATCCAGTCAGAGGATCTACCCAATGTCTCCACTATGTCAGCTCCCAGCTCCACAAGCGCCTAGTGTGCCCTAGGAAGCCCCTAAACTTTGCTCTTACTTGCTCAATGCATTAGGGACAATGCATGCTCTTTGGTCGGGGTGGGGTAGTCAATTTTTTTGTGAAACATGTATATAAACTCTTTACCTTAATAGTGTAGATGTGTATATAGCAATGAATTCCCCTTGGTCTTTCTTCGCTGGGTTCTTTTTCAAGTGTGTAATAGTATAACCATGGCGGTAGCACAAAATATTTTCACTTGTTTGGTATTTTGGTTCTAGTTTCGAACATGTGATAATTTTTTGTTGAATAAATTACACCCTTCAAATGTTGTAAATAAAAGGTTAGTCATTCTTGTGAAATTGAGGTTTGCTCTTTGACTTTGTGATTACCTAGAATCTCAAATATCATTTGATAATGCTTTGAGTTGTCTTGTATTCACTTGAGGGTTGAAATTATGCTGAATCTAACAGTTCATGCATTGTGAGTGGGTGAGAATTTGTGTAAATAATGCTTGTGCTTAACTTGTAATGTCTAGAACTTGCCCGGTTGGTTTCTCAATGAAATTCTCAGGTTAATGATTGGGTGTTGAAATGATCTTAGCTCTCTTTGTGATTGCTAACTAATTTTTGACCAAATGAACCTCCCTGGTACATGAATTATCCTAGTTACCCCTGTTGAGCCTTCAACCTTTTACTTGGCTACTACATTAACAAATATTTACCCCTTTATTAAATAATTCCCTCTTTTGAATCCTTCACTCCTTAAACAATTAAGAATGAGGCTAAAGGTCTAAGTTGGGGGTGTCGGTGTTAATCAGAAATTGGTAAGGTTGTACATTATATGTAGAAGCAAAAACCTCATAGTTATGTATATGAAGATATTCAAGATCCAAAAGAAAAACAAAAGAAAAAAAACATATGTATAAAAAAAGTATATGTGTGTGGAGTCTTGTGAAAACTGAAGAAGTACGTTGAGGTTGTTCTATGTTGGTAACTAGAGGTCAATAAGGGCTATATTGTAAAGAAGCAAAGTGTATGTAGAGTTCAAGGAGGGTATAACCACTATATTTCCAAATATTCATCTAGCCCGTCCCTAATCCTACACTACAACCTGTGAAAAGTCCTTTGTGATCTATAACAAATCATTCCTGGGATAGCAATAAGCTAAAATAAGGGCAAGCATATGTACTGATACTTGTAGAATTTAGCTTTCTTTCTGAGTGCAAGAGTGTTTGATTGTATCCCCTTTTCATACTTGCTGATTTGAGAATTTTCTTTGATGTGAGCACGCATGAATTGCAAGATTTAGCGATGCTAGCTTTCTTGAAGTAGGATACATGTGCATACCTAGCTGTGGGTAGTACTCTGTCATTTCTTTTGAGGCTCGAAGTTTACAAATTGATTAGTCGAACTGCTAAATGATCTTTGTCTTCCAAGAAGGGTAAATAAAAAAAATTACATGCTTGTTAGCTAACAGTTAGCACCATCCAGTGTCACTGTTGCTTCGTGATCTATCGGAAATAGATTAGTATGTGATAGGATGACTTTGTTTTTGTTACTTGAGGACAAGCAAAAGTCTAAGTTGGGGTTGTTGATGTTCCGTAGAATTGCGACACTTTTGATACTAATTACATAGGTTGTAGCTCGTCTTTTAAAGCATTTTAAGTCAATTCTTATGTAGTTCTAGTGTTTTGTAGCAAACTAGACTTTAAGAACCAAGAACAAGGAAAAGACAACAAAAATCCATAGAAGGGCAGAAATGTAGCAGGTTTATGACTGCAAAAGTGATATGAGGGTCGCAAACCAACCGCAGAGTGAAGCAGATAAATACAGTTTTTGGAATCAACTTTGCGGTCGTATAACACTTGTGCATAATAATCACAGAATTTCAAAGAGAGTTTCTGCAAGAGCAGTTCTGCAACATCAAAGGAGATCACAGAATCAATAAGCGGATCGTAGAATGGATCTGCAATGGAGAACTAGGAAACTGGAGATTCAATTCTGCGATGAAAATTGTAATTCTGCAGGCCGCAAAAGTGTTCTGCAGCTGTTTTGCGATCGTAGATGTGATCTATAGGGGTAGTTTTGACATATCTTGATCCCGACTTTTAGCCCATTATAAATAGAATAACTAGGGATTTTGTGGGGCATCTTGTCTGAAAAAGAAGCACTGAATACACCATTATTTTGGAAGCTCTTAAAGAAGAGAATCTTTTCATCTTTGTAATCTTTATGACTTTATTTATTGCTTTGTTCTTGGATTCTAGTATGAGTAGCTCGCTTTAAATACTAAGGTTGTGGACCCTAAATAGGTGTAATGTTAATGGGGGTTTACAATTGAATATATATATAGGTTGGTTGGTATTTATTCATTTATCATGCTTCATTTAATGTTGATGATTCCAAACATTGACTAACGCCATTTCACTCTATCTTTACTTGGAAAAGTGGGTTAGGGTTTGGTAGAATTGAATAACAAAAACTCAAGGCTTTAAACCTTGTTTAATAGAATAACTTAGGAATAATTGGGTTATATTTGGTATAAATTGGTTGTCCTTAATTGCAACTCTTTTATATTTGAAAAAATCATAAAGAGGAAATACTACCTAACTATTGAGAAATATTGGATAGTCATTTAGGAGCCATTTGCATATCAAAGGACCTTCCATTAGAAATATATCATATTAACACCGATAGCATTATATTCCATTAATGGGGACACAACCTTGGTTTTCTTAACCAAATTAATTACACTCTCATTACAAAATAGTTATCTTGTTAATTCACAATTACACCATTCTCTTTTTAAGCTAACGGAGTAGAAATACGACTTAAGTCAAGTTTCACACTATTCAAGTAACCTTTTCACACCTATTCCCTGTGGGATTCGAACCCAACCTTATTGGGTTATTATATTTGACACCGACCGCCTTACACTATTTATTTGAGTGTAATTTGAGCATATCAGTCAACCCCTTTGAGCCTTTAGACTTTCTCTATTGGTAACCATGCTAGAAGTCTTTACCCATTTTGTCTATAATCCTCTATTGGGACCCGGACCTTCCTTAACACTCTTATGAAATAAGTGGATTAAGGCATAAGTTTGGGAGGAAAAGTTGAGGAATCTAAATGAGGTATCAATGCACTAAAAAGAGATAAGAAATGATCTCTATGAAAAGAGAAGGCAAGAAAAGAAAAGAACAAAATAAGAAATGCCAAAAAGAGAATAAAAAGGAAGGTTGATGAAATCAAAAAGAGACAACTATCTCTAGTATGAGAATCAAGGGAGAAAAAGAATGAAATGAACAATAAAGAGTGATGTCAAGTCTCTCTAGCCCCCAAGAAAGGGAAATGCCTCTAAGAGTTGGTAAATGTGAGCCAAGAAATGAAAATGTGGAGTGCTTAAGGAAGGATGTAACCACTTATCCCATATGGTATCCTACCCTAATCCAAAAGCCTTCATTACAAAGTCCTACTTGATTTTGAACCGAGTGAGCTTATATTAGTGGAGATCTACATGAGGGGAAAGCCTATGGTACTTGAATCGTTACTTGTGACATTCCTTTGTGAGAGAAGATTGAATCCTTCATTGCTCTAGACATTGAGTGTTAATTCTTGAAGTGATCATGGCAAATGAAAGGTAGAGGAGGAAGAGTTTGAAGTCCACCATGATCTACATTATAGAACAAGAGTCCTTGATGAGTGAAGTCAATTATTGAAGCTCAAACATCACATTAGAGTTATATGCACATAACATATGGTTTGTCACCTTGTTGAAAATGCATGAGTATTGTGGGTAATTGTTGGTCCCAACTGAGTATGAATGGCTTACAATTGACTCTTTGAAATGACCTTTCGCTTTGAGGAGGTGGGAACTAACCTATTTGCTTGAGGACAAGCAAAGACTTAAGTTTGGGGGAGTTGATAAGTGTGGATTTAACAACTTGTTAGTACCTTCTTGCTTTAGTTTTAGTCCGAAAGTATTGACTTTTGTTCCCAAAACTAATGAAGTTGTGCGAATTGCAGGCATGTTGGAGGATTTGACCTTAACGAATAAAGCTAACTCAAAAAGGAGTAATCCCACTCAAAAAGGAAAGAAGGAGCAAATCAAGCCAAAGTGCGGTTCACAGAAGTAATTCTGCGGCAGCAAAAGAAAGTGCGGTTTGCAGAAATGCATGTGCGGCCGTAGAATAGAGACCTAAATATTCAGAGGGATTTGAAGAAGCTCGGTTCGCACATTAAATTGTCCGTACACAAATGTTAGTCGCATTGACAAGATTTTAAAAGTTCAGAGAGCGTGCAAAGCGACCAAGTGTGAAGCCTTGTCAAAGTGCAGCGTAGATGGAAAAGTTCGGCCGCAGAAGCTGAAGTGCAGCCGCAGATGAAATTGTCCGGCTGCAGAATTCCTCCAACTGAAGAAGAGAAGAAAAAGTGCGGACTGCACATGGAATTGTGCGGCCGTAGAACCTCCTAAAGGGCATTTTTGCCAGCGAACTTTAGGGCACTATAAATAGACGGAAAACACTTTTTTAGGACAAGTTTTTGAATTGCAATCAGCTGTAGCGGTTATTTTTTGTTGTTTTGGTAAAGTTATGACTATTTATGTCACGATCCCAATTTTCCTTTGTAGGATACTGTGATGGCACCTATAAGACTAGGTAATCCTAACATTTAATATTAACTTGAAAGAAATAATTAACATAAATACTAAAGCAAGACAAACAAATTCGTATAATCTCCAGAAATGGAATCTCAGAAAAATACTTCCCAAAACTGGTGGAACTGAGTCATAAGCTCGATAGAGTAAGCTAAAATGTCTACTACATTGCAGTCAGAATGAAAAATACAATAGTAGTAAAAGTAAAGGAAGGTGACTCAGAGGCCTACGGATGCCGAGCAGGCATATCTTGAAGTCTCTGTAAGCAGCTAACAATCGATCACTAATGTCCAACCTGAGCAGACATACCTGGATCTGTACAAAATGATGTGCAAAAGCGTAGTATGAGTACACCACAATAGTACCTAGTAAGCATTTAACCTTGTTAGAGTAGTGACGAGGAACAGTCAAGACACCTACTAAACATAATAACTTGTATGAGTATGAGCGTGAAACTAATAGAAAAAATATTAATAAAAAGATAAGCATGGTAGAAACGACAAACAATACTTGCAATAGAAAACTAGAAACAACAAATAGCAACAAGGAGCAAACAGGTAATAACACCGTAGAGTAAGCTGAATACAGTTAAAGTCCAGCGAAACCAAGTAAGGAAAAACAGGTAACAACCTAATAAACAACTGCTTTCACATAAAATTTATACAAGAATTTTTCCCGATGTGCTACACCTCACAACCACAATTCGCTGGTTCCAACTCACGCCAAATCATTTGACGTCTTATGCCCACATTTAAATCCACAACTGCACGGACAACTCACATTCTACACGGGCAACTCATGTGTCAATACTATTACTACCCATAGTACGCGCTAAAGGGAGTAACAATATCTCATATCCGCATGGACAACTCACGTGCTAGCAATAACAATACCGCATAACCGCACGAACAACTCATGTGCCAATAGTACAACTCTCACACAGAAGGCAAGTATACGAGAATACATGTAAATAATCAATAAAACACCAAGGTTCATCTTCTTAAACCGATATGAGTGATTAATTACGTGTATGATTGTGCAAATGATCTACCACAACTCAAGTCAACCAGTAAAAGCAAAGACAACAAATGACACATAAGAGACAACACAACAAGACGTAAATAAATGACTCACACAAAGAAGGCACACCACTCAAAAATCAACAATAACAATTCCCCAAGGCCATCACAAGTCATCACAAATCATCCCGGACATAACCCCCTTGTCAAGCCACGTGCGCAACAATAAAGCAAATGCCCACCTTGTCTCGCTGCACACACACAATAATATTTCCACCTTGTCTCACCATATGCGCAAACCCACACCCCCCCACACACACATACACACACACACACACACACACACACACACACACATATATATATATATATATATATATATATATATATATATATATATATATATATATATATATATATAGCCTGCCTTGTCACACCACATGTGTAAATATCAATAATAATAACAATAGCACGGACAACTAATGTGCGAACACTCCGACAATCCTCTCAACAATATCACATGTGCCAAAAACATAACAACACAGTATAACAACTCGCACCACATGTGCCCATATGCCACAACATTTCCTCAATACAAAATCCAATACCACAACCACACATAGCCCTCGGCTAAAACACACTGAGTACAACAACACCAATAATAATACGAGAGGGCGGCAAGTAAATCAACACAAGAATTTTGAACATAATAAACGGAAGAACGAGCTCACAACGAAAGACATAACAAGTAATAAAGGTTTCAAATAAGGATAGCCCAACAATGAGAGAGATAATGTGTAACAATGATATTGAATAAGAGTAACTCAACAATAGAAGAGATACATTTAACAATGTTTTCAAATAAGAATAACTCAACAATAAGAGAAATAGTGTGTAACAACGATATCCAATAAGAGTAACTCAACAATTGGAGAGGTAACATGTAACAATGATTTCAAATAAGAATAACTCAACAATAAGAGAGATAACATGTAACAATGATTTCAAATAAGAGTAACTCAACAATAAGAGAGATAACATGTAACAGCGACCTCAGATAAGGATAAGTAAACAATGGAATAGGTAACATATAACAATGACTTCAGATAAGCAATTACAGAAGAGATAACATGGCAATAAAAGAGGCAACAACTTCAATTAAGGCATATAAGAGTGTATTTGGCAACAAGGGTAGAACATCAACCAATCAACTTCAAATAAGACATGCAAGGGTAAAATTAGCAATGGAGGATATGACATGATGAGACAACTTCTTTTCTTAATGTACATAAGAACCTAAAAGTCTAAGTCGGTCATATTTTCACATATGGCTTTCACGTAGTTCAAATAGTGCAAAAAAACTAATCCATATGGTGTTGTTTCCCCCACACAATGTTTGGCAAGATACTTACCTCAAAAGCCCCCAATCAATACTCAAATATAGCTTTTCCTTTACAATTCACCTCTGCTCGGCACAAATCTAACCAAAATTGATTTAATAACATCAAAAAATGCAAAAGAAATCAATTCCAATAAATAAAGCTATGATCTTTACACAAATCCTCGAAAGTCAACAAAAGTCCACCTCGGGCCTTCCTAGTAAAAATCCGGGTCCGATGGTAGATCGCGACTACCCATGACCCAAGGAGTTCATATATGTGATTAGTTTCAAAATTCGAGCCCAAATCAACTCTCAAAACTCAAATTCTTATTTTTTAAAAACTTGACAAAGTTTCACCAATTTTCGCTTGGATTAACATGATTATGATGTTAAAATCTAAGATATATTAATGGAATAGGAATAGAAATAGATTAGAATTACTTACTCAAAGTTTGTAGATGAAAATCCCTCTTCAAAATCTTCTCTCGTCCCTCAGCTTTTTGTCCAGTTGCAGGTGTGGCAACTGTGACTTGGGGTTCGCAAATGCAAACCCCGCAAATGTCAAAAATCAATCGCAAAAGCGAAGAACCTCACATCCCTGCTACAGTCACAATTGAGACATAATGTTCGCAAATGTGAACAATAGGCACCTCGCAAATGCGACCTGTCTGATCGCAAATACGAAAAAGCTTACCCAGCCTCACCTTCGCAAATGCAAACACTGGGTTCGCAAATGCGAACCTAGCAGACTAAGCCAAACATCGCAAATGCAATGCATATCTTGCAATTGCGAGACCTGAAGCTTTTATGCAAAACCTAGCAGTACTTAAACTCTATCAAACACTCCGCAACATGTCCGAAACTCACCCGAGCCCCAGGGCTCAAAACCAAACGTCAACACAAGTCTAAAATATAACACGAACTCGCTCACGGAATAAAATCATCAAAATAACATCCAAAACCATGAATTGAATCTCAAAACACATGAATTCAACATGAAACTCAAGAACTTCTAAAAACACAACCACGCATCTGATTCCTATCAAATCAACTCGGAATGACGCCAAAATTTGCGGACAAGTTCCGAGTTCCGGGACTTATCCCAAGTCGCGGAAGAGAAAACCAAACATGATGGAAATAAAGTCAACCTACGGTCAAACTTATCAAAATTATAAGCCTTTAAATTGTCAACTTTCGGCAAAACAAAACAAATCAACCTACCGACTTTCGAATTTGATTTCGGGCATACGCCTAAGTCAAAAATCACAATACGAACCTCGCGGAGCCATCAAAACACCGCTATAGGGTCATTTCCAAAAAAGTCAAACCTCGGTTAGCATTTTTAACTTAAGCTTCTGAAGTGAGAATCACTTATCCAAATTCATCCCGAAACATCCGAAAATCAAATTCCACTATGCACGCAAGTCATATTACACAATATGAAGTTACTCAAGACCTCAAACCACTACAGAACCTTAAAGCTCAAAATGACTGGTCAGGTCGTTACATTCTCCCCTTCTTAAACAAACGTTCATCCTCGAACGTGCCAAGAGTCTTTCTCAACCCATCAAATCACTATATGAACTCACCATGCACGTACACACAGGTGATCCTATGTCACCCAAATCCACACAAGCCTAAATATACCATCTCAATTGCAGATTATTCCTTCCACTCATGCCGATAAGCCTTAGAATCAAATTTCACATATACCAAGTGCCCTATTATCACTCAAACACACCGTACAATCCTCAACAAGCTACAACAGCTCATGCATACACCTATAAGGCATAACCACATGACGTAGCACATTATCCATATGCCAATAGCAGCAAATCTGACCATAATAGTTGCCCATTACCAAGCCCAGTACCGGAAAACAGACTCATATCGACTAGAACCTTATTCCAAACCTTCACAACGCTGCAAATAATGCAAGAAACATGTGAACTCGTAACTACTTATCTGACCCACAAGCCACCTCAAACACCACATGGGCACATACATCGCAATCTAAACCCAACAAGCACAACACGAATATGACTGAATATGAAAAGAAGAACACATTACAGAACTGCCAAACAAGCCAAATAGGCATAACTCCCCACGGATGCCATACTACGGATCCAATCCACAAGGAAGAAGCAAGACATATGCAACAATCACAACAAATCTTACCTTAATATGACCTCACCACGGTGCATAGCCCGTCACCTATGCACCTATTCACAAAGAACACCAGTTCCCCATCCTCCACTCGAAATCACGAGTAAGGTAAACATATCAGCAACAAAACCATTCTACTAACTCAACCTTGTAGAACCAGAACCATAACACATAACAACTTCCCAACCACAAGTCAGTCGAAACCATACAGAGATCACATCAAATCTTACCATATTTATCTAACAGAAAATCCACCCAAGTAGCATGACCTACAATAGCAACCAAACCAGAACTATAGATACAGGCTATCACAATAAAATTTTCAACTGGCGTGAGCACATGAACAGGGTACAAGAATCACAAAACACAACCATATCTGAAGCAAGATAAGATGAATCTTACCAATAAATGGGGCAAGATCAAAGTAACACAAATTCATCTCTATACTCAACTAAAACCATACTTGTCAGGACATTATCTGATGCATCAGCCTCTAGCTAACCAGGAAGAGCATAACAATAGGCCCGGCCTCCCCTTCTAGGGCAACTTTTACCCACCTGACCTCCACCCCTAGCTGGCGGTGCATGTATAGCAGCAACTAGAGCAGAACTCATAGCCTGAGTACCTCGTTGTGACACATTTGTCTAGAGTCTGGGATAATCTATAACCATGTGGCTGGTATCTCCACACTCAAAGCAACCTCTCCGCTGACGTGGCTATGGAAGCTATCCGGTATGGGTACTCTAGGACCCATGGATATCTGAAACACCGAGTGAAGCCTAAAGTGCAAACTGAATAGGCTGACCTACAAAACCTCTACCATGACGTACCCTGCCTCCAAAATAAGGATCAGTATACCTCCCCGGTCCATGAGGCCTCTTAGCCTCCCTTTCCTCTCTCTCCTAACCCTGCATACCCTCTAATCTACGAGCGATCTCTACCACCTATAAAATGGAACATCCATCTCCAACTTCTAAGCCATGCTAAATCGGATACCATACCTAAGCCCCCCAATGAACCTGTGGACTCGCTTTCTATCTATAGAAACCAAAGCAGGTTCATGCTTGGACAAATCACTGAATCCAACAGCATACTCTGACACTAACATAGTACCCTGGCGCAATTGCTCGAACTCTGCGCGCCATGCCTCCTAAAGGGTCTGGGGAACAAACACTCTCAAGAACGTCTCTGAAAATTGAGTCCATGAAAGTGAAGCTAAATCGGCTGGGCTACCCTCCTCGTAAGCCCTCCACTACTAATACGCTGCTCCCGACAGTTGAAATACAGTAAAGACAACTATGCTCATCTCCAAAATACCCATGGTGCATAAAATACGATGGCACTTCTGTAGAAAATCGTGTGCATCATCTTAATCTAAGCCACTGAAAGTAGGAAGATGATACATATTGAATCTCTCAAGTCTCACCTACTCCTCCTCAGATGCCCATGGCCTAACCTTAGGCAGAACAAGAAAAACAGGTTGTGCTGGCATGAAATCCATAACCTGACCAATGTGAACCCGCTGCTCTAGAGTACAGGCGGCAAGAGTCTGAGCTCCTCCCCATTCTGTGAACTAGCTTGTGCAACTAGAATCAATCCCGCTTGAGCCAATGTACCAAACATGCTCAGGAACTGTGCTAAAGCTCCTAAAATCTCGAGGTAGCAACATACATCTCCGGTTCCTATCCCCCAATCAGAGCTAATGGTGGCTCCTTAGTTGCTACCCTGGTAGGCGCTCTATTTGTAGCACGTGCCCCTCCTTAGCCTCTGCCTCTGCCTTTTTCTTGGACCCTAGCAACACTGGCTTAGGGGATAGCATCATCAATAACTGCATCTCGTGTTTTCACCATCTGTGAGAGAATAGAATCACAAAGGCTCAAACTCCAAGATTAATAAACTAAGACGATAGGAATGAAAGAAGTGAAGTTTCATAATAGTTCCATAGCCTCTCGAAGATAAGTACAGACGTATCTGTACCGATCCGCATAACTCTACTAAACTTGCTTATGATTCGTAGCACCTATAAATCTAGAGCTCTGATACCACCGTGTCACGAACCTAATTTTCCTCCGTAGGATGTCATGATGGCACCTAGTCTCTAAGACTAGGTAAGCCTAACAATTTAAATTAACTTTACAGAAATGATTAACAGAAATACTAAAGTAAGACAAATAAATTCGTATAATTTCGCAAAATGGAATCCCAGCAATACACTTTCCAAAACCAATGGAACTAAGTCATAAGCTCTACATAGTAAGCTAAAATGTCTACTACATCGCTGTCTACATGAAAAATACAAAATAGTAAAAGTAAAGGAAGGTAACTCCGAAGCCTGCGAATGCCGAGCAGGCATATCTTGAAGTCTCCGTAAGCAGCTAACAACTGATCACTAACGTCCTGGCTGAGCAGAGGTAACTGGATCTGCACAAAAAGATATGTAGAAGCATAGTATGAGTACACCACAACGGTATCCAGTAAGCATCAAAGCTAACCTTGGTGAAGTAGTGACGAGGAACAGTGAAGACACTGACTAGACATAATAACCTGTACGAGTATGAACGTGAAACTAACATGGAACAATATCAATATAAAGCTAAGCATGGTAGAAATGACAAATAATACTTGCTATAAATAACAAGAAGCAATAAATAGCAACAAGAAACAAACAGATAATAACGTCGTAGAGTAAGCTGAATATAGTTAAAGTCCGGTGAAACTAAGTAAGGAAAAAATTGTAACAACCTAATAAACAACTGCTTTCACACTAGATTTATACAAGAATTTTTCTCGAGGTGCTACACCTCACAACCACAATTCGCGGATCCCAAGTCACGAACCTTAATCACTTGACTTATTGTGCCAACATTAAAATCCACAACCACACGAACAACTCACGTGCCAATAGTACAACTCCCACATAGAAGGCAAGTATGCGAGAATGCATGTAAATGATCAATAAAACATCTAGGTTCATCTTCTTAAACCGATATGAATGATTAGTTAAGTTAATGATTATGCAAATGTTTTATCACAACTCGAGTCAACAAGTAAGAGAAGAGACAACGAATGTCACATAGGTAACAACACAACAAGACGTGAAATGCATGACTCACACAAGGAAGACATACCACTACACAAACATCATCAATAACAATGCCCCTAGGCAATCTCAAGTCATCAACAAATCATCCCCGATATAGCCTCCCTTGTCTCACCATGTGTGCAATAATAAAGTAAATGCCAGCCTTGTCTAGCCGCACACGCATAATATTATTCACACCTTGTCTGGCCACATGCGCAAACCCATACACACACACACATATAGCACACCTTGTCATGCCGCATGGGCATTTATATCAATAATAACAATAGCACGGACAACTAATGTGCGAACACTCCGACAATCCTCTCAACAATATCACGTGTGCCAAACACATAACAACACAATATAACAACTCGCACCTGCCCATATGCCACAACATTTCCTCAAAATAAATTCCAATACCACAACTACACATAGCCCTTGGCTCAACAACACTGAGTACAACAACAGAAACAATAACATGGGAGTGTGGCAACTAAATCAACACAAGAACTACGAACACAATAAATGAAGGAACAAGCTCACAATGAAAGACACAACAAGTAATAAAGGTTTCAAACAAGGATAACCCAACAATGAGAGAGATAATGTGTAACAATGATATTGAACAAGAGTAACTCAACAATAGGAGAGATACATGTAACATTGTTTTTTCAAGTAAGAATAACTCAACAATGAGAGAGATAGTGTGTAACAACGATATTAGATAAGAGTAACTCAACAGCAGGAGAGATAACATGTAACAATAATTTCAAATAAGAATAACTCAACAATAAGAGAGACGATTTCAAATAAGAATAACTCAACAATAAGAGAGGTGACATATAACAATGATTTCAAATAAGAATAACTCAACAATAAGAGAGACAACATGTAACAGCGACCTCAAATAAGGATAAGTCAACAATGGCATAGGTAACATACAACTATGACTTCGATAAGGATATGTAATTACGGAAGAGATAACATGGCAATAAAAGATACAACAACTTCAATTAAGGCATATAAGAGTATATTTGGCAACAAGGGTAGAATATGAACTATTCAACTTCAAATAAGACAAGTAAGGGTAAATTTAGCAATAGAGGATATAACATGATGAGACAACTTCTTTTTTTAATGTACATGAGAACCTAAGAGTCTAAGTAGGTCAAATTTCCACATATTAGCCGTATATACACTCGTCACCTCGTGTACACGCCTTTCACGTAGTTCAAATAGTGAAAACAAACCAATCCCTATGGGGTAGTTTCCTTCACATAATGTTAGGCAAGATACTTACCTCAAAAGCCCTCAATCAATACTCTAAAATAGCTTTTCCTTTACAATTCACCTCCGCTCGGCACAAATCTAACCAAAATTGACTTAATAATATCAAATAATGCAAGAGAAATCAATTTCAATAAATAAAGCTATGATCTTTGCACAGTTCTTTGAAAGTCAACAAAAGTCAACCTGGGGCCCGCCTGGTCAAAACCCGGGTCCAATAGTAGATTCCAACTACCATGACCCTATGATTTTATATATGTGATTAGTTTTTAAATCCGAGTCCAAATAGACTCTCAAATCCAAATTCTTATTTTTCAAAAACTTGACAAAGTTTCACAAATTTTTACTTTGATTCACATGATTTTGATGTTAAATCTAAGATATATTGATGGAATATGATTAGAAATAGATTATAATAACTTACCCAAAGTTTGTAGATGAAAATCCCTCTTGAAAATTGCCTCCTGCCGAGTATAGGGTTTCAAAATATGAAAATGAGACCAAAAATCCCGCCACTCAGCTTTTTGTCTGGTCGTAGGTGTCGCAAATGTGAGAAACCAATCGCAAAAGAAAATAACCTCATATCCCTGCTACAGTCGCAAATGCGACATAATGTTCGCAAATGTGAAAATTCTTACCTAACTTGTATGATTGCAAATGAGAAAATGGTTACCCAACCCCACCTTTGCAAATGCGAACATAGGAATTAGCAAATGCGAACCTAGGAGACTAAGCCAAACATCGCAAATGCGACGCATATCTTGCAATTACAAAACCTGAAGCTTCTGTGCAAAAATCAGCAGTACTTAAATTCTATCAAAAACTCTACAACGCGTCCGAAATTCACTCGAACCCTCGGGGCTCCAAAACCAAACACCAACACAAGTCTAATAACATAACATGAACTCCCTCACGCTATTTAATCATAAAAATAACATCTAAAATCATGAATCATACCTCAAAACACATGAATTCAACATGAAGCTCAAGAACTTCTAAAATCACAACCGCACATCTTATTCCCATCAAATCAACTCGGAATGATGCCAAACTTTGCGTACAAGTTTCAAATGATAAAACGGACTTATTCCAAGTCCCAAAACAGAAATCCATACACGATAGCTATGAAGTCAACCTATAGTCAAACTTACCAAAATTCTTAGCCTTTAAATTGCCGGCTTTTGGCAAAACAACACAAATCAACCTGCAGACTTCCGAATTCGATTCTGGGCATACGGCTAAGTCAAAAATCACGATACAAACCTATCGGGGCCATCAAAACATTTTTACGGGTTCATTTTCAAAAAAATCAAACCTCGGTCAACATTTTTAACTTAAGCTTCTAAAATGAGAATCACTCATCCAAATTCATCTCGAAACATCTGAAAATCAAATCCGACCATGCACGCAAGTCATAATACACAATATGAAGTTTCTCAAGACCTCAAACCACTGAACGGAAACTTAAATCTCAAAATGACCGGTCATATCGTTATAATTTTTGGAGAAGAATCATTAGTTTTATCATTTAATCTTAGTTTATGGCTTTAATTACTTCTTCTTCTTTGTTTTCTTCTCTTTCTAGCATAAGTAGCTAGATTTTCTCTAGGGTTGTGACCCAACCCTAGTGTGTAAACCTTATGTGTTATTAATTTTAGTGTTTGTTTATGATTGTGTGTTTATTATTTAGCCTTGTTTATGCATTATTTCTAGAACTAATGGTTGCAAACATTGATTCATGCCTATTTGACTTGGTTCTTACTTGATAAAGAGGGAATTAGCCTAGAAAAACTTAGCTACCAAGAAATTGGGCTAGTTAAGGTTTTGGCTAGTCTAATTAAAGGGTTTGGACTAGAGTTAGGGAACTCCGACTTGAGCTCATATCAATTGTTTGAATTAATATCCAATTAGACTTGAGAAAGATAATTTGGGCATAACCACTCTATAACCGAGAGGTATTGAGTGGGTAATTGAGAGTTGAGAGTTATAATATACCCCGATTAACAAGAAAAGCATTGACGTAATTTATACATTAGGTTAGCACCTAGGCGAAGGTTACATCCCTAGGATTTTTCCCATTTGATTAAAAACATCAAAAATAATTACTCGCTTTCTAGTTTCTTCTAGTTAGTTTAAATTTGTTAGTTTTAATTTTGGAATTGGAAATTAACTACATTTTGTTTGGAAGTGCAATTAAGTTGTTTCACGTCTCGTGTCAACTATCTACCCTAACACCCCTCACAAACTTCCTATGGAATTCGATCTCGTCTCTTGTTTGGTACTATAATATCAACGACCATTTATACTCACTATTGAGTGTGGATTGGACATGGATCATATACAACGGGGGATGCTGCACTAAATGAGCGAATCCCATTTAGTATAAAATACACATCCTCATTAGGCCTACCAATGGGCCTCCAACCTGATTCGGGCCATCCAAAAATAGTTTAATAGCCTTTCACAAGTCCACCGTGACCCCGTCCATGACACATACATCAGTTGTCAAATCATGAATACACTTCTATAGTCCACAACTAGAGGGATATGCTGCCTCTTAAAATATAATCTCCAAATCTCGAGAGTACCAAGATCCCCATATTTGCTCTCCAACGCTTCTACTCAAGCAACTGACACGTCACTCTTACACAATCACCCCAAGATAAATACTCTCATAACCTTCCGTACCAAATAGCAAAAACTGAACACCAACAGCTACCAACCATGCTATATCTTTAGTGCTAGTTAACAACAACAACAACAACAACAACATACCCAGTATTATCCCACATCGTGGGGTCTGGGAGGATAGTGTGTATGCAAACCTTACCCTTACCTTGCAGGATAGAGAGGTTATTTCCAATAGATCCTCAACTCACGAAAGCATAAGCACCACATTAATAAAAATATAGACAAGAAGGGACAGCACCAAAAATCCATATAAAAGCAGAATATAAACAACAAGATAGTAAGGTGATCAACAATGAAAGAAAAGAACGGTTAGTCATAAAAACCTACTACCAACAGAAAGCTAGACTGCATGCCAATACTACTATTATGAACACTCTAAACTACCTACTCTACTACTCTAATCCTCGACCTTCATACCTTCTTATCAAGGGTCATGTCCTCGGTCAGCTGAAGCTGTGCCATGTCTTTCCTTATCACCTCTCCCCACCTCTTCTTTGGCCTACCTCTACCTCTCCGTAGGCCCTCAAATGTCAATGTCTCACACCTCACTGGGGCATCTATGCTCCTCCTCCTCCTCACATGACCAAATCACCTAAGTCGCGCTTCCCGCATCTTGTCCTCAATAGGGGCCACACCTGCCTTGTTGCGAATAACCTCATTTTTAATCTTATCTAACCTGGTGTGCCCGCACATCCATCTTAACATCCTCATCTTTTCTACCTTCATCCTCTGGACATGAGAAGATAGTCAAGCATACGCAATTCAATACACAATACCTCTTCAACAAAATACACCATTCTCGAGCGACACTAAAATAGTGATAGCATACTCTGAACATCTGAAATCTCCCCTGCTGCTTCGAACTTGTGACATCCCGGTCAAAACTGAACCACAAATTGGACCCTTCAATCCAATTCCACAGAGCTAAAAGCATCTATCATGCTATTATGCAAGAGTACGAGAATCCCATCGTAAATCTTGAATCACAAGTGTTGACAACCAATTTTGACTCTCCCATTTTAAATTAAATTATTTACACTTATTAATCGACAATAAATGAAGTGAAATATTATTAAATAAATAATACATGTTTTCTTGAAATATAAATGATATAATACGTAACAATAATTATAGATAATAAATTATTAGTAATTTAGTCTTAATTATTTGTAAATTATGTTTCTCCTACTGTTTTAATCAATTAAAATAACTTTCATAAAATTACAATTAATTTAGTCTCAAATTATAATTATATTATCTTTATTACCTTAATTCGACGAAATTAGTTTTTACAATTTAATAGATGAAGTATTACAATTAACTTGGATAACCAATTAATTACAACAATTAACTAATAGTACGTTTGATAATTGTATTTTATTTTAATTGTAATTGTCTAATTAAAACTCAGTGTGTCTACAATTTAAATCCCTACAAAGTTGATTTAGCCCAAAATCACAGTCCCAAGTGTCATGACCCGTCCCGGAACCCCCACCTCCATCCAAATTGGCAATCCATGCCAATCCTTCTTAGCCAATAGCAATGTACCATGTCACTATTCTCCAACACTTACACAAGAAACAATAAATGATCTGGAAAGTTGATCCAATCCATCAACGATCCACATTTAATCCTCATTTTCTTTTTATTTCTAAACCTTCGCTAGATCTCATCTCAACTATTGGATCATAAAGATCCAACAGACATCGTCTGTTCACAATAAAACCTTTTATCTATCTTTTAATCTTTGAAAATTTGGATATGTTGATCAATAGACCCAACGGCTCACACTCCATCCTTCACTTTAAACCTAAAGAAGCCGCTAACCCTAATTATTTCGCACCCAACCGACCGCCCTCATTTCCTTTTTCTCTCCCTATTCTCTCAAATCCTAGACCTCCACCAATCGTAGACCTTGCAAAAATTCGTGCAAGGTCACCTAAATCATCTCTTCTATCCATGCAAGTTGCAAACCTGAATGTAACCTTCCTATTTCGTCACCTTGATTCAAACCCCAAATCCTTAGAAACCCTAGGTTTTTCGATGCAACGAGACCACATCGTCCTTTCTCCGTTCCTTCAAATCAACGTATGCATGGCCATTATC
Organism: Nicotiana tabacum; assembly: GCF_000715075.1. NCBI lineage: Eukaryota > Viridiplantae > Streptophyta > Magnoliopsida > Solanales > Solanaceae > Nicotiana > Nicotiana tabacum. The sequence continues at coordinate 111,862,571 of NC_134080.1, read as the reverse complement.
CTTGGACTCATCATCATTATGCATTGCAATAGGTCAAACGCAGTGGCCGTTGGACATTAGGTTTTGACCGATAGTCCTATTACTTCAACGGTCTACTTCCTCCACTATCGTGCTAAGGTAAACTCTACACTACTTTTCCCCTCTTTTTTCTTTTGATTTCCCCCATTATTGCTATCGTCATTTTTCACTATCTATTGAACTCAACGGAACCCTAAGAGGCTGAATGCCACTACAAATAGAGCATTTAATATTCACACCTAACACCACCTAACATCACCAGAAAATACACTGAAGAGATAGCAAAAACAGCATTAAAACTTAAGTGTTCTCTATTGTTCTAAGGGTTTAAAAGTTCTTTTCTAATCTCCTTCTTTTCTTCTTGTACGAGTTCGATTGTTGTGGGTTGGTGGTATGATTGGATTCTTAAATGACTGTTAGCGCCTCTTTCTTGGTTTGCTGCTCCACAGAAGGTCAATGTACATTGAACCTCTCTTTATATTAAACTAGTTGTACAATTCTGTATTTATGATGTTTTCCTTGTTAATCATCTTTCATTTATGATATACATCAGTGGTCCACGTAGATGAAGAGTTAAATGGCAAGCCTTGGTACCATGACATCAAAGGATTCCTCGAGGCAAGAGCATATCCAGAGAATGCCACTAACAGTTAAAAGCGAGCATTGAGGAGACTAGCAAAACACCTTTTCCTTAATGAGGAAGTCCTATATAGGAGGACCCCAGACTTGGGTCTGTTAAGGTATGTAGATGATGCTGAAGCAACAAGATTATTGAAAGAAATACATGCAGGAACATGTGGGCCTCATATGAATGACTTCACTCTAGTCAAGAAGATTCTGAGAGCCGGATACTTTTGGATGACCATGGAAAGGGATAGAATTTGCTATGTACAAAAATCTTACTAGTGTCAGATTCACGGGGATTTCATACGGGTTCCACCGAATGAGTTAAACGTAATGGGTTCTCCTTGGCCATTTGCATCTAGGGGAATAGATGTGATTGGACTTATAGAATCGGCTGCATCAAATGGGCATCATTTCATCTTCGTAGCCATCGATTACTTCACCAAATGGGTCGAAGCTTCCACATAAAAGGTTACCACAAAGAAGGTGATGGTAGATTTCATCCGTAACAATATAGTCTGCTGATTTGGGATTCTAGAGTCAATCGTGGCCGACAATACAGCCAATCTCAACAACAATCTCATGAGGGAGATTTATGAGAAGTTCAAAATCATCCATCGTAATTCCAGAGCATAAATGGAATGAGAATTTATCATTGACAATGGAATGAGAATTTATCATTTTCCCTACTTGGTTACCACACTACTATGAGGACATCTACTGGTGCAACACCATACATGTTCATATATGGCACAGAAGCTATAATACCCGTAGAAGTCGAGATACCTTCTTTGAGAATTATCTAGGACGCCATGTTATATGATGTAAAATGGATACTTGTCTGGCAAGAACAACTCATGCTCATCGAGAAAAAGAGAATGGACGCAGTATGTCATGGTAAATTATATCAAAATAATATGGCCAACACATTCAATGGAAAGTGAAACCTCGAGAATTCACACCGGGGCAGTTGGTTTTGAAGAAGATATTTTGCCATCAAGAAGAAGCAAAGGAGAAGTTCACACCAAATTGGCAGGGTCCTTATGTGGTCCATCGAGTATTTTCAGGGGGAGCATTAATCCTAGCATAAATGGAAGGTAGAGAAAGCACAAAGCCCATCAATTTAAACGAATAAGAGATACAACATTTGAAGATAATAGAGTTAGGTTTTGTTGTAACAGAACTACGCCCGGCCTCACTTCCCACGATGTGAATACGTAGGCAACCTACGTACGGTCCAGTCCCACTCTTGTAATAGAAAATCCAAAAGTCATTTTCATGTATTTGGAACTACACCACGACTTGATTTTCTTTGGTAGGAATACACAGGCAATTCACATTGGATTTAGTCATCTATTGTAATTGAACTATGTGTTGGCCTGATTCCATTCGGATAAGTAGGTTGTACGCGGAAAAATCAAAGGACTTAATTTCTCACTATCAAGCCATTTCGGAAGAATGCCTTGATACCCCGAGGACATGGAGCTACGACCGAGTCCCCTCCCTCGAGGCTCGTCGAGGCCTGACTCGAAGAAAACGAAGGTCGAGGCCAGAACGAAAGGGGAATTTCCCAAGGCACATGGCTACGTTTGACAGAGTCGGCGTATCCAGAGCCTATGCCGAAGCATCTCATCTCGCCGTCCCATCTCCATACTTTACAATTAATACATGTTGTACTATAATCAGGTTCCCCTCCTATATAAAGGGAACCCACACTACTTTGTGACAGGCTGAGGTTGCTTCATCTATTCTCTACAAGGTCAATAATATCTCTCTCTCTCTTTCTTCTCTCTAACTTGCTCGTACTTACTACCTCGAGGCCACTCTTAGCATTTATTTGTTTCATACTTGATCTTCATTTATTGCTTGGTATAGGCCATAAAGAGCCTTGTTTGATCATATCTTAACTGTTATCTCATTCCCGATTACCCCCGATAGCTCGAGATCGAGTCGGATATCGATCCTAAGGCTTCTTTATCGACCAGTCCGAGGCCCGGGCGGCAAGCCCCTCGGTTTGATCACTGTCCCGTTTTAGCTTGTATCTCTTCGTTAAACCTCACCTTCTTAGCATCAACTGCTCCAAGCAACTAGCATAAAATAGATCACGCATTTTTAGAATCCCATTTATAAATTTAATTGTTGTTACCATTTTTACGGTAATCATAGGTAGTCTGAGTCATACCCAGCCATGTCATTCAGAATTCTATCATTTTGAATCTATTGTAATCGAACTACGTTTTAACCTTATTCCATTTGGATATGTAGGTTGCCTAAGTCAGGTTGGATCATTTCATTTCATCACTTCATTATATTGTATCCTCGAACTATGTTCAGATCTGATTCCATTAGGATACATAAGCAACCTAAAAAGGTTCGATCATAACCCTAGGAAAAGCCTTTGTAATACATCGCATTGGCACGAAGCTGCATCATCAGGGGCACATCCAGGACAGCACCACCAGTAAGGCAAAACCATCTAGAAATGATACTCGCATCAGAAGGAACTCTTAAACATGTCATAATCCAGAACTACGACATTTGCCATAAACATAAACGAGTTTTCAAAACGACTTTTAAGAAAATGCTACTTTTCCACCTACCAAACTTCATGGCATAACCCACCAGGTTCAGGGCAAGGCTAGATCCCTAATCAATACAAATCAACAACCCCATTACTAAGAATTTTTCTTTGAGTGCAGGATTGACAAGAATCGAAGAATGCCAGATCTTACCGGAATCACCAGCAAACCTGCTACAATCTCATGAGCTCCTATATCACCTTTATTATTCAATTCATTTTTCACATAGCTAAATACTCTTTGAATTCATCAGATAACCCGGAGCGAGCCTCCAACACAATCGGAACTCTTTACCTATCAAATCGTCTGCTCTACCAACCAGAGCGCCATGTACATATCAAAGTGTTTGCTTTGCCAATCAGAATGCCATGTATATATCAAACCACCTGCTCTGCCAATCGGAGCACCTTGTACATATCGCATCATCCACTCTGCTAACTAGAGCACCTTGCACGGATCTCACCACCCTCTCTTCCAACCAGTGCACTTTGTATAGCCACTCCACCGAATCAGAGATTCTATATAGATCACTGTAAAACTTATCACCAACTTCACCAATTGAAGGATAGGCCATTCAATTTCGTCCCACGTTCCACCAATCGTCGGCTGCAATTAGTTTTACAGTCAAGAATATCTCTTAGTCATGCTCATTAATTCCTTTAATTTTACCTTGAATGTTTTGATGTTTTATTTATGTAGCTTACAAGCATTTTACATTCAAAGTTTGAATACTCCCATTGCGTGGAGATTTACATTCAAAGTTCAAATACTCAAATCGCATGGAGATTTAAATTCAAAGTCAAATACTCCCATTGTGTGGAGATTCAAATTCAAAGTCGAATATTCCCATCGCGAGGAAATTCGAGTCAAATACTCCCATCACGTGTAGATCAAATGCTCCGACACTTGTGAACGGTACACAGCCCAGCTAACATTAAAGTCAGATACAAATACCCATCCCCGCCACCACAAATAATGCTCCAGAGATCGAAGGCTTCAGATTCAAACATCTCATCGACCAAAGATCCTAAATAACGGCTAGTCGGCAGGCAAGCATTATGATTCCTGCATATTTACATTATATCATAACGTATTTGCATTACGATATATGGGTATGTGTATATTTTACTTTTTGTAGGTTCAAACACTACAACCTAGAACTTCCTTAGCAAACCAAGTTACATCGCGATAAGAGACAACAAACTCATAAGCGAGCCAATGATCCAAACTCCAGCTTAATTCAATCACTAGAACTCTAAAACTGTCAACTCTCTTAAATTTTATAATCAAGCTACAATCCAGAAGTTATTGGGTTCCAAAATCCTCACGTCTTGTAGTATCGTCATAACACGATATTGGGGCAATTCCTGCACGGGCAACTCTCTCCAAATCGTCATCCAGAACTACATAAGGCCTGATCCTCGTCAAGCCTGAGGTATGTAGGCGATTCAAAGCCAAAATTTGATCGTAATCTCACAACTCATTATCTTTTCCAATTCTATACACCATGTCTACAATACAAGTCTAGGGTCGGGACAAAATTGGTCATTAAGTCAATCTCTTTTCCCACAAACTCTTTCATCGTCTTTCTTCTAAGAGGGGCACCTGTTGACGATCAATTTTGACCCTCCCCTTTTAGATTAAATTATTTACACTTATTAATAGTCAATAAATGTACTGAAATATCTTTAAATTAATAATACATATTTTTGAAATAAATGATATAATACATAAAAATAATTAGCAATATTAAAATAATAGTAATTGAGTCTTAATTATTTATAAATTATATTACTCCTATTGTTTTAATTAATTAAAATAATTTTCGTAGAATTACAATTAATTTAATCTCAAAATTATAATTATATTTCCATTATTACCTTAAATAGCATAAATTAGTTTTTACAATTTAATAGACGAAGTATTATAGTTAATTTGGATAATCATTAACTACAGTAATTAACTAATAGCACTTTTTATAATTGTATTTTATTACATTTAATTAGGATTATTTAAGTCTAATTAATTTAATTACAAAAAGGATTAAAAACTCAAAAAGGCCGCCATTGCAATTGCCTAATTAAAACTCGATATGGCTACAATTTAAATCTCTACCCAGCTGATTTAGCCCAAAATCACAGGCCCAAGTGCCTTGACCCGGTTCGGAACCCCCACCTCCATCCAAGTTGGCAATCAATTCCTATCCTTCTTAGCCAATAGCAATGTGCCACGTCGTTGTTCTCCAGCACACACAAGAAACACAAAATGATCTTGAACGTTGATTCAATCCATCAGCGATCCAAAATTAATCCCTATTTTCTTTTTCTTTTTTTTTAAACTTTGTCGGATCTCATCTTAACGTTGGATCACAAAGATCCAGCGGCCATTGTTTTTTCACAATAAAACCTTTTATCTATCTTTTAATCTCTAAAAATTTGGAGTCGTTAATCCAAAGATTTAACAGCTCACATTCCATCCTTCACTTTAAACCTAAAGAAGCCACTAACCCTAATCATCTCTCACCCGACCGGCCGCCCTCATTTCCTCTTTCTCTTCCTATTCTCTCAAATCCTCAACCTCCATCAATCTCAGACCCTGCACGAATTTGTGCAAGGTCACCTAAATCATCTCCTATGTCCCTGCAAGCCACGAATCCCACCCTCATTTCCTCTTTCTCTCCTTGTTCTCTCAAATCCTCAACCTCTATCAATCTCAGACCTTGCACAAATTCGTGCAAGGTCACCTAAATCATCTCTTATGTCCCTGCAAGCCACGAATCCCGCCTGAAACTTTTCTCTTTCGTCATCTTGATTCAAACCCCAAATCCTCAAAAACCCTAGGCTTTTTGATGCAATGAAACCACATTGTCCTTCCTCTGTTCCTTCAAATCAAGGCATGCATGGCCATTATCCCTAGTCTCATCATCATTATTCGTTGTCCAGAGGCCAAATACAGTGACCTCTAGACATTAGGTTTTGACTAATGGTCCTATTACTTCAACGGTCAACTTCCTCCATTATCGCACTAAGGTAAACTTTACACTACTTTTCCCCTCTGTTTTCTTCTGATTTCCCCCCTTAATGCTATCATCATTTTCTACTATCTATTGAACTCAATGGAACTCCAAGTAGCTTGAATGACACCACAAATAGGGAATTCAATGTTCACACCTAACATCACCAGAAAATATACTGAAGAGATAGCAAAAATAGCATTAAAATAAGTTTTCTCTGTTGTTCTAAGGGTTTAGAAGTTCTTGTCTAATCTCCTTCTTTTTTTCTTGTACGAGTTCGATTGTTGTGGGTTGGTGGTAAGATTGGATTCTTAAATAGCTGTTAGCGCCTCTTGCTTGGTTTCCTGCTCCATAGAAGGTCAATGTACACTGACCCTCTCTTTATTTTAAATTAGTTGTACAATTCTGTATTTATGATGTTTTCCATGTTGATCATCTTTTATTTATGATATACATCAGTGGTACACAACTATACTTGTTATGATCTGCTCTTACATGTCGTTCTCACTATTAAGTTAGTGATTCATGTTGTCTTGGTGCTGTTATCAAATATGTGTTTGATTCTACCTCTTATTATTTGGTTAGTGAAAATAATTCTACACTAATGATATTCTTATGATCATGTTGAGTCTCCATAATTAGTTGAATTAAGCTTTATGTTGATTTTATGTGTGGCTCACCCTTGTTAGTTAAATGACATCCATATGAACATTATTATGTCAGCTAAGTCAGTTGAATCATGCTCTTGAACTCTTCCTGATGTCCTGTTAAGATTTCATATCTCCAGTAGTATGTTACCTTGATCATCATGCCTATTAAGTTGTGTTGCCTTGTCTTGGTCCAGTGAGTGATTCTTATTATAACTCATGTCCCATATTTGTTCTATTTGCTTTGATGACCTTAGCTAACAACCTTGTTGTTAATGCCACGTCTATATATTTAGTGAATCATATATGTCTATAATTGTAGTTTGAAATCATATGGTGAACTTGTTAGCATAGAGAGTCTTTACTAGAAGGCAGTCATAGGATGAAAAGGACTAGTTGTCTGTTATCAGTAGATAGGTACTGTCTCTAATCACTTCAAATTCATAAATGCCTTGTTAGGTGATCTAAGCATCAGTAAGTGACAAAGAAAGACATATGCACTGGCTTTATTAATTCTACTGAAGGTTCAGCACTTCAGGATCCTTATATAGGTTCATATCACTTAGAATAGACCAACAAGTATCTCGACAATCTTTAGAACAATCTAGAGCAAGCGTATAAATAGTTAGGACCTTACTTCACTAAACACTTGTACTAACAATTCAGAGTTCCTAAAAATAATAGCAACCAATAGAAACATCAATGTAAATAGAAAAGTTAGTTTTAGTCTTATTTAGACCTAATGGCATGATATCTAGTTGTGACAGTTTACAATCTAACAGATTTTCAAATTTCTAGATCTAAATAGCACTCAACTTCATGATTAGGTTCTTCTATACATAATGGTGTCAAACATACATGAGGCAGTAAGTATAGATGTTTATTCTCAGTTGGTTAAAATAGGACAAATAGATCATAACAAGTTTACTTAGACATGTAGGTAATTTTAACAATAGGTTACTCTTTCAATTTTGGATCCTACAGGCCTAGTACATGTTTAACAACATATAGCCAAGTTATTAGATTATCAAAGTGAATAGTTGCTCAAATTGACTAGACAAGTCTCCCAAATAGTGTCTTAGACATCACATGATCAGGAAACGGACTAAAACATACATGACCAGAACCAAACATATAGATGAATACAGATCATCATTTTAAATGGACAAGTAGGACTACTGTGGTATACTAGGTTAAGATTTGTCAAGTATTCACATATTCATTAGGCTATCATGATAGACTACTTCCTTTCAGCTGAACAACACCAATATAAGGCCAAACACGATTGTGATCTAAAGTTTCTTACTTAGAAGAATAGATTAGCATAACAGAGTTGGTATAGCTACTGGTAAGACTCCTTAAATCAACAAGGGACTACAAGTAAGTTGACACGGTGATTTAAACAGGGAATTTTCTTAACTAAAGGCATGTGAAGATTTATAGACATTACTTGATCAGCAGAAGAAACATGATAAGTGTAGATACAATCATAGAGTTCAGACAAGGGTCATTCAATCAATGCAACAATATAAATGACACATAGTTGTTATCACAAAGCTCAAACTGTCATCATATAGCAAGTAATGACATAGCTGACCAAAACATAACAAGTAGGCAGGTTCCATATTGCAAATGCGAGCCGTGCATCACAAATGTGAGGCTCGCAATTGTGAACAGGTCTTCGCAAATGTGAGACCTGTATGTTCAAGACACCAGATGTTCATTAGTAGTTCAAAAACAATGTGCAACTCATCCGAAACTCACCTGAGCCCCTTGGGCTCCAATTCGAGCATTCACACAAGTGTAATAATATTATACAAACTCGCTCGCTAACTCAAAACATCAAAATAATATCAGATATCAAGAATCGATCATTAAAACTCAAGATTTTCAACTTCAGAACTTATTTTTTCAACATTTCACATAATGCGCCGAAATGGCCTCGGATCACCTGGGACCCCAACCAAACATGCGTACAAGTCCAAAAATATCATATGAACTTACCGGAAGCGTCAAAATGATCCAAAATTGTTTACCAAGAATGTTGACCGTGGTCAACTCTAGCCATATTTAAAGTCAAAAATTATATTTTTCTTTAAATGTTCACATATAGACTTTTCAAAAATTGACACATATTATTCACGCAAGTTATAAATTATTAAATAAAGCTATGAGAGGTTTCAGAACACAGAAAAGTAATCTAGTACCCAAAACGACCTATTGGTTCATTACAATAAGACGAAAATATCTAGGTTATCCTCCGCTAGTGAATCTATATAATCTCCGATTTAAAATCTTGTCGGGATAAAACCACTCTCAAAATCTACGAATAATGCTTGAATAGCCAGTATCTCTCGAGCCATTCTTTAAAGTATTGAAAATGCCTCTTGCCCCCTCCACATGCTAAAGTTGTTGGTTACCTTCTTCGTCTTTAATAGATTTCAATCTCCGATCAAAATAAGCATCAAGTTCATCATTAATAGTGGAATCAAGACCTATTAAATCTTCCATACCTTCCCACACTTCTTCTACTCTAGCCTTGGAAGTAATAGTAGGAGCATTTACACCATCTGAAGTTACCATAATTTTATACTTATCAAACATTATTTTAGCACAAACATATATGCTAGCTTGGCAATCTTTGAGACTTGGCATTTTATTTTCTTTAATTTCTAAATTCTTATTGTAACGACTGGATCGGTCGTTTTGAGCTTTTGCACTTCGCTCTCCAGTTCTCGGACATAAATTGCTCCATGTGATGTATTATGACTTATGTAAATCGTTGGTTTTGGTTTTCAGGGTAATCGGAATGAATTTGGAAGAACAGTTCTCAATTTGAAGCTTAAAAATTTAAAAGGTTTGACCAAGTTTTGACTTGTTAGAAGATGACCTCGGATTGGATTTTTATGATTTGGTTAGCTTCGTTAAGTGATTTGGGACTTAGGTACATGATTGGAATGCATTTTGGAAGTCCATGGAAGGTTTAGGCTTGAATTGGCAAAATTGAGATTTTGGCGTTTTCCGGTTGATAGGTGGGTTTTTGATATAGGGGTCGGAATGGAATCTTGGAAGTTTCAATAACTCTGTTGTATCATTTGTGACATATGTGCAAAATTTCAGGTTATTCGGACGTGGTTTGGTTGGGTTTTTTATCAAAAGCGTAATTTGGAAGTTCTTGAAATTCTTAAGCTTGAATCTGATGTGATTTTGGTGTTTTTATTTTGTTTTGAGCGTTCCAGAGGTTGGAACAAGTTTGAATGAGGTTATTGGATGTGTTGGCATATTTGGTTGAGGTCCCGAGGGCCTCGGGTGAGTTTGGGGTGGTCAATCAGACCATTTCATGTTGTTTGGAATTGCAGAAAAACAGCTGAAGTGTTGCAGAGAATTAGACCTTCGCGTTCGCGAGTAGGTCCTCGTGTTCGCGAAGGGTTAGTTGGTGAAGGCTGGAATTTTAGCCTTTGCATTCACGAGGAAGGCTCCACGTTTGTGAAGGGCTGAGTGTTTGGTTATCGCGTTCGCGAGTGAAGTTCCGCGTTCGCGTAGAGGAAAGTGGTCAGTTGGGTTTGAGGTCAAGTTATTCATCGCGTTCGCGGGTGAAGGGGTGCGTTCGCAAAGAGTTGTCTGAGGAAGCATCGTGTTCCCGATGGGTAGGTCACGATCGCGAAGAGGAATTTTTGGTCAATGTTATTTTGTGCTTCGCAAATGCGAGGCGTTGACCACGTTCGCGAAGAAGGAAATAAGGCCTGGGTAGAATGTTTAAATAGTCGTCTTGTCCGTGATTTTTGGGGCAACCTTTCCCCATTTTTGGACGATTTTGGAGCTTTTTGAGAGGATTTGAAGAGGGATTCAAGAGATAACACTTGGAGGTAAGATTTTGGAACTCAATACTCGATCCTATGTTGATTCTTACTTGTTTAATCATGAAATATGTGAAAATTAAAGCCTAAAATTGGGGAATTAGGGCTTGAATTTGGAGAATGTAAATTTGGAATTTAAGGGGTAATTGAGGTCCGATTTTGATGTTCTTGGTATGTATAGACTCGTGAGAGGATGAGGATTTTATTGATGTTAATTTCGTCGGATTCTGAGATGTGGGCCCGGGGGCCGGGTTTGAGCAATTTCGGAAATTTTGATGTAAATTGAATATTTTCGAGTGGTCTTCATTCCCTTGGCATATTCTAATGGTTATGTACTGATTGTGGCTAGACTTGGAGCACCCGGAGGTCAATTTGTGGGGGCAAAGGCATCGCTGGCTAGAGTTTGGACCGGATCGAAGTAAGTAATGATTGTAAATACTGTCCTATGGGTTTGAAACCCCGGATTTCACATCGTTGTGCTATTTTGAGGTGACGCATATGCTAGATGACGAGCGTGGAGTCGTGAACCATTGGAGATTGTGACTTGGTCCGTCCCGTATGACTGTTAAGTCACGTATTTGATTTGAAACCTTACGATATTCCATATTTTAGAGACTGATATTATATGTTTGGGGCCTTGTGCCGACCTGTTGAGACCCTTAGGGGTATTTTCACTATTTTTCCTCACTCTATTTGTTTTGAAAGCATATCCTCAGTCATGTTTTACCTGTTATTGTTTAAATCTGGTTTTATCACTTTACTTCTTAAAATGTAAAAACTATTTGGGTTGTGTTCTCTAATTTACTGATGGCCGAGTGATTGTGAGGTTGATGACTAAGATAAATCGAGGGTCTGATTGTGAGGTTGATGACTGAGATAGACCGAGAGTCTGATTGTGAGGTTAATGACTGAGAGAGGCTGAGGGCCTGGTTGTAAGGATTATATATTTATGGATCGGGCTGCATGCCGCAGCAATATACACACACACACACACACACACACACATATATATATATGGATAAAAATAAATAACGATACATATATTGGATCGGGCTGCATGCCGCAGCGATATAGCACTTGGGTTGTATGTCACGACCCCAGTTCTCCCTCCGTGAACTTGTATGCGGCGAAATCAGAGGACTTAATTTCTCGCTATCAAGTCATTTCGGAAGAATGCCTCGAGACCCCGAGGAAGGGGAGCTACGACCGAGTCCCCTCCCTCGGGGCTCATCGAGGCCCGACGTAGAGAAGATGAAAATCGAAGCCAGAACAGAGGGAGAAGCTCCCAAGGCACACGGCTAAGTCTGACAGGGTCGTCCTATCCAGAGCCAATGTCGAGGCATCGCGTCTAGTCGTCCCATCTCCATACTTTATAATTAATGCCCATGTACTAATAGTCGAGTTCCCCTCATATATAAAGGGAACTCACACTACCTTGTAAAGGGCTGATGTTGCTCCAACTATTTCTCCACAAGATCAATAATATCTCTCTCTCTCCCTCTTCTTTCTAACTCGCTCTTTCTCACTGTCCCGAGGCCGTTTCAATATTTATCGCTTTCTTACTTGTTCTTCATTCTATTGCTTGGTATTGACCATAAAGAGCCTTGTTTGATCATATCTTAACTGTTATCCCATTCCAGACTACCCTCGATGGTTCGAGCTTGGGCCAAACATCGACCTCGAGGCCCCTCATCGACCAATCCTACACCCTGGCAGCAGGTCTCTCGGTTCGTTCGACTCCCTGTTTTAGCTTGTATCCCCTTAGTAAAACAAGCCCGGACAGCAAGCCTTTTGGTTTGGTTATCGTCCCATTTTTAGCTCGTATTTTGCCATAAACTTCATATTCTTAGCATCAACTGCTCTAAACAACTAGCATAAAAATAGATCACGTATTTTTAGAATCCCATTTACAAATTTAATTGTTGTTACCATTTTCACGGAAAATAGTTTGGCGCCCACCGTGGGGCTAAAAAAATAGTGATTATTTTCTTACTGGTTTCATTGCACAAATGCAAGTTATCCTTCACACGTTTTCTTGTCCAAGATCTCTTGATTTCAGGTCAAAATGTCTGGCTCGGCAAACAGGGTTGAGAATAACTACCTCGAAAATCACGGCGAAAATGGTGTGGCTGCTCCAGTCGTTGGTATGACACCGCGGAACCCCAATAATGCATCTGGGTCGATCCCAGTGGACACGGGTTCGCAAGACGTGTAGCAGGTCGACGAAACCTCGCACACCGACGGGAGAATACAGCATATCGACCAACAGGAGGCCCAAAAAACCTCGGCTCGAGAAGCACAGGAAGTGAGTCTTTACGATATTTTCGAAATGTTGCAGGCACAGCAGTTGACTATCGCTCAGTTGCAAAGTCACCCGGAGACTCCCCGCACAGCAGCGCCGGAAACAGCTCCCCCCTCCACACAAATATCCAAGAGATTAAGCGACTATGGATCGGTAACCAACCCTGCCATAGCAAAAATGCTCAGGGATCTCTCCAAAAAGATCGAGTCAGGTTCATGGAAGTCCATGCAGCGGCCGTCCCCCGAAGAAGCGGTCCCGGAACCCGTTTCACAAAAGTCCGGAACGCCATAACTCCCTAAGTACAACAAGACCTTAGATCCTAACGATCACATCACCGCTTGTGCGTGTACGGGAAGAGGCAATGACCTTCAAGATGATGAGTTCGAGCCCGTCTTGTCGAAGAGGTTCGGGGAAACATTCTCAAAAGGAACCAAGATGTGGTGTCGTAGCCTAACACCTGACCCTACAAACTCGCTTACCGAACCGGCAGATTCCTCCGCAAAGATACATGCCGATGCCACTGAAGCAGCGATGAGAGGGCCCGACGCGTCCGGGGCCGAACAAAGCAAGAATGAAACGTTGTGGGAATCCGCACCTCATTCCCTGATAGAACGAATGATATCTCCCCCGGCTTCAGATGACTGGGCAACATAGGCCTTCGCCCAAAGCCTAAACAAACCAAGCCCAACGACTTCGGGACAGTTCAAATGAAACTTGATCAGACACCCAGCCAAGATCTAGTCGGATGCCCGTACCCGGCACCAGTCGCGAATCAGGGTCGTGGACAACCATCCGGGAGCCTCCTCGGGCTCAATATACCCAAGAAGGTTCTCGGAAAGCAAACTAATGCCAAACAGAGGAAGGTACCACCCGTACACCACGGATAGAAGGAACGCCCGAGATGTAATCTACCTCACAACAATCGGGAAATAGCCCGAGGGCAACACCCTCGAGGAATCTTCAACAAAGCCAGATTTGATGAGGCACGGCCGGCAGGAGCACCTCGCCCATCGGAGTACGATTTCAGCATTACTATACCAAACATCGTGTTTACCATAAGCGAAACCAGGGACACCAAACGGCTCAGACCTATTCGACCGAATCCTCCTCAAAGAAACCACAACCTGGCGCGGGAACCACATGGCGTGCACGATCACGGGGTCAAAAATAGCCACCAGTTCAGGAGGAAAACAACCGTGCTACTTAATGAAAATCGCCGCCGAGTACTGTCGAGCGACCAGGCTCGAATTCAGCTCTGAGGAAGGAAGGCAACCAGGAAGGACGAAGCAAATGAGTCGCGACGTATTGCCACGATAGTGAAGGAGCAGTGACACCCTCCAAGGACTCATAAAATGGAAAGTAAAAATGCTCGTTACCAGGAAAGGATGGCTCCGGGGATACGCTCCGGAGCACACCCTTACATCCAGCAAAAAGACACAGAGATTTCGCCTTGGCATCACACTGACGCATTGGTAACTTTCTTCCTCGTTTAATCCATTTCAAATAAAACATATGCTCATGAATTTAGGTGGTTCGATCAACGTACCAACGATGTCGGACCAAGGTTAATGGGGAGACTCGGACTGACGAACCAAACCGCGCCCGCATCTCGAATCTTTGACGGATCCCAAACGGCGATCACTACAACAAGCATGAAGACCATTCTCTCAATATAGCCCATCTAAGCTCGGACTGGAACGTTGAGTTCTATACCGTCAAAAGAGGCACAAGGCATAGATGTCTTATTCATATGGCTAAGGGCACACCGCCCGGAGACAGCATCGACCCCACTTCGCCAAAAGAACGAAATCCCATGCAAGGGGCGGAATTAAAACCATTGACGGGGAGCAATACTCGACGAGGGGAAATTCCTCACCATATGATGCATCACCGGCATCAATACCTCCACCCTCGAAAGGATCAGAGGGAACATACCAAATCTCAAAACATCGCCTACATATCCCGCAGTAAGGAAGAACTGCTTCACTCCTTTGTTATTTTTTCACTAACCTGCATGCAGACAATCGGACGGGACATTCGGAAATTCTAAATCCACCCCGAGATCCCAAGGCCCTGACAGAACCCGCCATGCTCTTTCCCCTCGGTCGGACTTCCGTCCCAAAGAGGGTCTCGCCAACATGGTTATTAGCGGAGCAACGTACCCCCAGAGGAGGATCTGGCAAGATCATAGGCCTTCTTCTACAGTCGAGCGATGAGCGATGATCTTCTTTTGAGGACGCCCTCCCCTCGGAAGGACCGGGGAATGGCGAACTAAATTTCAATAGGGAGTCATGTGCCGAACCAAATGATCCGAGGAACCGCGTCCACGCGGACCGAGCTCGCAATAACAAAACAGCATGTATTTATGCCAAGTAATAAAGAATATCTTTTAGCATCTTGTACTCCAGAAAAGGGGATTTCAACATGCTCACGGCGAAGGCCTCTCCACCAAATACGTCTCGAAATACTCAGAGACTTAGCGTCAATAATTCGGCACCCGCATGACCCCAGGGTCAGAAATTCGGGCTCATAAGGCCCCGACAAGGCATCTCCGAGCTCACGAGTAGAAGCCTAAGCAAACTCGATGACTCGCAGACTGTCATTAATCGCCATGCACTGGAAAACCTAAAACTGTAAGACCCTGAGTAGGCAAACTCGACATGACCAGATCTATTCTACACAACAACAAAAACTGTAAGACCTCAACAGGCATGACAAACTGTAAGACCTCAACAGGCATGGAAATTTTGTAAGACCTTACTAGAGGTGTAAAACACAATCCCGAAGTTTAGGCTATACATCGCATTTGTAAGAATCCCAAAAGGGCATACCCTCGGTGTAGACACCTAAACTACCACTCAGGATCAAAAATGGCTCCGGCCAAACACATATGACTACGGTCAAAACGGCTGATACAACCAAATTAACGTGACTCGGGGATGCCCGACCGTCACTAAACAAAATCGCAGGCCATTACTTTGAATATACTTCGGAACAAAATCGGTTAAAATAGACTTCCCTCAACAGGCAAAAACGAGCTTCGACTATGTCAGCTCCAAAATCACAAGCTTTCAACCTACTCAGCCTACGAGGTAAGAACCTTCCGAGTTGCTCAAACATTGCCGATAACGACATGAAATTGAGGTTCTTCCAGAATCGACGACGGGTCAGGCAAAATCATTTCAAAAAGACCTTAACGAGAGGAAAACAAAGCCTATAAAATGCGCACGGGCAAAAAGTGTAAGAGCCATTGTCGCCAGCCAAACAAGACTCTGGGCCACACATTGAAAGGTCTCAACGACCAAACAGCGTAAGAGCCATTGTCGCCAGCTTGAAAATTGACAACTTGAGGATTAAAATGAGCTCGATTCGTAACCCGATTTGGAGACCGGATCTAAAATATTTAACTATACAAGCCTCCGGGCCGCGTATTAAAAGGTCTCGACGACAAACAGCATAAGAGCCCTTGTTGCCAGTCTAAAAATAGAAAGAACTTGAGGGTCAATTGAAGCTCGAGTCACAACGCGACTCGGAGACTGGATCCAAAGTAGTTGAAACAACAAACGACCAAGGGCTAGAAATAAAAACCATCGTCATCCGCCCATGCAGGCACGAAAAAACTTGAGGGTCAGTTGAAGCTCGAGTCGTAACACGACCCGAAGAATGAACCCAAAATAGTTGGAACAGCAAATGCCGGAGGGCAAGAAATAAGAACAATTACTATTCGCCCACAAGGGCATAGAAGATTGAAGGCCAGGCAAGATCGAATCAAGGCCTGACTTGGAGAATAATCCTAAATAGCTGGGCAAAGCGCGGAGGCCCCAACGCCTGCTCACGTCAAAGATCGCACTTAAAAGCCTTCGGGCCTGCCTGATTAGTTCCGGAACTACGAGGCTCCCGCCAGACACCGAAACCAGCTCGCCTGGTCAAAAGAAATACAGAAAGAGATGCAAAAGAAATAAATCTTCAAGTTTTCTCTTATCTTACATACGTAAAAGGCGCACTCTCCAAACACAAACTTGCTCTACAAGTATTAAATACAAAGCAGAAAAATAGCGAAATCTACACTCCACTCCAAAGGGCTACAACCTGCAAGGCTCGCTCTCCGTAACATCAGCAAGAAGTGACCGAGCGTCACGCTTATCCGCCGTTGCTCGAGCATATTCCTCCGAGAGAACGATTCCCCTTGTGCCGATCTCCTCGAGTACCTCTCTTCGGGATCTGCAACGAACATATTTCTCGATCCTCTTCTCCCGGTCGAGGGCCCGCTTCAGCTCGGCTTGGGCATCAGCAGCGTCCTTCATACGAACTGCCATCTCCTGGTCATCCTTGGTTCGGCTTGATCGCACTACAGCCCGGGCATCGATTATCTCGGCCCTGATCTTCGAGAGGTCATA
Organism: Nicotiana tabacum; assembly: GCF_000715075.1. Taxonomy (NCBI): domain Eukaryota; kingdom Viridiplantae; phylum Streptophyta; class Magnoliopsida; order Solanales; family Solanaceae; genus Nicotiana; species Nicotiana tabacum. Next base: position 111,845,134 of record NC_134080.1, on the reverse strand, counting down.
CTCGAGTTTCCCGATCATATCCGCTTGAACTATGGCATTGTCACTGGCCAAGCGGAGTTGGGCCTCGAAGGCAGGAACCATGGCCAAAGCACCTCTCTCCTCTAAAGCTTGAGCTTGCACCTGATCCCCTAGCTCACCACAAGCATTCCTGACACGGTCGATGTCGCCCTTGAGGTACTCCAAGGCATCCGTAAGGGCCAAAAAGAGTGAAGGGCGTGCTACTAAAGGTTACCTGCTCCATCAAAAATCTCTTGTAATTTGAGCTCTGGTACGCCTCATATCGCCAATGCAGCAACTCGACCTCCTTCTCCTCGCTAAGGAGCCTAAGGGACTCACCCTCGTCCAGAACTTTCCGAAGCCTGGCTCCTTGACGGAGCAGCTCGGACCTAAGCCTATCACAGGCCTGCAAAAGGAAAACTCGATGAAGAAAAGAGAATGCGGAGTACAGAAGAACTGCGCCTAGACTCACCATGAAGTGAAACCGGCGGACTTCCTCGAAGTTAGAGCACACTCCTGTTGATCCTGCCCCTTCGGCTCTAGGATAACCAACCTCAGGCAAAGCATATTCACTCAGAGGAACCGCCGTCCGGGAATCAAACACTCCGGGAACAGCAGGCTTGGACGATGCCCTCTCCTCGAGGACACAGGCCCGTTCAGCCCCACTAAAAGCTCCATCACACTACGGGTATGGATCTTGTTTGTCGCCATCGTCCCTCAGCTCAGAGGCCGATGACTCCTTCCCCTCTTCAGGAGAGCACATCCTCCCCCCAAGGAGCTGATCGATACCTGCAATAGCAATACCAGTGCAAAAGAAATGGAAAGTGTCATCTCAAATGTATGAAGACCAAGGTAAAGGCATCGTACGCACATACCTTGGTATTTCTCTTCCCATCTGTTACGAGACGCAACTCGCCACCTACGCTCATTGCAGGTCGAATGGGTCACCAACCTCTGGACCCAACCGGGCAGATTGAGAACTTCGCCTGGCATCCATGAAGTTGCTGCAAAAAGGGAAAAGCACAATTACTCAACTGATTTTTGTTATAAGCAAAATCTGAGAAAGCACTAGATACTCCACTCACGCGTATAGTTCCATCCCTCGGGAAATGGCATAAGCTCTACGGGGTGTCGGTCGTTCGGACCCAGACGAACCAGCTGGCCCATCCTCGATCCCCATCTTCTTCGTCATCGACAAGAAAGGGCATAGACGAATGGCACTGTAGGGTTAGCAGGCCTCGGTGATGGAAGGGCCAATACAGCCTAACGAGGTGATTGAGCGTGAATTCAAGCCTAGCCTTCTCCGTAAAGGACCTCATCATCAGCACCACTCGCCAAAATAATGAATGTATCTGAGCCAAAGTAACTCGATACTTCAAGCAAAAATCAAGCATGATCCTATCAAGGGGGCCAAATGCGAAAGGGTATAGGTATACGCTCAAGAATCCATCAGCAGATTCCGTAACACTCTCATCCGGGGAAAGCACCTACAACGTTACCCCCTCGCTACATCCGCAGTATCTCCTCACCATCTCCAGATGTTCCTCTTTTCTCAAAGACATGGTCTTCAGAGTGAACTCCCGTAGATCCTAAGTGCCAGGAATGGAACTCCGTACTCCCTATCGGGCTGGCCTTGTAGTGGTTGCCATGGCTATGGTAGAATTGACAGACTAAAACAAGAATGTGTGCCAACGCCTTTTGCGCCTGAAGAAATGAAAAACCCTATGCCAAGGCGGAAGGGTAGCTATCTAAAATAGTAAGGCCTTTTAAGGAAGTCGAAGCTGCCCCACATATATGTAGGAAACAGCGACGATTCGCCTATCTGGAGTGAGCCCCGGGAGGCCAACGGCCTCGATACAGGTCGATGGTGTGATACCCGATCCCAGAGGCATCATTCGACGAGAAGCTAGGACTCAAGGAGTCGACCGTATTGTCTCCAGTTTCGAGGCAACATCTGACCTCGAGGATCCCCGCCAAAAACGAAGTCGGATTTCGGGAAGCTTTCAACGCCATCACTCGACTCAAGGAGATGCCCGATCTCATGGTTTCCTTTTCTAAAAGGAAAAATAAGCATGCGAAGCTCCGATCACGAAGGCTCTAAAAGGCTCAAAGCAGCGCCCGAGTACAGGCAATCCCTCAACAGGAGTCCATCCCCTACGCTTTAAAAAGCTATCTATATCAAGTTCAAAAGAGACCCCGAGGTACTCGCAGCCGACCTTCACTCAGAATATCATTCTCGAAAGCTCCAAAACTCAGCGTACTATCTCCATGCAACTCGAAGGGCCCGACAGCCCGAGCCTATCAGATCAATTTAGGCTCGATCCGAGGTATGACGATGGGCTCGGAAAGTAGCCATGTCAATCAGTAGAGGATAGGGAAGAACACTCGCATCTGAGTTAGGTATCAGTGGTCAACAACAAAGGAAAACATACAAAAGCCTCGAAGGGCACGATAGCATACAAAAATAAGGCAAGAATTGAAAGCAGAAGTCAATGAAGTATATTCATATTCATAGAAATCCATGTACAACGGCCCTCGAGGGGTACTTAAATACAATTACAAAAGCCTACAGAGGATCTTTACGCATAAAGGAAGAAACAAAAGGATGCACACGCAAAGCAAAAGCCTGGAGACTGGTCCACCTTCGAAGGTCCGCCTCCTACAACGATCGCCTCGGGACGCACATCCTCGGAAGCCTCATCCTGGCCTTCCACACTGATATCCCCAAAGGATGGGGTGAGAAGCAGGGAGGGATGAAAAACGTCATAGCTCTTCAAAACTGGAGGACCCTTGCTGGCCAAGAGAACCTCGGAGAGACAGCGGACCGAACAAGCCTTGGTCCCGCTTGCACGGCTACTAGAGTCCACTTCTTGGAAGATCTAGCCGTGCAAGCCCCCGGCTCCTGGCAGAGCACCACATCGAGCCGGGGCATAAAGGTGAGCAGCGGTGTATAATTCGAGCCCCCTTTTGAGCAGCGGTATGTAATCCGAAGAGCTTTCTGCGAGCATAGAAAGCTTACCCTTGAATGTCATCATCTCGAGCAAATAGAAGCAAACCTAACAACGACCACAGCAGTGACAGGACAGCATGATCATGCTCGACGAAGGGAAGCCCCGGTAAAAGGCCACAACACAATCTAAGGGAGCTCCGCCAAACGGCCTTGAGGGTATGAGCCCTAAGCATGATGTTCAAGGATAGAGGAAGATGATAAGAAGAAATAGGCAAATGAGCCAACGAAGCACTAGGATAGAAAAAATGATGCCAAGGCACGCCCATTCATAGGGGGTAACGACACAATCATCGAGGCTTTGGAGGATTGATCGGCGGACGCAGTTACTGCATTCTTGAAAAACCAAATCATTAGCGGTACATTCACCTTGGAGAACGGGAATCGGCAGTGCATTGAATGAAGTCGAAATGCACAAGTCCACGGGACACCCCGGTCACCACAAAAGCTCACGCCACAGGTTGCATCATTGGTATGACGTCGCCGTAATAAGCTCGAGGAGTCAAGTGTCAGAATCATTTTCCATTGCTTCGTTCTGGGAAATGCAGAGACTATTTGTATGTGGCTAAATCAGAGGACTTAATTTCTTGCTATCAAGTCATTTCAGAAGAATGCCTCGAGACCCTGAGGACGGGGAGCCACGATCGACTCCCCTCCCTCAATGCTCATCGAGGCTCGACACAGAGAAAATGGAAATCAAAGCCAGAATAGAGGGTGAAGCTCCCAAGGCACCCGGCTAAGTCTGACAGTGCCAGCCTATCCAGAGCCTATGCCGAGGCATCGCGTCTAGCCGTCCCATCTCCATACTTTATAATTAATGCCCATGTACTAATAGCTGAGTTCCCCTCATATATAAAGGGAACTCACACTACCTTGTAAAGGGCTGATGTTGCTCCAACTATTTCTCCACAAGATCAATAATATCTCTCTCTCCCTCTTCTTTCTAACTCGCTCGTTCTCATTGGCCCGAGGCCATGTCAATATTTATCGCTTTCTTGCTTGTTCTTCATTCTATTGCTTGGTATTGGCCATAAAGAGCCTTGTTTGATCATATCTTAGCTGTTATCCCATTCCTGACTACCCTCGATAGTTCGAGCTCGGGCCAGACATCGACCCCGAGGCCCCTCATCTACCAATCCTACACCCAGTTAGCAGGTCTCTCGGTTAATTCGACTCCCCATTTTAGCCTATATCCCCTTGGTAAAACAAGCCCGGACAGCAAGCCTTTAGGTTTGGTTATCATCCCGTTTATAGCTCGTATTTTGCCATAAACTTCATATTCTTAGCATCAACTGCTCTAAACAATTAGCATAAAAATAGATCACATATTTTTATAATCCCATTTACAAATTTAACTATTGTTACCATTTTCACGGTAAACAGAACTGTCGTGACGGCACCTAGTTTCTACGACTAGGTAAGCCAAACAAATGCGGAAAATAAACGAAACTTGCGGAAGAAATAATTAAACGCAAAAAATAACCGAATGAAACAGTATTTAAAATGTCGCTCGGCATATACAACACAACTTCTCAGAATCGAATATACTTACCCAAAACCCGAAAACTCATGGAACCACAAGCCTTTGAATATATAACAGTGTCTAACTCCAAAATATCTAACAAAGAAAAGAAATACAGAAGGGCTAATATTTAAAAGCGAGAATAGAAAGGGACTCCTCGGACTTCAGACGCGGTAGATGTACCTCGAAGTCTCTAGAGCAGTTGCCTCGCCTCAAGGGTGGTAGGACTGAGTCGACGTACCTGGATCCGTACATGAAAAACATGCACAGAAAGGGCATGAGTACACCACAGCGGTACTCAGTAAGTGTCAAGCCTAACCTCGGTCAGGTAATGACGAGGAAGGTCAGTGCCCTACTAGGGTTAAATAAAATATAAAGTTCGGCAGTATGGAACAGAGCAGTATAAATAAGTACAGCAGTAAAAGTAATACAGGATATATAGGACAGCAACACCTATACAGAGGCAAAGTAAACACAGAAGGAAATACAACTCAGCATCAATAATAACAATCAGGGATCTTCCAGGATACCGTCCTGTAGTCCCAAATACACATATCCGATAAGTCTCCCGGGATACCGTCCCGTAGTCCAACTCATAGTGCGTGGGGATCTACCATAATCTTGTTTTGTAGCCCCAAATGTAAATACCCAGTAGTGGGGGAATCTACTAGGTGCAGTCCCATAGTTCCATATAACTGTGCAGGGGGGTCTACCGGAATCCCACATCCGTAGTCTCAATGTAAATACACAACAGCAACAGGAAAAAAATAATTAGAAATGTCAAATTTCATATTAAGGCAAACATGTAGTCTAGCCTAGCATGCTGCACAGAATTCAGGTAAAGCAGTTTGAACAAATAAAGCAATTAAATCACTTAAACATGCTTTCCTAAGCTAACAACATGCATAATAGTGCTAGAAATAAAACAGGAAAGAAAACATGCTAATAATTACTTAATGAAAAACTGAATTTCAAACAATTAGCACAAGTACGTACTCGTCACCTCACGTACAAGGCATTTCAATTAGCAGTAATACCAAATCCTAAGAAGAAAGTCCCCCACACAAGGTTAGACAAGTCATTTACCTCGAGTCGGCTCAATAATCAACTCGAGACCACATTCTTTCCATGAGTACTCGACTCCAAATGGCCAAAATCTATTCAATTCAATTGCATAATGTAAATAACACTTCAAGTAACTGATTCTACAAAGAAATTCTAAGCTAATACACGAAATTAGGTAAAATGAACAAAATGCCCCTCGGGCCCACATCTCGGAATCGGGTAAAAGTTATATTTTTAGAATCCTCACACTCTCACGAGTTCATGCATACCAAAATTATCCAAATCTAAGGTCAAATTCCCAATCAAAAGTCGAACTCTAGTCTAAGAGCATTCTTCCAACTTTTCCCCAATTTTCATCTCCAATCCGAAATTAAATGATGAAACTAACTATAGATTGATGGAATATAACTAGAAAGGGTTAAAGAATTGTTACCCACTGATCTTCTCTTCAATTTTCTCTCAAAATCGCCCTCTCCCGAGCTCCAAATCAAATTTCCAAATTTTGAAACTAACCCTCGAAATTTCCTATTTTCTGCCTAGACATCCTGCATCTGTAGTCCAATAATAGCATCTGCGATATCGCTTCTGCGATCGGGGAACCGCTTCTGTAGTTCTCACTTAAAAACTCCATCTCGCACCTGCGACCCAAAATCTGCGTCTGCAGTCACGCAGGTGCGGTACTTATGCCGCTTCTGCGGTTCCTGGTCCTCCTTTCTCATTTCCGCTTCTGCCACCACTGAGCCTCACCTGCGGAACCCAAACCGCAGGTTCGGTTATAACAGAAAAATAGTTGAAGCTACAACTTCAAAACTCCAAAATCCTTCCGTCAACCATTTGAAATCATCTCGAGGCCCCCGAGACCTCAACCAAACCTACCAACATATCCCATAACTTCAATCAAACTTGTTCCAAACTTCGGAACGCTCAAAACAACACCTATTTTTCATCGTATTCAAGCCTAAGAATCCTAAAAACTCTAAAAATATGCTTTCGATCAAAAAGTCTATCAACCCTCGTCCGAATGACCTGAAATTTTGCACACACATCACATTCAACACTACGGAGCTACTCCAACTTCCAGAATTCCATTCCAACCCTCGGATCAAAATCTCACTATCGAACCAGAATCAAAATTCGACCTTTCGACATTTCAAGCTTAAATTAGCTACGAACCTCTAAAACACAATCTGAACACGCCCCTAAGCCCGAAATCACCCAATGGAGCTAACGGAACCGTCGGATTTCCATTCCAAGGACGTTTTCATATTGTTCCGACTACGGTCAACTTTCCAATACTGAAGCTCTCATTTAGGGATTAAGTGTCTCCAAACTCTCCAAAACTCGGAACCGAACATCCCGGCAAATCAAAATAGCAGAAATAAACACGGGGAAAGAAGTTAATAAGGGATTGGGGCGTTAATTCTTAAGACGACCGGCCGGGTCGTCACATCCTCCTACACTTAAACATTCGTTCGTCCTCGAACGAGCATAAAGACATACCTAAAGTAGTGAAAAGATGAGGGTAATGGCTGCGTATATCCTGCTCGGTCTCCTAGGTCGCCTCCTCCACCGGCTGATCCCGCCACTAAACCTTTACTGCAGCAATGTTTTTCGACCTCAGCTTTCTAACCTGCATATCCAATATTGCCACTGGCTCCTCGACATAGGACAGATCCTTGTCCAACTGGACTGAACTGAAACTAACACATGTGACAGATCATCGTGAACCTCCGGAGCATCAAAACATGAAATAATGGATGAACTCCTGCCAAGCTGGGAGGTAAGGCAAGCTCATAAACAACCTCCCCAACACGCCTCAATATCTCAAAAGGCCTAATAAACCTCGGACTCAACTTTCCTTTCTTCCCAAATCTCATAATGCCCTTCATGGGCGAACCCCGAAGCAGAACCTGCTCTCCAACCATATAGGAGACATCACGAACCTTCCGGTCCGCGTAACTCTTCTATCTGGACTGGGTTGTACGGAGTCTATCCTAAATCACCTTGACCTTCTCCATAGCATCCTGAACCAACTCGGTGCCTAATAATCTAGCCTCACCCGGCTCAAACCAACCCACCGGGGATCTACATCGCCTACTATATAAAGCCTCATACGGTGCCATCTAAATGCTGGACTCAACTCCATCTGAGGGTGAAATGCGGTACTCAACTCCACCAAGTACCCAACTCATGTTGAACGGCTCTCTAGAATCATGATGTGAACCGAGTGCCTCTATCTGAAATGAAGGAAACTAGAATACCATACAGACGAACAATCTCTCGGATATAGATCTCCGCCAACCACTTCGAAGAATAAGTAGTACACATAGGAATGAAATGAGCATACTTGGTCAGCCGATCCACAATCACCCAAATAGCGTCGAACTTTCTCAAAGTCCGTGGGAGCCCAACTACAAAGTCCATGGTGATCCGCTCCCACTTCCACTCCGGAATCTCTATCTGCTGAAGCAACCCACCCGGTCTTTGGTGCTCATACTTCACCTGCTGACAGTTGAGGCACCGAGCTACGAATCCAACGATATCTTTCTTCATCTGCCTCTACCAGTAGTGCTACCTCAAATCCTGATACATCTTCATGGCACTCAGATGAATGGAATACTGCGAGTTATGGGCCTCCTCCAGAATCAACTCCCGAAGACCATCAACATTGGGTACACAAATCCTACCATGCATCCTCAATACCCCATCATCACCAATAGTCACATCTCTAGCATCACCGTGCTGAACCTTGACGTTGAGGACAAGCAAATGAGGGTCATCATACTGCCGCTCCCTAATATGATCAAATAAGGAAGACCGAGAACTCACGCAAGCTAGAACCCGACTGGGCTCTGAAAGGTCCAATCTCACAAACTGGCTGGCTAAGGCATGAACATCCATCGCCATAGGCCTCTCTAATGCTGGTAAATAGGCCAAACTCCCCAAACTCTCCACCCGGCGACTCAAGGCATCGGCCACCACATTGGCCTTGCCCGGGTGATACAAAATAGTGATATTATAGTCCTTCAGCAACTCTAACCACCTTCTCTGGTACAAATTTAGATCCTTTTGATTGAACAAGTGTTGCAAGCTCCGATGGTCAGGATAAATCTCACAAGGCACACCATATAAATAATGGCGCCAGATCTTCAGGGCTTAAACAATGGCAGCTAACTCAAGGTCATGGACCGGATAGTTCTTCTCATGTACCTTCAACTGTCTGGATGCGTAGGCAATCACCCTACCGTCCTACATCAACACCGCTCCGAGGCCAATCCTCGAGGCATCACAATAAACCATATAATACCCCGAACTTGTAGGCAGTATCAAAATTGGGGTTGTAGTCAAAGCTGTCTTGAGCTTCTGAAAGCTCGCCTCACACTCCTTCGTCCACTGAAACAGAACACCTTTTTGGGTCAACCTGGTCATAGGGGCTGCAATCGATGAAAACCCATCCATAAAACGATGGTAGTAGCCCGCCAAACCAAGGAAACTGCGGATCTCTATAGCTAAGGATGGTTTGGGCCAACTCTGCACAACCTATATTTTATTCGAATCCACCTGAATACCCTCACTCGATACTACGTGGCCTAAGAATGCCACTGAATTCAACCAAAACTCACATTTCAAGAACTTAGCATATAACTTTTTCTCTTTCAAAGTTTGAAGCACAGTCCTCAGGTGCTGCTTATGATCTTTCCAACTCCGGGAATACACCAGAATATCATCAATAAAGATAATGACGAACGATTCAAGATACGGTCGGAACACACTGTGCATCAAATGCATAAAGGATGTTGGGGCATTGGTCAGCCCAAATGACATAACAAGGAACTCATAATGACCATAGCGAGTCTTGAAAGCAGTCTTCGGGATATCTGGCTCACGAATCTTCAACTTATGGTAACCTGAGCGTAAGTCAATCTTAGAAAACACATGTGTGCCCTGAAGCTGGTCAAATAGATCATCAATACGAGGTAGAGGGTAACGGTTCTTCACTATAACCTTATTCAGCTGGCGATAATCAATACACAAACACATAGAACCATTCTTTTTCTTCACAAACAAGATAGGAGCACCCCAAGGTGATACACTAGGCCGAATAAAAACCTTATCAAGAAATTCCTGTAACTGATTCTTCAACTCCCTCAACTCAGGAGGGGCCATACGATACGGAGGAATATAAATGGGTTGAGTGCACGGCAACAGATCAATGCCAAAATCAATATCTCTATCAGGCGGCATGCCCGGAAGATCAGCTAGAAACACATCGGGAAAATCCCATACTACTAGGACTGAATCAACTGAAGGGGTATCAATACCGACATCTCTCACATAAGCTAAATACGCATCACACCCCTTCTCAACCATATGCTGGGCCTTAAGGAAAGAAATAACTCTACTGGGAGTGTGATCTAAAGTAACCCTCCACTCAACACGTAGTACACCTGGCATAGCCAACATCACAATTTTGGCATGACAATCAAGAATAGCATAATGGGGCGACAACCAGTCCATGCCTAAGATAATGTCAAAATCTACCATGCTGAGCAACAATAAATAGGCTCTGGTCTCAAAACCACTAAGAGCAACCAAACACGACCGATAAATGTGGTCGACAACAAGAGAATCTCCCACAGGAGTAGAAACATAAACAGGGGAACTCAAAATTTCTGAGGTATACCCAAATGCGGAGCAAAATAAGAAGACACATAAGAGTAGTGGAGCATAGATCGAATAGAACCGATGCATCTCTGTGACAAACCAGTATAATACCTGTGATGATAGAATCGGAGGCAACAGCCTCGGTACGGGCAAGAAGGGCATAGTATCTGGCCTAGCCTCCCCCTCTAGGGCAACTTCTACCTCCCCGGCTGCCACCTCTAACTTGCTGAGCCGGTGGGGTAGTAACTGGAGCTATAACCATAGCCTAAGAACTCTGCAAGGCACGATGTGGCTGAGAAGTCTATGGAGGTGCACCCCTCCCAAGTATGGGGCAATCCCTCACCATATGGCGTGTGTCACCACACTCAAAACAAGCTTTGGGAGGGTGCAGTGGCTATGACTGGCTCAGGCCGGGTCTGCTGGACTGACCTCTGAAAGCACCCCACGTAGGACGCATACTAGAAACCGGAGGTGCATAATAAGGCTCGTGAGGCCTAGGAGGAGCTGGAATACCACTGGCTTCTGGAAGAGCTGAATGAACAGGGCAACTCATATAACCCCTACCATGACGACCTGCAGCTGGGGCACGAGCACCAGAATAATGGGCAGACTCTCGAGACCTCTTGGCCTCCCTCTCCTCTCTCTCCCTAGCATGCATACCCTCAATCCTCGTAGCAATGCTCACCACCTACTGATAAGAAATATCCATCTCCAACTCACGAGCCATGCTAGACCTGATGCTGGGAATAAGCCCTTCAATAAACCAGCGAACCCTCTTGCGAACAGTAGAAACCAAGGCTAGTGCATGCCTAGCCAAACTAGTGTAACTGACAGCATACTCTGAGACGGTCATAGTACCCTGGCACAAATGCTCAAACTCTGTGTGCCATGCGTCCCTAAGGCTCTGAGGAACATACTCTCTCAGGAACAGATTTGAAAACTGAGCCCAAGTCAGTAAAGCAGCCTCATCTGGACTATCTAACACATAGGTGCACCACCACTCATAGGCAGCTCCTCGAAGCCGGAAGGTAGTGAAGGAAACCCCGCTCAATCCTGATATACCCATGGTACGGATAATGCGGTAACACTCATCTAGAAATCCCATAGAATCATCTGATGCTAGACCACTGAACACAGGAGGCTTGTAGTTCTTGAACCTCTCAAGCCTTAGTTGCTCATCCTCGGAAGTCGCTACCCTGTCTTCGGGCTGATCTCGGACTGCAGGCTATACAGGAATAATCTCAGGGACCTGCTCAACATGCACTCGTTGCTTAGGAGTGCGGGTGGCGGGTGTCTGTGCTCCTCCCGCAGCCTAAGACGTAGCTGCAGCAAGGGGAAGCAACCATGCCTGAGCCAAAGTGGTGTACACGCTCATGAACTGTGTCAGAGTCTCTTGAAGAGCTGGAGTAGTAGTAGCAGTAGGCGTATCAGGTGCTTGGACTCTGAATGGAACTGCTGGTGGTTCCTCACCGGCAGCTCGCACAGGTGTCCTGGCTGCACCACATGCGCGTCCTCAGCCTCTACCCCAGCCCCGGCCTCTGACAGCTGCAGTAGGGGGCGCAGGTGCCTGATCATCTCGGGTAGCGCATGTCCTCACCATCTGTGAGAGAATAGAATATAGAAGTATAGAATTGTGATGTCAAAATATCTCACGACAAGGAAATCAAACAAAGTGGAAAGTTTTCCTAATAGTTACATAGCCTCTCGTAGATAAGTACATACGTCTTTGTACCGATCAGCGAGACTCTAATAAACCGGCTTATGATCCATAACTCCTATGAACCTAGAGCTTTGATACCAACTTGTTACAACCCCAGTTCGCCCTCCATGAACTGTCGTGATATCACCCAGTCTCTACGACTAGGTAAACCTAACAAATGTGGAAAATAAATGAAACTTGCGGATGAAATAATTAAAATCCAAAAATAATCGAATGAAACAATATTTAAAATGTCACTCGTCATATACAACACAACTTCTCTGAATCTAATACACTTACCCAAAATCCGAAAACTCATGGAACCACAAGCCTTTAAATATCTAACAGTGTCTAACTCCAGAATATCTAACAAAGTAAAGAATATAGAAGGGCTAATATTTAAAAGCGAGAATAGAAAGGGACTCCTCGGTCTGCGGACGCGGCAGATGTACCTCGAAGTCTCTAGAGCAGTCGCCTCGCCTCAAAGGTAGTAGGACTGAGTCAACGTACCTGGATCTGCACATGAAAAATATGCACAGAAAGGGCATGAGTACACCACAGCAGTACTCAGTAAGTGTCAAGCCTAACCTCGGTCGGGTAGTGACAAGGAAGGTCAGGGCCCTACTGAGGTTAAATAAAATATAAAGTTCGGTAGTATGGAATAAAGCACTATAAATAAGTACAACAGTAAAAGTAACACTGGATATACAAGATAGCAACAACTATATAGAGGCAAAGTAAACACAGAAGGGAATACAGCTCAGCACCAATAATAACAATCGGGGATCTCCCTGGATACCGTCCTGTAGTCCCAAATACACATATCTGATAAGTCTCCCGGAATACCGTCCCGTTGTCCAACTTATAGTGCGCGGGGATCTACCGGAATCCCGTTCCGTAGTCCCAAATGTAAATACACAGTACTGGGTGAATCTACTGGGTGCAGTCCTGTAGTTCCATATAACTATGCAGGGGGATCTACCGGAATCCCACATCTATAGTCCCAAATGTAAACAGACAAGGGGAAGCTACCGGAATCCCACATCCGTAGTCCCAATGTAAATACACAATAGCAACAGGAAACAAATACTCAGAAATGTCAAATTTCATATTCAGGCAAACAAGTAGTCTAGCCTAGCATGCAGCATAGAATTCAGGTAAAGCAGTTTGAACAAATAAAGCAACTAAATCACTTAGACATGTTTTTCTAAGCTAACAACAGGATTAATAGTGTAAGAAATAAAACAGGAAAGAAAACATGCTAATAATTACTTAATGAAAAATCGAATTTCCAACAATTAGCACAAGTACGCACTCGTCACCTCACGTACAAGGCATTTCAATTAGCAGTAATACCAAATCCTAAGGGGAAAGTCCCCCCCACAAGGTTAGACAATCCACTTACCTCGAACCGGCTCAATAATCAACCCAAGACCATGTTCTTGCCATGAGTACTCGACTCCAAATGGCTCAAATCTATTCAATTCAATTGCATAGTATAAATAACACTTCAAGTAACTGATTCTACAAAGAATTCTAAGTTAATACGCGAAATTAGGTAAAATAACCAAAACGACCCTCGGGCCCACGTCTCGAAATTGGGTAAAATTTATATTTTCAGAATCCTCACACTCTCACGAGTTCATGCATACCAAAATTATCCAAATCTAACGTCAAATTCCCAATCAAAAGTCAAACTCTAGGTCTAAGAACTTTCTTCCAACTTTTCCCCAATTTTCATCTCCAATCCGATATTAAATGATAAAACTAACTATAGATTGATGGAATATAACTAGAAAGGGTTAAGAAATTGTTACCCACTGATCTCCTCTTCAATTTCCTCTCAAAATCGCCCTCTCTCGAGCTCCAAATTGAATTTCCAACTTTTGAAACTAACCCTCAAAATTTCCTATTTTCTGCCCAGACTTCCCGTATCTGCGGTCCAATAATCGCATCTGCGATACCACTTCTGCGGTCGGGGAACCGCTTCTGCGGTTCTCACTTAAAAACTCTATCTTGCACCTGTGACCCAAAATCTGCATCTACGGTCACGCAGGTGCGGTACTTATGCCGCTTCTGTGGCTCCTGGACCTCCTTCCTCATTTTCTCTTCAACGACCACTAAGCTGCTTCTGCGGCGCCGCACCAACGGGACCCAAACCGCAGGTGCGGTTATGACAGAAAAACAACTGAAGCTACAACTTCAAAACTCAAAAATCCTTCCGTCAACCGTCCGTAATCATCCCGAGGCCCTCGGGACCTCAACCAAACCTACCAACATATCTCATAACTTCATTTAAACTTGTTCCAACCTTCGGAACGCTCAAAACAACATCAAAACACCTATTTTTCATTGGATTCAAGCCTAAGAATCCCAAAAACTCTAAAATTACACTTTCAATCAAAAAGTCTATCAACCCTCGTCCGAATGACCTGATATTTTGCACACACATCACATTCAATAGTACGGAGCTACTCCAACTTCCGGAATTCCATTCCGACCCTCAAATAAAAATCTCACTATCGAACCGGAAACTTCAAAATTCAACCTTTCGGCATTTCAAGCCTAAATTAGCTACGGACCTCCAAAACACAATCCAAACATGCCCCTAAGCCCGAAATCACCCAACGGAGCTAACGGAACCATCAGATTTCCATTCCGAAGTCGTTTTCACACTGTTCCGACTACGGTCAACTTTCCAACACTTAAGCTCTCACTTAGGGACTAAGTGTCCCAAAACTCTCCGAAACTCGAAACCAAACATCCTGGCAAATCAAAATAGCAGAAATAAATATGGGGATAGCAGTTAATAGGGAATCAGGGCATTAATTCTTAAGACGACCTGCTAGTTCGTCACACTTTAGGAGCTCCTCCGGAGTCTGCACACCCCCAGTGAGCACCATAGACGAGATAAATGGATCGGGCTGCACGCCGCAATGATTTCTGGATCGGGCTGTGGGACGCAGCGGTTACTATATGGTGCTTATTGAGTGTGAGTGCTGAGTGTAAGCGCTGATTGATGAGAGTTGAGTCTCGAGTGACTGAGAGGCTTGCCCGAGGGGTTGTATACATATATGAGTGATGCTTTGCCCGAGGGGCTTGTTTTTATGAAATTGTTGTTACCACTCCTCTTTATACTGAGCCTCTATTGAAAATGTTACACAAATGCTTTTAAACAACTTTCGTTTAAGCTGGAGTTTTTATGAGATGTTCGAATTTAATCACTAATTTGGCTTTGTTATTTTCACTGAGATTTTTATGTTATGAGGTGTTCATGATTCCTGTTTTGCCCGAGGGGCTGTGGACGAAATATGTTTTGCCCGAGGGGACGATTATGATTTTTATCTGTTTAATTATAAATTATATTGAACCTCTAGTGAAACTGTTAGAAAGCATCTTCAAATGATTTTTACCAAAAGCTGGATTTTAAATGAGACGATTGACTCGTATTCTGATTTGAAAGCTTGTTGTGCTTACCGAGTTTATCATAATATGGATTCATCGTTTCTACTGATCAGTCTTTATTTACTCTTACTTACTGAGTTGGAGTACTCACATTACTCCCTGTAACGCGTGTGCAAATTCAGGTATATCGGAATCCGGTAGCGGGTGTTGATTGCTCAGACGCGGAGTCATCAGAGTTAGCAAGGTAGCTGCACGATGTTTGCAGCACTGCTTCCTTCCTCTCATTTTTATTATTGTATTTAGTACATTTCTAGGCTCTTGTTTTACTCAGACCTTGGTAGAGTTCATGACTAGTGACACCCCGATGTCGGGCTTGTGTAATTATTCCGCACTTCTCTTTAAAATTTCATTATGAGAATTATTGTTTATAAATGGTATAAAAACAAGTTTTATTGGAAAAATGGTTGATTGAGGAGTTGTGTCGGCTGGCCTAGTTTTGCGATAGGCGCCATCACGATCGGGTCGATTTTGGGTCGTGACAAGTTGGTATCAGAGCCTAGGTTACATAGGTCTCACGAGTCATGAGCAGGTTTAGTAGAGTCTCACGGATCGGTACAGAGACATCTGTATTTATTCTCGAGAGGTTGCAAAACCTTTAGGAAAAACTTCACATTCTTGAATTCATATCGTGCGTCCTTGATTCAGCTTGAAAGGTAACTCTTTGAATTTCTTCCACGCATTTGTATGCGTGCATGAGCTCTCAGTATCATATGTGCATCGATGGCTTGTGATTCCCTAAGTGAGGGGCGAGATGTGATCTCTATGTGTTGATGTTGGGCCGGTCTGGGGGACTCGAGGCCGGATTTTTGCCTATAGCTTGAGCACCGAGGTGCTGATTGTGTGAGCACGTGTTTTTGAACTTATATGTTCGGTAGTGTCCCTATTAATAGAAGTGATGGCTGGATGGCTATGTGATGAGTATGTTATGACTACGAGATGTATTCATATAATTTGGAAGCGATAAGAAGGGTCTGCTGGAGGCTAGAATAACTATTGGGTGCTTGACTTCCATCTTGATTTGAAGTATAGCCCCGAGCTATGGGCTTGAGAAGAATCTTTTCATGTTTCCTAATTGGGAGTGAAGTAAATTTCATGTTGCGGTATGAGTTCAGACTTAGGAAGGACTAAGTGACCGCGTAATGTTTATGACAGCGGAAGGTATACAGAAACGTTGGTTGAGGCGAAGCAGGTGGGTTATCTCCTGTGGATTGTTCTGAAGTTTGCGTGCCTTATGTCATTTTTTGGAAGATCTCTATTACCAGGGAAATATATGTGTTACAATTTGAATTTGGATTGCTTAAGAGAGTAGGCTTGACTACTATGAGAGTGAATGCGAGATTTCTAGAAGATTTAAAGTAACAGGTGGTCTGTGTTTCATGAGCTTATGAAGGATCGAGTTTAATCTCACTATGGCATTATGGCAGTAATAGAGTATATGCATTATGAGTTATTAAGTGTGTTTTGATCTATGGCTTCGATCCAAGTGGGGGAGTCTGCTATTGATTGGTTGATTGCACGGTTATGTGCTATGTTGGTTCAAGTTTGAGGTGTACTGGTAAATTAGTTATGGCTTATGGAGATTGTTACGGAGGATGGCTCAAGTAGAGGAAAATTTTGACAAAGGTTATATTATGCTTCATAGGTGTATGAGAACCACGGAATGTCTTGAGTTGTTGTTGGTAAAGGATGTTCAGTGCATAGAGCAGGAAGTTGCGTGGTTGTTCTAGGATGAGGTTACACTCTGCGGTGTCGGAGTGCTATTGAGGCACGGGTGGTTATGTTCATTTGATCAGGCTAATTGCAGCTTGAGTAGAGTGAACAACTCTCGAGAATGGTTCTAATGCGTTCAAGATTTTGCATGTAATGATTAGGTATTTTCAAGTTGTACTTTTGGCTAGAAACTGAAGTTTGCATTTGGAGGGTGTCAAGATTTGTGGTATTTCGATATCGATTAGGGAATTCTATATACATCCGCATCATGAAGGTAACGGTAACGGATTTTGATTCGTAGGAAGTCTCATCAGGGTAGGTATTTTTAATATGGTGCTTTTGGGAATATTAAGGAGAGCAGTCAGCGGGTTATGAGCCTTAGATGGTGTGGTTTTATGCTTGGGTCTCGTGTGGTGAGTCTGAGTTGAGGAATTGTGATGTTATAGAAAGAAGGAGTATCAAGTTAAAGGTAAATCAGAAGGAAACTCGGATAAATGGGATAGCATGGTAGTAGGCCGAGTCAGTAGGGTAAAGATATGATTAGTTCAGTAGGTTATGTTCTCTAACTATGGTGGAAACCATCTAGATGATAGCATGTGTTATGATTCATTCATTGTGAACCTTCTGAGGGTTATTTATCTGTTGTGTGTGACTAGAGTTAATGTGTGGTTCATTGGTAGACCTATATGGATGTGTGTTTTGCATCGAGACGGCCTTGTTGACTTCAAGTTGCTATTGGTGAGGGATGTGTTGATTCGGTTGTTATTGAGCTATTAGTAATCAGGGGGATCTTTGAGTTATCTTTCCGTGTTGTGAGACATTAGGATTTGTTGGTTATAGGCACATGTGGTGCGGTATTATTGGGGCCTCTCAGTGGAATTCGAGCGGGAAGAGTACTGGGTATTGCTCGGTGGTGTGTGTATATATATATATGTATATATATATGGCGTATCGGTTATGTCCTTTCGAGTTGTGTGGTGTTATGTAATTGCTTCGCGGTGGTTATGATGATTGCTTTGGTTTTAGACTTCATATTGCGCACAGTTGTCGATTTTGAGTATAGTGACTTAAGGTGTTTCATATGGGCCAGTGTTTGGATGAGGTCGCGCATTGGAGCGAACCTATGTGGAGGTATGATCATGTGGGTTAGATTTGTGTGTTCTATTTCTATGATGTGTGATGGGTTCTCATCATTGTGTGTGGTGGTACTGGTGAGCTTGTGGTACAGCTCTCTCATTTGAGTCATTTTCATGATTTGAGTATGTTCGGATTGTTGCTTATTGGTGCGCAGATTACACAGGTTGCGGCTTTAGCCTGTTTGATATGTCATGTCACTAGAGTAATTGTGTCGGATTAGATGAGATCGTTGGGATCTTTAATGAATGCAAACGGATTCGATTTCAACATGTTGGAAGGATAATATCGAGGTTCGGCTCAGAAATTTGCTATGGTCTTTGCCAAAGTAGAAGTGGCTTTATGAATGGTTGATCTGAGAAGTGGGTATGGCTTACTGCGTGATTTGTTTATCATTGGTAGTGTATGAAAGTGTTGGAATGAGACTTTAGTTGATAAGAGGTTTTCTATCGATATCCGGTTGTTGTGTGTAGCTGCTGTGATTAGAAGTTAACTACAAGTGTTTAAGTTATGTGGTATATCATGTAATTACACTGAGGTTGAGGTATGGGTCATTACAGTTGTTCGGGCTTATTCAGAGTATAGATGTGAGATTTTGATCTCGTGATAATTTCGAAAGTGGAAATGTGGTTCTAAGGTTTATGGGCTAGGTTGGAATAAAAATTCAGTGACATTGTGTTATCGGACCTATATGAGATAGGGTGATGTGGGATCACCCCCGGGTATGTTCATGGTAAGGTTATTCAGCGATTGGTTGGCTTTTGGAATGAATCAGGGCACGTTTGAGCTTTTGCACTTCGTTCTCCAGTTCTCGGGCATGACTTGCCCCGTGTGATGTATTATGACTTATGTAAATCGTTGGTTTTGGTTTTCAGGGTAATCGGAATGAATTTGGAAGAACAGTTCTCAATTTGAAGCTTAAAAATTTGAAAGGTTTGACCAAGTTTTGACTTGTTAGTAGGATGACCTCGGATTGGAATATTTATGATTTGGTTAGCTCTGTTAGGTAATTTGGGACTTAGATGCATGATCGGAATGCATTTTGGAAGTCCGTGGAAGGTTTAGGCTTGAATTGGCGGAATTGAAATTTTGGCATTTTCCGGTTGATAGGTGGGATTTTGATATAGGGGTTGGAATGGAATTCTGGAAATTGCAGTAACTCCGTTGTATCATTTGTGACGTGTGTGCAAAATTCCAGGTCATTCGGACGTGGTTTGGTTGGGTTTATGATCACAAGCGTAATTTGGAAGTTCTTGAAATTCTTAAGCTTGAATCCGATGTAATTTTGGTGTTTTTATGTTGTTTTCAACGTTCCGAAGGTTGAAACAAGTTTGAATGAGGTTATGGGATGTGTTGGCATGTTTGATTGAGGTCTCGGGGGCCTCGGGTGGTCAACGGACCATTTCATGTTATTTGGAATTGCAGAAAAACAGCTGAAGTGTTGCAGAGAATTAGACCTTCGCATTCGCGAAGGGTTAGTTGGTGAAGGCTGGAATTTTAGCCTTCGCGTTCGTGAGGAAGGCTCCGCATTTGCAAAGGGCTGAGTGTTTGGTCATCGCGTTCGCGAGTGAAGCTCCGCGTTCCTGTAGAGGAAAGTGGTCAGCTAGGTTTGAGGTCAAGTTATTCATCATGTTCGCGGGTAAAGGGGTGCGTTCGCGAAGAGTTGTCTGAGGAAGCATCGCATTCGCGATGAGCAGGTCATGATTGCGAAGAGGAATTTTTGGTCAATGTTATTTTGTACTTCGCGAACGCGAGGCATTGACCGTGTTCGTGAATAAGGAAATGAGGCTTGAGCAGAATGTTTAAATAGTCGTCTTGTCCGCGATTTTGGGGCTAACTTTCACCATTTTTTGGCGATTTTGGAGCTTTTTGAGAGGATATGAAGAGGGATTCAAGAGATAACACTTGGAGGTAAGATTTTTGAACTCAATACTCGATCCTATGTTGATTCTTACTTGTTTAATCATGAAATATGTGGAAATTAAAGCCTAAAATTGGGGAATTAGGGCTTGAATTTGGAGAGTGTAAATTTGGAATTTGATGGGGCTATTGAGGTCTGATTTTGATGTTCTTGGTATGTATAGACTCGTGAGAGGATGAGTATTTTATTGATGTTAATTTATCGGATTTCAAGATGTGGGCCCGGGAGCCGGGTTTGAGCAATTTCGAGAATTTTGATGTAAATTGAATGTTTTCGAGTGGGCTTCGTTCCTTTAGCATATTCTAATGGTTATGTACTGATTGTGGCTAGACTTGGAGCACCCGGAGGTCGATTCGTGGGGGCAAAGGCGTCGCGGGCTAGAGTTTGGATCGGATCGAGGTAAATAATGATTGTAAATACTGTCCTGAGGGTTTAAAACCCCGAATTTAACATCGTTGTGCTATTTTGAGGTGACGCACATGCTAGATGACGAGCATGGAGTCATGCACCGCTGGGGATTGTGACTTGGTCCGTCCCGTATAACTGTTAAGTCGCATATTTGATTTGAAACCTTACGATATTCCATATTTATTGATATTATATTTTAGGTTGTGTGCCATGTTTAGGACCTTGTGCCGACCTGTTGAGACCCTTAGGGGCATTTTCACTATTTTTCCTCACTCTATTTGTTTTGAAAGCATATTCTCAGTCATGTTTTACCTATTATCATTTAAATCTGGTTTTATCACTTTACTTCTTAAAATGTGAAAACTGTTTGGACTGAGTTCCCTGATTTACTGATGGTCGAGTGATTGTGAAGTTGATGACTGAGATAGACCGAGAGTCTGATTATGAGTTAATGACCGAGAGAGGCCGAGGGCCTGGTTGTGAGGATTTTATAGCCCTTCCGGAGTCTGCACACCCCTAGTGAGCGCCGTCGATGAGATAAATGGATCGGGTTGCACGCCGCAGCGATATCTGGATCGGGCTGCGCGCCGCAGTGGTTACTATATGGTGCTTATTGAGTGTGAGTGCTGAGTGTAAGCGCTGATTGATGAGAGTTGAGTCTCGAGTGACTGAGAGGCTTGCCCGAGGGGTTGTATACATATATGAGTGATGCTTTGCCCGAGGGGCTTGTTTTTATGAAATTGTTGTTACCACTCCTCTTTATACTGAGCCTCTATTGAAAATGTTACACAAATGCTTTTAAACAACTTTCGTTTAAGCTGGAGTTTTTATGAGATGTTCGGAATTTAATCACTGATTTGGCTTTGTTATTTCCACTGAGATTTTTATGTTATGAGGTGTTCATGATTCCTGTTTTGCCCGAGGGGCTGTAGACAAACTATATTTTGCCCGAGGGGCCGATTATGATTTTCATCTCTTTAATTATAAATTGTATTAAACCTCTAGTGAAACTGTTAGAAAGCATCTTCAAATGATTTTTACCAAAAGCTGGATTTTAAATGAGATGATTGACTCGTATTCTGATTTGAAAGCATGTTGTGCTTATTGAGTTTATTATAAATGTGGATTCATCGTTTCCTACTACTCAATCTTTATTTACTCTTATTACTTACTGGGTTGGAGTGCTCACATTACTCCCTGCACCTCGTGTGCAGATTCAGGTATATCGGAACCCGGTAGCGGGTGTTGATTGCTCAGACGCGGAGTCATTAGAGTTAGCAAGGTGGTTGCACGACGTTCGCAGCACTGCTTCCTTCCTCTCATTTTTATTACTGTACTTAATTCATTTTTAGACTCTCTTTGTACTCGGACCTTGGTAGATGCTCATGACTAGTGACACTCCGATGTCGGCCTTGTGTAATTATTCCGCACTTTTCTTTAAAACTTCATTATGAGAATTATTGTTTATAAATGGTATAAAACAAATTTTTATTGGAAAAATAGTTGATTTGGGAGTTGTGTCGGCTAGCCTAGTTTCGCGATAGGCTCCATCACGACCGGGTTGGTTTTGGGTCGTGACACTCATAAATTTTACGAACAAGTCTCTTTGCACCTCTTAATTTTAAAGATGGGTTAAGTACAATAGAAATTAAATAAACTTGGGGAATAGAAAAAAAGTATTTTTAAATTTTGGAATCATTTCATTAACGGCCGGTGCATAGTCTTTATTTTTTTATACTTAGCAAATACAACAAAAATTCCACCTAGTACAGATATTTTTTAGAATTTTTCTATATGGAAGGTCAGCATATGCACATCGATTTTTAAATTCACGAATTCTTTTTGCTTTATTAGCATGAAAAATATAGCCGCAAGCATATTGTATTTTAGTACAAGAAACAGAAAATAAATTAATACCATCTTTTACAACTCAATTAAAAATATGGCTTGCACATTTAACATGGAAAATTTCTGTCATGACCCAAATTTTCCTCCGTAGGATGTCATGATGGCACCTAGTCTCTACGACAAGGTAAGCCTAACATGCATAGAGAAATAGCGTAAATACTATTAAAACTTGAAATAAAACCTTCACACTTTAATAATAACTCAACAGTGTAATAGCCATCATTTTCCCCAAAACCTGGTGGAACGGGGTCATAAGCTCTACAAGATGGTACTACAAATCTCGAACTACAATACTGTTTAAAACAAGAACAAAATGGTGGAATGTCTAAAATAGAAGGGGACTCCGAGGCCTGCGGACGTAGAGCAGGTATACCTTGAAGTCTCCAGAAGCAGCTACTTAAATCAACTCTAGCGTCCGGCACGGATAGACGTACCTAGATCTATAAAAAAAGATGTGTAGAAGTGTAATATGAGTACACCACAATGGTACCCAGTAAGTATCAAGTCTAACTTTGGTAGAGTAGTGACGAGGCCAGGTCAAAAGACCTACTAGGATATAGATAAACAACATGAAAACATAATAACGATAAATATTGGAAGGTGGAGAATAATTAATACGAAAGAAGTTAACAAAATGAACTAATACCAGAATTGTAAGCATGGAAATAACATTAAAAAATCAGTTAAAGAGAACCATAATGATCATATACGAACAGCAACGGATAGAACAAGGAAGAACAAAACAACAAGAAGTGTTCCCACCAAAACTCTTTGAGACATGAGATAAACAACAAGAATCACAATGAGGTACCGCCTCGTATATATCAAGAATTACAACCGAGGTATCGCCTCGTATTCACATTTCTCAATTTTAATTACAATCTTTCCTTATACCGCCGTCCGAGCCTTACATTTAAATAGTTTTGAAAATAGTTTTCCCGAAATAGCTACACGCACTTTAGCCCACCTTATGACTCCGCATGGCTTCACGTAATTTCCTTACAAGCAACACGCACATAAGTCTCACCTTATGCCTCCGTATGAACATTAACTCCTAACCTTATACTGTCGCATGCACGTAAATATCGCATCACAATAACAACTCGCACCACAACCCATATGTCACAACTTGCCAACCATCAACAATATCAATGTTTCCACAACAATAGCCCATAACTCTACCATAACGTGTACAAGAATATCAACAATAACAATGAATGAAAAATTCTCAACAATTATCAACTTCGCCTCAATGTGATACGGCTTTCACAACTTCAATACTAACAACTCAACAATGAGAAAGATAATGTGTAACCACGAAACTAAATACAAATAACACACAATGAAAGAGATAGCATGACTTCAAATAAGAATAATAGCAATGAAAGAGATAACTTGTAATAATGCCTTCAAACAATGATATTCAACAATGAAAGAAATGACATGTGCAATGACTTCAAACAATGATAATCAACAATGAAAGAGACAACATGTAACAATAAAAGAGGCAACAAGTTCAACTAAAGCATGAAATTAAATTATCAAGCAGGATGTAGAACAAGTGTTAAAAAAATCATTTAAGGCATGTAAGGATAGACTAACACAAGTAAGAATAAATTGACCATAAGAATTTAGAACATGATATGACAATTGAATTAAAGTATGGAAAGAGTCTAAGTAGCCTAAACCGGTCAATTACCACATACAACCCGTGTACCCACTCGTCCCTTGCATACACAGCTTTCACATAGCACAAATGACACAATCAATCCCAAATCCTAGGGGATAGTTCCCACATACAAAGTTAGGCAAGATACATACCTCAACTAGGCCCATTCAACCCTCGGAAATAGCTTTTCCCCTAAAATTCGTCTCCACACGGCTCAAATCTAACCAAAATTGACTTAATATCATCAAACAATGCAAGGAAAATTCATTATAATAAATGAAGCTATGATCTTTATACTTTTCCCAAAAAGTCAACAAAAGTCAATCCGGGGCCCTCCCGATCACCCGGGTCCAATAGTAGATTCTGACTACCCATGACCCCACTAGTTCATATATGTGATTAGTTTCAATATTCGAGTACAAACTGATTCTCAAAACTCGAATTCTTATTTTTCAAAAACTTGACAAAGTTTCACAAATTTTCACTTTGATTCACATTATTTTGATGTTAAATTCTAAGATATATTGATGGAATATTATTGGAAATATATTAGAATCACTAATCCAAAATTTGTAGATGAAAATCCCCTCCCCAAGTCGCCTTTTACCAAGTCTAGGGTTATAAAATGAGAGAATGTGTTGAAAATCATGTCCCCAGCCCTTTGTACCAGCTGCAGTTGTCACATTTGCGACACAATGCGAACCCTAGAAATTGCAGAACAGGGATCGGATTTGCGAACCCTGTCAACCCTATTCATCAGCGCAATTGCGACAAAAGGCTTCGTAATTGCGAAGCTGGAAATCTCGCAAAAGCGAACAAATGTTCGCAAATACGAACCAAGTCAAAAGTCTGCTGACTTCGCAAATGCGAAGGGGAAGTCACAATTGCGACATCTGTGCCCCCACTGTCACCTTCACAATTGCGAGGCCGGTGCTCGCAAATGCGATAACTGAGCACCAGCAACACTAGTAGTTCATTTCCAGTTCAAATCCATTCTGATACATGTCTGAAACTCATCCGAGCCCTCGGGGCTTCGAACCAAACATCCACACAAGTCTAAAAATATCAAACAAACTCGCTCGCGCGATCAAAACACCAAAATATCATCTAAAACAACAAATCGAACACTAAAACACATGAATTTCAAAGTAAAGTTCAAGAAACTCCAGAATTACAACTACACGTCTGAATCTTATCAAATCAACTCCAAATGATACCAAATTTGCAGACAAGTTCTAAATAGCATAGCGGACCTATTCCAATCCCAAAATCAAATTCCCCAGCTCGATAGCTAAAAGTCACCCAATGGTCAAACTTTTCAACTTCAAATTATCAAATTTCGGCAAAATAACAAAAATCAACCTACGAACTTCCGAAATCAATTTCGGGCATACGCCCAAGCCTGAAATCACGACACGAAGCTATCGGAGCCATCAAAATACCGTCCCTGGATCATTTTCAGAAAAGCCAAAGTTTGGTCAACATTTCTAACTTAGGCTTCTAAGTCAAGAATCGAAGGTCCGAATCAACACAAAAGCTTTCCAAAATGAAACAAACCAACCCAACAAGTCTTAAAATCATAAACACACATGTGTGAATCATAAAAAGAGGTAACGGGGCACAATTACACAACACAACAAGTTGGGTCGCTACATTCTCCCCCTTTTAAAACAAAATGTTCGTCCTCGAACATGGATAAGGACATACCTAAAGTGGTGAATAGGTGAGGATAACGACTCTGCATGTTGTGCTCGGTCTCCCAAGTCACCTCCTTGACCAGATGACCCCTCCATTGAACCTCCACTAAAGTAGTGTCCTTTGATCTTAACTTCTAGACCTGTTTCTCCAAGATAGCCACCGGCTCCTCAATATAAGTCAAATTCTTGTCCAATTGGACTGTGCTGAAGTCTAAAACATGAGAGGGATCACCATAATACTTCCAGAGCATAGAAACATGGAGCATCGGATGAATTGCAGATAAACTAGGTGGCAATGAAAGCTTGTAGGCCACCTCACTAATCCTCTCAAGGATCTTAAAAAGTCCAATATACCTAGGGCTCAACTGCCCTTCTTCCCGAACCTCATCACACCCTTCATGGGTGACACCTAGAGCAAGACTTGGTCTTCAACCATGAATGCAACACCACAATACTAGGGTTGTAGTCAAAGCAGTCTTGAGCTTTTGAAAGCTCGCCTCACACTCCTCGGATCATCTAAAAGGAGCACCCTTCTGGGTCAATCTGGTCATAGGTGTAGCAATAGATGAGAAACCCTCTACGAAAGGTGATAATATTCGGCCAAACCAAGGAATCTCGGAATCGCAATAGTTGAGGACGTTCTGGGCCAACTCTGAAATGCTTTAATCTTCTTCGGATC
The DNA here is from genome assembly GCF_000715075.1 of Nicotiana tabacum. Taxonomy (NCBI): domain Eukaryota; kingdom Viridiplantae; phylum Streptophyta; class Magnoliopsida; order Solanales; family Solanaceae; genus Nicotiana; species Nicotiana tabacum. The sequence goes on along the minus strand of NC_134080.1, from coordinate 111,818,588 downwards.
TACCTTGATCCCCTCACTCGACACTACATGACCCAAAAACACCACCGAATCAAGCTGAATTTACACTTTGAGAATTTTTCATACAACTTCTTCTCTCTCAAGGTCTAAAGCACGATCCTCAGGTGCTACTCATGATCTTCCCAGTTGCAGGAGTACACCAAGATGTCGTTAATAAATACAATGATGAATGAATCAAGATATGGCTAGAATACACTGTTCATCAGGTGCATAAATGATGTTGGGGCATTGGTCAGTCCAAATGACATCACAAGGAACTCGTAGTGACCATACCGAGTCCTAAAGGCAGTCTTCGGAATATCTAGATCCCGAATCTTTAGCTGATGATAACCTAACCGCAAATCAATCTTTGAGAACACTCTGGCACCCTGTAGCTGATCAAATAAGCCATCAATGCATGGCAAAGGATACATATTCTTCCCTGTAACCTTTTTCAACAGCCGATAATTAATATGCATGTGCATAGAACCATCCTTCTTCTTCAGAAACAAGACCGAAGCACCCCACGACGACACTAGGCATAATGAAGCCCTTATCAAGCAACTCTTGCAACTGCTCCTTTAACTCTTTCAACTCCGTTGGGGCCATACAATATGGTGGAAGAGAAATGGCCTTAGTGCCCAGCAACAAGTCAATACCAAAGTCGATATCCCTATCGGGTGGCATGCTCGAAAGATCTGCTGGAAATACATCTGGGAAGTCTCTCACTACCAGAACTGACTCAATGGTAGGAGTATCAGCACTGACATCTCTTGCAAATGCTAGATAAGTATCACAACCCTTCTCAACCATCCGATGAGTCCTTAGAAATGACACAACTCTGCTAGGAACATAATCCAATGCACCCTTCCACTCTAAATATGGAAAACCTAGCATAGCCAATGTCACAGTCTTGGTGTGACAATCCAGAATAGCATGATAGAGCGACAACCAACCTATGCCCATGATAAGATCAAAGTCTACCATTATAAGTAACAATAGATGAACTCTGGTTTTAAAACAACCAATAACAACTAACATGACCGGTACACACGGTCCACAACTATAGAATCTCTCACATACATGGATACATAAATAGGAGAACTCAAAGAATCACGAGATATATCCAAATACGGAGAAAAGTAAGATGACACATATGAATAAGTGCATCCCAGATCAAATAAGACCAATGCATATCTATGGCAAACTGGAACCATACCTGTAATGACTGCGTCTGAAGCGACTACTTCCGTCCTACCCGGAAAAGCATAGAACCTGGCCTGGCCTCCCCCTATAGGGTGACCTCTACCCACCCTTCCCCCATCTCTAGCTGGTTGTGCAGGTGGAACGGCAACTGGGGTAGCAACCATGGCTTGAGAAATCTATAGACCTAACTAAATCTGTGGAGCCTAAGTAGTATGTGGAGGTGCACCCCTCCTGAGTCTGGAGCAGTCTCTAACCATATGACGGGTATCACCACACTCAAAGAAAGCTCTCGATGGACATGGCTACTGGGACTGGTTGGCCTGGTCAGCTGGACTGACCGCTGAAGGCACCCCATGCAGGAGGTGCACTAGAAAATGGCTTAGCAAAGTGTGCAACTTGAGACCTCGGAATAACCGGACCACCACTAGAAGCTGGAAGTGTTGAGTGAACTAGACGGCTCACATAGCCTCTACCATGATGGGCTGTAGCTGCAGCATGACCACCAATAAATCCTTTAGTACCTCGAGGCCTCTTGTTCTCCATGTTCTCTCTCTCGCGGTCCTGCATACCCTTCAACCTCCGTGCAATCTCCACCACCTACTGATATGGGGTATTTGTCTCCAACTCTCGAGCCATGCTTAATCTAATACCATAGTTGAGACACTCGATAAATCGAGGACTCGCTCTTTGACTGTAGAAACCAAGGCAGGTGCATGTCTGGACAAATCACTTATTCGGACATCATACTCTAACAATGTCATAGTACCCTAGCGCAGCTGCTCAAACTCCGCGCGCCACGCATCCCTAAGGATCTAGGGAACAAAATCTCTCAAGAATAACTCTGAAAAACGAGTCCATGTAAGTGAAGCTGCATCAGCTGGGCTACCCTCCTCATACACTCGCCACCAGTGGCTGCTCCTACCAGCTAAAATGTAGTAAAAACAACCCTACTCGTCTCCACAATACCTATGGTGTGGAGAATATGGTGGCACTCTTCTAGAAAACCATGTGCATCCTCTGAAGCCAAACCACTAAAAGTAGCAGGGTGATACTTCTTGAAACTCTCAATTCTAAGTTGCTACTCCTTATATGGTGCTGCTCTAACCTCGATCTGAACTGGAACAACAGGTTGCACTAGAATAACCTCTAGGACTTGATCAACATGGACTCGCTGCTCTAGGGTATGGGCCGCGGGGGTCTAAGCTCCTCCCCCAGCCTGAGATGTGGCTGGTACAAGTGGAATCAACCTCGCCGGAGCTAAGGTACCGAACATGCTCAAGAATTGTGCGAGGGTCTCCGAAAGTGCAAGGGTGGAAACGAGATCCTTGACTGCCTGTACCCCAACTGGAGCTACCGGTGGCTACTCTTTCGCAGCTCGAGAAGGTGCTCTGTCTATACCACGTGCCTCTCCTCGGCCTCTGCCCCCGGCCCCGGCCTCTCGCGGCTCTAGCAGGGGGCACATGTGTCTAGTCACCGGATCCAACAGTGCGTGTCCTCACCATCTGTAAGAGAGTAGAAAGTCAAAGATTTAGTTTTCGAAGTCAACCAATTCACACAATAAGGAATCAAAGAAATGAAGTTTTCCTAACAGTTTCATAGCCTCTTGAAGATAAGTACAGACATCTATGTACCGATCCGCAAGACTCTACTAAACCTGCTTATTTTTTGTAATACCTATGAACCTAGAGCTCTGATACCAACTTGTCACGACTCCAATTTACCTCCGTAGGATGTCGTGATGGCACTTAGTCTCTACGACTACGTAAGCCTAACATGCATAGAGAAATAGCAGAAATACTACTAAAACAAAAACTAAAACCTTCATACTATAATAATAACTCAACAGTATAATAGCCATCATTTTCTCCAAAACCTGGTGGAACGGAGTCGTAAGCTCTACAAGATGGTACTACAAGTCTCGAACTACAATACTGTTTGAAACAAGAAAGAAATAGTGGAATGTCTAAAAGAGAAGGGGACACTAAGGCCACGTATACCTTGAAGTCTCCAAAAATAGCTACTCAAATCAACTCTAGCATCTGGCACGGACAGACGTACTTGGATCTGCATAAAAAGATGTGCAGAAGCGTAGTACGAGTACACTATAATGGTACCTAGTAAGTATCAAGCCTAACCTTGGTAGAGTAGTGACAAGGCCAGGTCAAGACACCTACTAGGATATAAATAAACAGTATGAAAACATAATAACGATAAATAATGGAAGGCGGAGCATAACTGATACGAAACAAGTTAACAACATGAACTAATATCAGAATTGTAAGGATGGAATAACATAAAGAAATCAGTTAAATAGAACCACAAAGATCATATATGGACAACAACTGATAGAACAAGGAAGAAAAAATAACAAGAAGTGTTCCCACCAAAACTCTTTGCAACATGGGATAAACAACAAGAATCACAATGAGGTACCGCCTCGTATATATCAAGAATTACAATCGAGGTATCTCCTCGTATTCATATTCAATTTCAATCACAATCTTCCGTTATACCGCCGCATGAGCCTTACATTTAAATAGTTTTGAAAACAGTTTTCCCGAAATAGCTACACGTGCTTTAGCCCACCTTAAGACACCGTGTGGCTTCACGTAATTCCGTTATAAGGAACACGCATATAAGTCCCACCTTCTGCTGTCGCATGCACATTAACCCCTAGCCTTATTTTGCCGCATGCGTGTCAATATCACATCACAATAACAACTCGCACCACAAGTGTCCATATGTCATAGCTTACCAACAATCAACAATATCAATGTTTCCACAACAATAGCCCATGGCTCAACCACAACGTGTACAAGAATATCAACAATAACAATGAATGTATAATTCTAAACAAGAAAGATATCTCAACAATTATCAACTTCGCCTCAATGTGATACGGCTTTCACAACTTCAATACTAATAACTCAATAATGAGAAAGATAATGTGTAACCATGAAACTAAATACAAATAACTCACAATGGAAAAGATAACATGACTTCAAATAAGAATAATAGTAATGAAAGGGATAACTTGTAATAATGACTTCAAATAATGATAATCAACAATGAAAGAGATGAAATGTACAATGACTTCAAACAATGATAATCAACAATGAAAGAGACAAAATGTAACAATAAAAGAGACAACAAGTTCAACTAAAGCATAAAAACAAATTATCAAGTAGGATGTAGAACAAGTGTTAACAAAGTCATTTAAGGCATGTAACGATAGACTAACACAAGTAAGAATAGATTGACCATGAGAATTTAGAACATAATATGTTCAATTCAATGAAAGCATGGAAAGAGTCTAAGTAGCCTAAACCGTTCAATTACCACATACAACCCGTGTACCCACTCGTCACCTTGCGTACACGGCTTTCACATAGCACAAATGACATAATCAATCCCAAATCCTAAGGGGTAAGTCCCCCACACAAAGTTAGGCAACATACTTACCTCAACTAGGCTAATTCAACCCTCGAAAATAGCTTTTTTCCTAAAATGCGCCTCCACACAACTCAAATCTAACCGAATTAACTTAATATCATCAAACAATGGAAGGGAAATCAATTACAATAAATAAAGCTATAATCTTTATACTTTTTCCAAAAAGTCAACAAAAATCAACCCGGTGCTCGCCCAGTCAAAACCCGAGTCCAATGGTAGATTTTGGTTATCCATGACCCCACAAGTTCATATATGTAATTAGTTTCAAAATTCGAGTCCAAATCGAATCTCAAACTAAAATTCTTATTTTTCAAAAACTTTCCAAAGTTTCACAAATTTTCACTTTGTTTCACATGATTTTGATGTTAAAATCTAAGATATATCGATGAAATATTATTGAAAATAGATTAGAATTACTTAACCAAAGTTTGTAGATGAAAATCCCTTCTCCAAATCGCCTCCTATCGAGTCTAGGATTCTAAAATGAGAGAATGAGTTGAAAAATCCTATCTCCCAACCCTTTGTACTAGCTGTAGTTGTCGCATCTGTGATATAGGGTTCGCATTTGCAAATCCTCGCAATTGCGAAACAGGGATCGCATTTGTGAACCGTAACAGCCTCATTCATCATTGCAATTGCAATAAAAGGCTTCGCAATTGTAAAGCTGGAAATCTCGCAAAAGTGAACAAATGTTCGCAAATGCGAACCAAGTCAAAAGTCTGTTGACTTCGCAAATGTGAAGGGGAAGTTGCAATTGCAACATCTGTGCCCCTACTGTCACCTTCGCAATTGTGAGGCTGGTGTTCGCAATTGCAATAACAGAGCACCAACAACACCAGCAATTCATTTTCAGTCCAAATCCATTCTGATACATGTCTGAAATTCATCCGAGCCCTCGGGGATACAAACCAAATATCCATACAAGCATAAAAATATCATACGAACTAGATCGCGCGATCAAAACTCAAAAATAGTAACTAAAACTATGAATTGAACACTAAAACGCATGAATTTCAAAGTAAAGTTAAAGAATCTCCAGAATTACAACTAAATGTTCGAACCCTATCAAATCAACTCCAAATGATACCAAATTTTACAGACAAGTTCTAAGTAGCATAATGGACCTATTCTATGTCCCAAAATCAAACTTCGAGCTCGATAGCTAAAAGTCACCCTACTGTCAAATTTTTCAATTTCAAATTGCCAAATTCCGGTAAAACAACTCAAATCAACCTACGGACATCTAAAATCAATTTCGGGCATACGTCTAAGTCCGAAATCACTATACGTATCTATCGAAGCCATCAAAAGACCTATTTTGGGGGTCGTTTTCACAAAAGTCAAAGTTTAGTCAACATTTCCAAGGCTTCTAAGTCAAGAATCAAAGGGTCCGATCAACGCAAAAGCTTTCCAGAATGAAATTAACTAACCCCGCAAGTCATAAAATCATACACACACATGTGTGAAGCATTAAAAGGGGTAATAAAGCGCAATTACATAAAATGACCGGTCGGGTCATTACAATTTCTTCATTAATTGGGAAAATTCTAGCTTTTAAGCTATTTACTGCAGTGGTATTAGCAGAAGCATTATCTAATGTGTCACGACCCAATTCCATTATAGGTCGTGATGACGCCCAACGCTGTTGTTAGGCAAGCCAACCCTAATCAACTAGTGAGTTCTCGTTTACTTTACCAAAATAATGCCAACATTTTCTTAACTTAAATTTAAAGCAAGCGATAATTAAAAATTTATGATAATAGATATACAACCCAAAAATAATAGTCTACCAATGAGTGTATGCCAGGAACTAGTGTCACAAGTACTAGGGCAACTAGTAAAATGTACAAAAGAATATAACTACCATACTGCTTGGAATAGAGTAGACTGTAATAACAAAAAAAAAGACTCCAGCATGCTGCTGAACAGCTCAGAAGGGGCAGCTCACCGTGAAGTCTCGATCAAGTATCAGTGATGCGCACCGACTGGGTAGCTAGATGCATCTGCCTCAGACCCAGTACAGTTAAGTACAAAAGCATAGTATGAGTACATAAATAATATGTACCCAGTAATTATCTCATCTAACCTCGAAGAAGTAGTGCCCAGGGGTCGACTTAACACTTACTAGGGTCAACAATAATCATATTTAAGTGTTGGACTAAGCATAGATAGCCTGAATAATAATTACAATTCAAGATCATGGAGAAGTAAGATATTCTTTTATAAATAACATGTCAAGCTCAGTCATATCATGTAATACTTACATTTCAAACATTTAAGCAGTGTAAATCATGGAAGAATTCCAAACATATAACATGCACATATTATGCTGAGGTCGTACGGTCGGGTCCAACATAATATTAAATTATGCACTGCCAGAGGGTCGAATGGCGCGAACCATAGATGCATCTATTTACTGGCGAGGCGATCGGCCCGATCCACAAATAGCAATTTATTATCAAGTAAGCACACATTGCTCATTTACAGTCAGATAATTCATATAAGGTCTCAAGTAAGTGAGTATAACCGTCTATATTTGTTTACCAATATCTAGCATGTCCCAAGTGATCTTAATAGTAAGCAAAGACGCAAGCATTTGACAGTATATCATGATACGGGTCCTAAACTACCCAGACAGTTAGCATAATAGTTGCTACGTACGAACTCGCGTCACCACGTACGCACGTAGCCCCCATATATAGTCACATACACTTATTTAATTCACCTATGGGGTTCATTCCCTCTTACAAGGTTAGAAAGGAGACTTACCCCATCCCAAAGCTTACTTCAAATTTCAAGAATGCGCTCAAACCCTCAAATCGGAGCCGAACGATCCAAAAACTATTCAAATAGGGTAAGAATTAGTCAATACATGCTCAAGAGTTCATATTCTAACTATTAAACTAATTTTCCAACCCTAAATGCAAGGTTCCTAAAATTCATCCCTAGGCCCACGTGCTCGGATTCCGGAATATTTTGAAGAAAGTTGTTACCCGTAACCTAAGGATCAAGAATATATTATTTTTACCTCATTCCATAGCAAATTTCGTGGTTAGATCTTATTTTTATTAAAACCCTAGGTTTTGCTCGAAACCCACAATTTTCACTAATTTTCATGGTGTAATCTACCCCTAAACTATGTATTATACTCACATTATGTAAAAATAACTTACATCAAAATGCTAGGCTGAAATTCCCTCTTTCGAAGCTCCCAAATCGCCCAAGAAATGAATGAAATGTGTCAAAAATGACACATTTCCCGTATTAAATAAAGGCACTGCCTTCAGCAATTTCCGCACCTGCGGTAAGAGGACCGCATCTGCGGTCTCGCTTCTACAAGAAAATGTCCGCATCTGCAGACTTTGACTAGGCTGGCTGGGGGCCACATCTGCGGTTCTGCGAAAAAGGAGCCGCATCTACGGTTCCTAGGCTCTTCTCTTTGGGTCGTACCTGCGAAGGGTCGACCGCTTCTGTAGTCTCGCACCTGCGGCTGGCAACCGCAGGTGCGGTTATGATAGCAACCTGAAGTTACAGCTCCTTCCAAAATTTTCTAACTCAACTCGAGCCTCATTCGATTGACGCTCGGGGCCACCGGTGCCCTGCCCGAACATATCAATAAGTTTGAAATCATAAAACGGACTCGTTCAAACCCTCGAAACATGTAAAACAACATCAACATCTAAGAATCACCCCCTAAAACCAATCAAACTTATGAACTTCAAGTTCTTCAATTTGCTTCCAACGTGCCGAAACGTACTTGTACTACTCGAATTAAAACCAAATTTTGTGTGCAAGTCTTAAATGCCATTATGGAACTATTCCCGATCTCGAAATTCCGTTTAGACCTCAATATCACCAAAACGCATTCCAAACCGAATTTATAGAACTTCTAAAACCTTCGAGAACCAACTTTTTACTATTATGCGCTAAAATGCTCCCACGTCATCCAAAACTCGATCTGGACATACGCCCAAGTCTGAAATCATCATACGAACCTATTAGAACCGTCAAATCCCGATTTCGAAGTCGTTTACTCAAAATGTTGATCGAAGTCAAATTTAACCTTTTAAGGCAATCTTAAGGAACCAAGTGTTCCGATTTCAACCCAAACTCTTCCTAATCCCGAACCAACCATCCCCACAAGTCATAAATCAGATAAAGCAAGTACAAAAAGTCTTATTTAGGGGAACGGGGTTCTAGAAAGCAAAACGACCAGTCGGGTCGTTACATTCTCCACTTCTTAAATAAACGTTCGTCCTCGAACGGGTTTAGATTCATACCTGAAGTGCTAAACAAGTGTGGATATCTGCTCCGCATGTCCTCCTCGGACTCCCAGGTCACCTCCTCGACTGGTTGGACCCTCCACTGGACCTTTACCATAGAAATCCTCTTGGATCTCAACTAGCAATCCTGTCTATCAATAATGGAAACTGGCTCCTCCTCACAGCCTAAGTTCTCATCTAACTGAATAGTACTAAAGTCTAACACATAAGACAAGTCGGTGTGATGCTTTCGAAGCATAGACACGTGAAAAACTAGATGAACCCCTGATAGGCTGGGAGGTAAAGCAAGCTAATAAGCAACCTCCCCAACTCACCTCAACGCCTCAAATGGACTAATAAACTGTGGGTTCAACTTGCCCTTCTTCCCGAATCTTATAATACCCTTCATCGGCGAGACTTTCAAAAGAACCTTCTCGCCGACCATGAATGATACATCATGTGCCTTCTGATCCGCGTAACTCTTCTGTCTGGACTGTGCTGTGCGAAGTCTTTCCTGAATCAACTTTACCTTTTCCAAGGCATCTTTTACCAAGTCTGTACCATACAACTTAGCCTCACCAGGCTCAAACCACCTGATAGGAGAACGACATTGCCGATCATTTAAAGCCTCAAATGGAGCCATCTCGATGCTAGATGAATAACTGTTGTTGTTAGCAACTCGGCCAAAGGCAAGAACTGGTCCCACTGCCCTTTGAAGTCAATCACACATGCTCTCAGCATGTCCTCTAATATCTGAACTGTCCGCTCCGACTGTCCGTCGGTCTAAGGATGGAATGTTGTGTTGAGATCCACACGGGTCCCCAACTCACTCTAAACGGCTCTCCAGCAGGCATACCATGCAACCGAACTATTTCCCAAATGTATATCTGAGCCAACCTCTCTGAAGTATAAGTAGTCACAACCGGAATAAAGTGTACTGACTTGGTCAACCTGTTGACAATGACCCAAACTGTATCAAACTTCTGCAATGTCCGCGGTAACCCAACTACGAAGTCCATAGTAATGTGCTCCCATTTCCACTCAGGTATAGGCATCTACTAAAGTAGGCCACTTGGCCTCTGGTGTTCATACTTAACCTACTGGAAATTCAAGCACCTAGGCTCATACTCAACTATGTCTTTCTTCATCCGCCGCCACCAATAATGTTGTCTCAGGTCCCGATACATCTTCATAGCGCCTGGATGAATAGAATACTATGAATTGTGTGCCTCCTATAGAATCCTATCCCTTAAGCCATCGACATTAGGAACACATAGGCGACCCTGGAGTCGCAGAACACCATCCTCGCCAATAGAAACCTCCTTGGCACCACCCTATAGTACCGTCTCTCTAAGGACTGCCAAATGCGGATCATCGCATTGACGAGCCTTGATCTGTCCTAATAATAAAGACTGGGCAACAACACATGCAAGAACTCGACTGGGCTCTAAAATGTCCAGCCTCACAAGGCTGTTAGCCAAGGACCGAATGTCCAGAGCTAGTGGTCTCTCCTCCGCTGAAATGAATGCCAAGCTACCCATGCTCTCTGTCTTCCTACTTAAGGCATCTACAACCATATTTGCCTTGCCTGGATGATAAACAATAGTGATGTCATAGTCCTTTAGTAACTCAATCCATCTACGCTGCCTCAAATTAAGATCCCTCTGCATGAACAAGTGCTGCTGCAAACTGCGATGGTCTATATAAACCTCACAGGACTCTCCATACAAGTAATACCTCCAAATCTTAAGAGCATGAACAATTGATGCCAACTCCAAATCGTGCATGGGGTAGTTCTTCTCATGAATCTTCAGCTGACATGAAGCATATGCAATAACTCGCCCCTCCTGCATTAGTACATATCCCAATCCAACGCGTGAAGCATTGCAATAAACTGTATACATCCCCGAACCGAAAGGCAATACTAGAACTGATGTTGTAGTCAAAGCCGTCTTGAGCTTCTGAAAGCTCGCCTCACACTCATAGGACCAATGGGAAGGAGCACCCTTCTAGGTCAATCTGGTCAAAGGTGCTGCAATGGATGAAAAGCCCTGCACGAATCGGCGATAATAACTTGCTAACCCCAAGAAACTCCTGATCTCAGTCACTAAAGTAGGACGTGGCCAACTCTGAACAGCCTCAATCTTCTTGGGATCCACCTTAATACCCTCTCCTGATACAACATGTCCCAAGAATGCTACTGACTCAAGCCAAAACTCACACTTAGAGAACTTAGCATATAACTTCTGCTCTCGTAGTGTCTGAAGCACTACTCTCAAATGCTGCTCATGCTCTCCCAAGCTACGTGAGTAGATCAAGATGTCATCAATAAAGACAATAATAAAGGAATCAATATAAGTCATGAACACCCTGTTCATCAAGTCCATAAACGCCGCTGGGGCATTAGTCAAGCCGAAGATATCACCAGGAACTCATAATAGCCATATCAAGTATGGAAGGCAGTCTTCGGGACATCTGAGTCCTGAATCTTCAATTTATGGTAACCAGATCTCAAGTTGATCTTAGAAAACACCCTAGCACCCTACAATTAGTCGAACAAATCATCAATGCGCGGTAATGGGTACTTGTTCTTGACGGTAACCTTGTTCAACTGACAGTAATCAATGCACATCCGCATGGTTCCATCCTCCTTCTTCACAAATAACATTGTGCACCCCAAGGTGATACACTAGGTCTCACAAACCCCTTTGCTAACAACTCTTTAAGATGTTCCTTCAACTCTTTCGAGGCCATACGGTACGGTGGGATAGATATAAGCTGGATACCTAGAGTCAAATCAATATAGAAATAGATATCACGATCTGGTAGCATGTCTGGAAGGTTAGAAGGAAACACATCGGTGAATTCCCGGACTACTAGAACTGAATCAATCGTTGGCGACTCTACGGTGGTATCCTGAACATAGGCTAGATAAGCCAAACAACCCTTCTCGACCATATGTCGAGCCTCCAGAAAAGAGATAACGCGACTAGATGTACTAACTGAGGAACCATTCCACTCCAACCTCGGCAACTCTTGTATTGCTAACGTAACAGTCTTGGCATGGAAATCTAGGATGGCGTGATATAGGGATAACCAATCCATGCCCAGGATGACCTCAAAGTCGGTCATATCAAGCAATAGGAGATCTGCTCTAGTCTCAAAACCACAGAATGTGACCACACAGGACCGGTAGATCTGATCCACAATACAGAATTGCCCACATGAGTGGACACATAAACAAGAGTACCTAAGGACTCACGAGCAATATCCAGAAAATGAGCAAATAGAGATGATACATATGAATAGGTAGACCCTAGATCAAATAGCACTGAAGCATCCCTACCGCAGACGGAAATAATACCTGTGATAACGGCATCTGAGGCCAATGCATTTGGTCTAGCCAAAAAAGCATAGAATCTAGCTGGAACGCTGGCTAGCTGGCTCCACCTGACTGAGCAGTAGCTGGCTCACCTCTCTCTACCTGTCCTCCACCTCTAGGATGGCCCCTACTAGTCTGTCCTCCGCCTCTGGGCGGGTGGGCAACCGGTGCTGAAATCATGGGCTGCTGACCCTGCTACACTGCCTTGCCCTGAAGTCTGGGGCAGTATCTCCTCATATGACCAAGATCTCCGCACTCGAAACAACCTCATGGTGCAGTGACTTGCTTCCTTGATGGCTGATAGACCCACTGGAAGAAGCCTGAATAGCCGGTATGCGGTATGAACTCTCTGGTATAGCACTGAAATAGGATCCAGAAGAACCCTGGGGACCTGAATACCCACTAAAAGACCTTTGGATAGCTAGCAGGCGGTAAGATCTCTCTGGTATGGCGCTAAAATAGGGGTGCATTGGAGTACCTCGAGGAGGTGGTGGCACTGAATATGGGGGTCTGTTGGGCTGATGCCTCCCAAACTGACCTCTACCCCTATTCGGGGCACCTCTAAACTCTTCAAAAAATCGATCCCTCTTGTCTTGCTACATCTGCTCTATACCTCTTAGATGGTAGCCCTCAATCCTCCGAGAAATCTCTACTACCAACTGATAAGGAGTCCCCATCTCAACCTCTCGGGCCATGTTGGCCCTAATACCAGAATGCAACCCTGCAACAAACCTCCGAACCCTCTATGCGTTAGTAAGAAGTATCATCAGTGTATGGTAGGACAACTCAGAAAACCTCGCCTCATAGTTAGTCACCGACATCTGACCCTGCTCAAGCTGCTCAAACTGATACCGCAGTTCTTCCTTCTCATAGGGTGGAATATACCTATCTAGAAAAAGATGTGTGAACTGACCCTAAGTAATATGAGGAGAACCAACTGACCTACCATGAACATAAGAATGCCACCATCTACGGGCCTTTCCCTCCAACTAGAATGTAGTAAAGTAAACCCCATGAGACTCCAATATCCTTATGTTGTGTAGTTTGTCCCTGCACCTATCAATGAAATCCTAGGCATCCTCATGACGCTCACCTCCGAAGATAAGAGGGTGTAGCCTAGTCCATCTATCCAATAACTTCTGCGGATCGCCGTCCGTAGCCGATCTGGGCTCGCGTACCACTGCGGAAATCGGCTGAGCTCTATTCGCGGGTAGTACACCTGAAGTCTGATACACTACAGCTACATGACCGAGAGCATGAGCAGTAGGGGTATGGGCTCCCCCTCCCGCCTGAGAAGTGCCTGGGTCTACTGGAAATAAACCATCCTGAGTCATGGAGTCCATGAACCACAGCATCGGCCCATAACCTCCCGAAAGCCGCTGTCATGAAATCCACTGGGGCGGCACTGCTGCGGGCACCTCGCCCTGCTCCTCAATAATGGGATCCTCTGCTGGATCCGCTGGTGGTGCAACTGGAGCAGCCCTTGGGTGCCCTCGTCCCCTACCTCGGACCGGTGCCCTCCCTCGGCCTCTAGCAATAAGTGAAGCAGCTCCTCCCGGGTCTGGAACGTCTGCCGTGCGCGTCCTCACAATCTGTGAGAGAATAGAAGAAAAAATTTAGTATACCATCAATTGCACGATAGAAGATGAATAAAGAGTAGTTTCCTAACACCCTATAGCCTCCCGAAGATAAGTACAGACGTCTCCGTACCGATCCGCAAGACTCTATTAGGTTTGCCCATGACTTGTGAGATCTACGTGAACCTAGTGCTCTGATACCATATTGTCACGACCCAAATTCCATTATAGGTCGTGATGACGCCCAACGCCGTTGTTAGGCAAGCCAACCCTAATTAACTAGTGAATTCTCATTTATTTTACCAAAACAATCCCAACATTTTCTTAACTTAAATTTAAAGCAAACGATAATTAACAATTCATCATAATAGATATACAACCCAAAAATAATAGTCTACCAATCGGTGTATGCCAGGAACTAGTGTCACAAGTACTAGAGAAACTAGTAGAATGTACAAAAGAATAACTACCCTACTGCCTGGAATAGAGTAGATAGTAATAACAAAAAAAGAAGAGACTCCGGCATGTTGTTGAACGGCTCAGAAGGGGAAGCTCACCGTGAAGTCTCGATCAAGTATCAAGGATGTGTGCCGGCTAGGTAGCTAGATGCACCTGCCTCAGATACTGTACAGTTAAGTACAGAAGCGTAGTATGAGTACATAAACAATATGTACCCAGTAAGTATCTCGTCTAACCTCGAAGAAGTAGTAACGAGAGGTCAACTTGACACTTACTAGGGTCAACAATAATCATATTTAAGTGTTACACTAAGCATAGATAGCATGAATAATAATAATAGTTCAAGATCATGGAGAAGTAAGATATTCTTTCATAAATAATATGTCAAGCTCAGTCATATCATGTAACACTTACATTTCAAACATTTAAGCAGTGTAAATCATGGGAGAATTCCAAACATATAACATGCGCACATTATGTCGAGGTCGTAAGGCCCCGTCCAACATAATATTAAATTGTGTACTTCCAGAGGGTCGAATGGCGTGAACCATAGATGCATCTATTTACTACCGAGGCGATCAAACCGATCCATAAATAGCAATTTATTATTAAGTAAGCACACATTGCTCATTTACAGTCAGATAATTCATACAAGGTCTCAAGTAAGTGAGTGAGTATAACCGTCTATATTCGTTTTCCAATATCTAGCATGTCCTAAGTGATCTCAATAGTAAGCAAAGATGCAAGCATTTTCAAGTATAGCATGATACGGGTCCTAAACTACCCGGACAGTTAACATATTAGTTGTTACGTATAGACTCTCGTCACCACGTACGCACGTAGCCCCCACAGATAGTCACGTACACTTATTTAATTCACCTATGGGGTTAATCCCTCTTACAAGGTTAGAAAGGAGACTTACCTCGTCCTAAAGCTTACTTCAAATTTCAAGAATGCGCTCAAACCCTCAAATCGGAGCCGAACGATCCAAAAATTATTCAAATGGGGTAAGAACTAGTCAATACATGCTCAAGAGTTCATATTCTAACTATTATACTAATTTCCCAACCCTAAATGCAAGGTTCCTAAAATTCATCCCCGGGCCCACGTGTCCGAATTCCGGAAATTTTTGAAGAAAGTTATTGCCCATAACCTAAGGATCAAGAATATAAGATTTTTACTTCATTCCATAACAAATTTCGTTGTTAGATCTTGTTTTTATTAAAATCCTAGGTTTTACTCTAAACCCACAATTTTCACTAATTTTCATGGTATAATCTACCCCTAAACTATGTATTATACCACATTATATAGAAATAACTTATCTCAAAATGCTTGGCTAAAATCCCCTCTTTGAAAGCTCCCAAGTCGCCCAAGTAATGAATGAAATGTATCAAAAATGACACATTTCCCATATTAAATGAAGGCACTGCCTTCAGCAATTTTCGTACCTGCGGTTAGGGGACCGCATCTGCGGTCTAGCTTCTGTGAGGAAATGTTCGCATCTGTGGACTTTGGCCGGGCTGGCTGGGCGCCGCATCTGCAATCTGGGGCCACTTCTGCAGAAGAGGAGTCGCATCTGCGGTTCCTGGGCTCCTCTCCTTGGGCCGCACCTGTGAAGGGTCGACCGCTTCTGCAGTCTCGCACCTGCAGCTGGCCAACTGGAAGTGCGGTTATGACAGCAATCTGGAGCTTCAGCTCCTTCCAAAATTTCCTAACTCAACTCGAGCCTCATCCAATTGACACTCGGGGCCCCCTAGTCCCTGCCCGAATATACCAACAAGTTTGAATCATAAAATGGACTCGCTCGAACCCTCGAAACGCCCTAAACAACACTAAATCTAAGAATTACCCACTAAAACCAATTGAATCAAACTTATGAACTTCAAGTTCTTCAATTTACTTCCAACGTGCCGAAACGTACTTATACTACTCGGATTGACACCAAATTTTGCATGAAAGTCTTAAATGCCATTATGGAACTATTACCAATCTCGAAATTCCTTTTGGACCTTGATATCACCAAAACGCGTTCCAAACCAAATTTATAGAACTTCTAAAACCTTCAAGAACCAACGTTTTACTATTATGTGCTAAAATGCTCCCGAGTCATCCAAAACCCGATCCGGACATATACCCAAGTCCAAAATCATCATACGAACCTATTGAAACCGTCAAATCCTGATTCCAAGGTTATTTACTCAAAATATTTACTGAAGTCAAACTTAGCCTTTTAAGCCAACCTTAAGGAACCAAGTATTCTGATTTCAACCCAAACTCTTCCAAATCCCGAACCAATCATCCCCGCAAGTCATAAATCAGATAAAGCAAGTATGGGAAGTCTTATGTAGGGGAACAGGGTTTCTAGAAAGCAAAACGACCAATCGGGCCGTTACATAATGTGATAGTTAAAACTTTAACAATAAGACCATAAGCTTGAAGTAGTTCTAGAATGGTAGTTTTCAATATATACTCCAGCGTATTTTGAATCAACAAATTTATAACCAATAATACATTTTTGCATGTTCAAGTAATGATCAACCCAAGGACATGAAATAGCTAAATAACCATTTCCATTATAACTACAACCTCTATCAGATGTGACAAACACTATACAATCTAGTGGTAAAATACACAACATATATGCTGAAGATAGTCACTTCAAAATTTAAAAACATCATTTCTAATTGTGATCTTAGAAAAACCTTGAAAAGCAGGATTATAAGTTTCTTATATATAATGCACAAAAGCAGGGTGAGAAGGAAAAGTAAAAGGTAAGCCATAGACATCGACCATTTTTGCTAAATTTTCACAACTTCTATCTTTGTTATGGGGAAGTAGTATAATACCAGTAGTAGGATAAATTATTGCCAGACATTATTAGAAAATTAGAAACCCCCGCCAGATCCTGTAGGAGCACCAGTACCACTACTAGGATCTGGTATTTTTCTGGCATCTATTTGAGCTTTTATCCATAAAGTTTTGTGTTGACGATTCAAGTTCCTAGTTAAACCCACGTCCCACCTGATTTTCTACCTGCCCCATGTTCAAATTGTGCTTTATATTTTATATAAGTAGCAATTGAAATGATTTTATCTAAATCGAAAAAATTCTACATAAGTGATGTTCTCATACGTTCTGCCTTAGCCTTACCCCTTACAGGAGGTACAAGGGGAGGTAAAGCTCCAAATCGAGATTGACTTTGAGTGGAGCTTATGTTGCTGGATTAGTGGGCGTTTCATCTAATTCATCTTCCTCATTCTCTTCTTCCCTATTTTCTTCTTCTTCTTCTTCTTCTTCTTCTTCTTCATCATCATTAAAATTAATATCATTCCTAAATTGTCTTTATACAGTTTCATGATCTAGTGGTTCTTCCGGATTAATATCATAAAATCTGGGGGGTTAGGTAAAGGAAATTTCATCAACATGAGTCATATCCTTTATATGTTTTCTAACTTTGGGAGGAGGATTAGGATTACTATTAGAACTAGCACCTTTACTCTCTTTTTTTAAATGGGTTGATTATGCCAAATACCTTTTTAGGAGCCATAACTTAAATAGGAAAAGTAAACACAAAAATTAAACACACAAATTAAACACGAAATGTAAACACAAAAACTAAATACTTAAGAGATGGAACGAGTGCACCATGATTAAATATTATAACTTGAAGAAAATGCCCAAAATATTACTCCAAATACTTGATAAATTAATTTGAAGCTTGAAACTTGCTCCAAAAATTTGTCCAAATACTTAAAACGTAGTTGATTATGAGAAAATTGGGAGAACAATATCAATAGAATTTAAGAGATTAGGGAGAGCAATTTATAGAAATTGTCCTACTATTTCTATGAATAGAGTAATTTATAGAAACTGTGTATTTGCTCGTTTCTTCAGTATAATTTGGACCATGCCAAAAGAAAGAAGGGAGGGCCTTAACATATATGTCCCTGAAATTATTCGATCGAATGTGCTTCTACGAAATTTACACACGAAATTTGGCGTTGGATTTTTGTTGAAATTTTGGACGAACTGCTTCTTGTTTTAGAACTGGAGGAACGAAATTGGTTTTTGCATTTGAAATTTTGGACGATTTTGGACTCTGATCTTTTACGTTTTACAAAGACAATATGTTTTTAAAATTAAGCCAATAATAAGACTTGGACTTATCCAAAAGGAACCTAACATACTTAGTTAAACATGGCTCATTCTTATGAGTTATTAATGACTTTACACGTTCCATAACATGCAAGCTCATATGAGTTTGAGTCATATGTTGAATGGTGGCATATTGCCACATGGGGAGTAGGGGTGGGATATTTAATTAATTATTTATCCATTTATTAGTTAATCGGGTAATGTTTTGTTACCCGGTAATTAATTAATTACCCGCTTAATTTAAAAATTACCATAAATTACTTAAAATTCTATTTATTTTTAAAATACTTCATATATACTTTATATATTAAACTACCGTGGTCATATGGTACCTTGCATGGTACTAGTTCATAATTATTGGGTATTATTGTTCGACCCGTATTTTATTCCAAATTGACAACTCTCAACGAAACTCGTATTCTTTAATCCGTGTACCCTCTTATTCTTCATAACACTTATTTATTTCTTGCTATAAATAGCATAAGTACGTTAACGTCAAGATGATCTCATCCCCAAGTCTTACATCGGTTAACCGAAAATAAAATTTTAACGTACAATACTTCAGGGTGCAACATCATCGTAACTTAATACTGGAAAACGTTACATCACCGTAATGTAATACTGCGGGATGTGACATCTCACTTCCGAGTTCTCATTAATTTATTTATGGCATATTTTCATGTACGAAAATATGGGGTGTAACATCATTCCCCCCTTTGGAACATTCGTCCTCGAATGTTGACTGATGCGTTTATCGTTCTCATATACCATAACTCTTGTGAATACTTTAATAGTCCTCTTGTCATCTAGGCAACTGTTATGTGAATAAGTCCAAAGGCCAGGGTATTCCCTCCTTTTAGGCCTTTTTCCCATGCCATGACTTGTGATCAAATTCCTTCCAATCTCATAACTGCTGATATCTCCCATCATGCAGCTTCTACGATACTGACCTTGTAAGTGTGCTTATGCGACTCTCCTCTCCTTTTTCCTCTAGTTTTTAGCCAATCCTGAAGTTCTTCGCTTTTTTTTGTCGAACATACGAATATTGCTATATCTTTTTTGTAGATGTGGTTATCCATTCGTATGACTTTACTGCATCTACATAGGTCATACTATACCATAGCTCTTACCTCGACTTCTCGTTACTGAGGTCTGCTACCAAATACCAGATTACTTTCATTGCTTATCCTATACGTATAAATCTATGTCCTCTAATGCTTCCATATTACTATTCATCTTAAGAATGACGGCCTAATCTCTTCTCATACTTTATAACTTTTATCCATCCATTATTGATTCACCTCAATTTTGATCCATAATCCACCCCTGATAACTTAACCTTTTATGTAATATTGCTGCTAGGATTCACTTTTTATCGGGGAACATCTGAAATGATTAGATTGATCCACCTGGGGTGATACCCTACTTTCATGACCGTATCTCATGGCATCCCAGTGTGATTTACCTTACATGGGTATTTTAATCATGTCCTATTTATGAGATCCCTTTCTTTTATTTATCAGATCATTACTCAATCGAAGGCCCAAACATCATTTTTTTGCTATAATAATTACACCCTCATTCTATTAACAGGGCAGCATTCCATCTCTTCTAAATGTTATTAGTCTTAGACTCCTTTGAGTTCATTCAGGCTATACTGAACTTTCTATAACTTAGAGAAACCATTAGCTTTCTTGTTTTCATGGGTTTTAATCCCGAGGACTTATCAGTTCTCGACACCTTTTCACTTTCCTTTCCTCATCCTTACTCATGTTTCATTAAAACTTTGTCGCTCTAATATACTTTAGCTTGGGACCTATACATATCTATTTATTCTATCCGCGGCCTTCCTTCAACTTGCTTGCACCATAGATTTCTTTATGTTGTTCTGGAACATCAAGCGAGACATCACATCGTCTCTAGCTATCCTTTACTCTCATAATCAGGCTATTCGATACCTAGACCATAGGCTAGAAGATATGCTACAGACGCCGCTGCTATCATTTCTGGATATTGAATCCCCGTGCTTATAGACTTCCATCCGAAGTATGTATTATTCACGATCTTCTACCTTTGAGTATCTCGTACGTTGTTCACCTTTACCTTACTTACCTTAAAATTTCGCATTGTATCTTCTATCTCTTTCATGACCTTCCCTCCTCATAGATATAATTCACATTCACATCTTGAACTTCTATTATAATACATGCACCTCTTTACACAATCTCGTAGGAGCTCCAAACTAATTTTCTTATGAGGTTAGGACACTTCTAACTGGCTTTATCGTGGAGCCGCCATAGAATATGACTACTGCATTATCTCTCTTTTACCTTTGATAGTAAGAGTGATTCTGCAAGGTTCTCAATCACGATTTCTGTAATTTTCAGGGTCCAATAATCAGATTTCTGATTTACTTCGTTGATGTATCTCTTTAGTTTCCTCCTTTTCTGATCAGCCTTTTATGTAGGCTTAAGCTACTTCCCGATATGCGGTTCATGGTATTAGTTATTACTTTAACCCTTCATGGATGCTATGGAATATCCATGATAAAATCTTCTGATAATTCAATCCTTTGTCTATGATCTGGGCTCAATTCTTTCTTTTAACTTATATTGGAATCTTCTATGACTGTATGATTGTCAACATATATGTTGCTGCATGGATAATACTCTGAAATCTTAAGTGCGTTCATCATATAACTAACTCTGGATCATTGATAAATAATTCCTTTCGTTCTATCTCAGTTTTCTTTAAACGTAGGCAATTACTTTTTCTGGTCTTTCTGTCCCATTGTCGCGTCTATACTTAGCTTATCATAGTGCCTACACTTGCCAGAGTTTTCATACAACTCATATGATCTCGAATATTACTTTTAATTCTTACTTCCCATTCATTAGCCACGGTAGGTGCCATTTTCCTTTGGAATGCTTACAATGTTGTTGCGAGATTGTTGTTACATGACCATTTCCTCTTTAGGTTGTTGTGCTTAGGTTGAAGCCTTCTTTCTTATCTCCTTAGCTAGTCTTTCGTTGTAGTACTTAGAGAGAACCCTTGACTCTTGTAAAGCTTTGAGCTTATTATGGACCTTTTGATGTCCTTCCTTGCCTATAATCGTCCGTAGTTGCTTACTTTCATGCCCTTGTGCTTGTATGGTTGCTTCTGAACTGATATTTTGATTGCTTTCCTAGCGGCACTTTATTTTATCCCCTTAATACTCATACGGTACCTTTAACTACCCCGACTCTTGTTTGAATATATCTCAGGTATTATAATGATATTCTTCGAGGCTGAATTCTCCATGTTGGGTTCTACTATGTTTATCTTACACGATTTGACGACTCGTTTATAACCTCCTATTTAGCCATAACTGGGATCTTTCTGACCAATTACTAATTACTTGTTGGCTCATTCTCATATCAATATTCCTCGTAATCTTTCTCGGTTTATTTTCTTTGTCTTAACTTACGTCTCACACTGGCTCCTTATTTATTAATAACAGCTCGGGCAGGAACCTTTACTTCCTCTCCTTGATGTTGTGCTTGCACAATATTCTTGAATCGTAGCGTATCTGTAAGATTTGGATAAGTGTCATCTCATTCCTCTTTCATGTATCGCATTCTTCCTTTACCATTCCATAGTCACTAGAACCACTTAATTCTGACTTAATGCCACATCACTCCATATTCCCCCTTTAGGGGTGTACTAAGAGTTGAAGCCACGAGGGTTTACCTATAAATGTTTTGCCTCTTCATATTTGGTGTTGTTTCACAACATCAATGATCCTTACTCGCCTTGCGAAAATCCTTCTGTACCAAGGATGACAAATTCTCTTACTTGCGAGGGTGACACTTAATGTAACTGGTACATAGAGTCCGTTAAGGTTAACTTTTCTAACATTGTTTGCTTTAGGTAAGTGTCTTCCTAAATGACCATTCTCTGAATTTCTCATGAATCTTCTTCTATTGCCCGTCCTATTATTGCCGGAATGCGATCTAAAATTCTCATGATGTTGACTATTATCAATCACTCAGCCCCAAATTCATATTTAGTTTATCTTATTTACTAGCCCATACTGATTTCTATTATTCTGGGGTTTAATTCTCCCTTCTGGTAATCACGTTAGAGTCACGAACTTATTCCTTGATATGAGGATATGACTTTATGGCATATACTCTTTTGTTGTCATAAGGCCTGTCACCTCTCGTCTCTTCATTCACTTGGCTAGACTCTGTAACACTATCATTTCTTCTTCTTCTTCTTCTTCTTTTTTCCTACCGTCGTTATCCATGTATCACACCTTATCCATAATGCTTCATTATCTCTCTTCTCATTACTCTGCTAATATTTCTGCATATCCCTTTTCTTGTGAAAACTTCAACACGATATTTTTTCGCTTTTAGCTCTCCTTGGTTCATTCCTCGGCTCTTTCAATTGCCTAACATTCTTTCTTTACTGGGGGCGGGAGCCATACTAAGGCAATATTTATTCCTTCAAGGCTTCCAGTGCTCATATCTAGCTTTAATATTTTAGGGTACACCATCTAGGTGTCTCACAAGGAGATCTACTAGCACATTTGTAATATCCTTTGAAAATGTCAACTAACACAAACAATCCATTCACCATTTTGGTTTACTCTAACCCCAGCCAGGTCCCGATGTTCCGTCCTTTTCTTAAACTACACTTGTTAGCCCCTATAGGGCATAACTGAGATGGGTACGGCCAATTGTACATATCTCTGTTACTGTTGAGGATAACTCTTAATGCTTATATTTTTCTACCGGAATTGTAATACTGATAATCTTCATTAACTCGGTGCCGCATACCCTTCTTCACCTTGCTTCTTTTACTTCTTAAAAGCATTGTCTTTTACCATAAAGGTGAATAAATATTCTTGCATTAAGGTCCCTTATCAAGAGGCTTACACCTTTCAGCATACCCATGATTTACTAAAGACCTCACATTTTGAGTTCCTCTAAATCAATAATTCCACAGTTGTATCTCTTATCGATCGTCTTTCTGAATGTAGGCATCGTCTCATTAAGAATAGAAGTTCGGGACTTGAATTCTTATAAGAGAGCTCTACCACACGATCTAGAGTAAGAAGAAAGAGTGACAGTCCTAAATGCCCTGTAACCTCCTGCTTATAAGTGTGGTGCATGACACACCCATAAACAAGACTCTACTAGACACGGCTTGTAGACTCCTAGGACAGAACTGCTCTGATACCACTTTTGTCACGACCCAAACCGATGGGCCACGACGGGCACCCGGTACCTTACTCAACCGAGTACCAACGTAACGTATCTTTCTTATTACATCATCATATACATGTGACATACGGGCCTAATAGTCCAACATGATCCTTTATAAATTCAAAACATAGGCCGACAAGGTCGTACAATCTTTCACGTACACGATATATGTCTACAAGCCTCTAAAAGTATATAAATGTCATAAAGGTTGGGACAGAGTCCCGCCATACCAAACGATACACGTCTAAATCATACTAACCAAACACGCAACTCTGAAGCAAATGGAGCGCACCAACATCTCTCGCTGAGCTGATAGCCTACTTGGAGGGCTCTCGACCCGTCTATTTAGACCTGCGGGCATGAAACGCAGCGTCCCCAGGCAAAAAGGGATGTCAGTACGAATAATGTACTGAGTATGTAAGGCACATAAATAAGTACATAACAGACATGGAGGAAATATATAGTAAATGACTCCACCTATAAGTCTGAATAACTTTGTAACTCATGAAACAATTATAGTATCATGCATATGCGTATGAATGTCATGTCGTGCATAGATACATGTTTCATAACATCATCAGCCTCTGAGGGCATCCCATCATATCATATCAGCCACTATGGGCAAAATCATCATCGTATACTAGCTGATCAAGTGGTGGTGCGTATATAACGCCATAACCTTTCCCATATCCCATATACATATATATACATACATATATATGCGTATATAACGTCGTTTGAATCATATTTCAGCTACTGTGGGTAACATCATCATCATATACCAACTGATCAGGCGGTGGTGCGGATATAACGCCGTAACCTTTTCCCATATCCCATATACATATATTTACATATATACGCGTATATAATGTCATCTGGTCATGGGTCAATGCAGGTGTATAAATGAGTAAAATGCATGAAAATACATAATAATCTCGATATTTCCTTCCAAATAAATTTTTCCAACTTGCGTATTATTCTGAGACCCATGAACAGAAGATAATAATAATTCTCATGGGGAATCAAGAATATAGACACCCATACTATTTCTATGAATAAAGTAATTTATAAAAACTATGTATTTACTCGTTTCTTCAGTATAATTTGGATCATGCCAAAAGAAATAAGGGAGGGCCTTAACATACCTGTCCCTGAAATTATTTGAATGAATCTGCTTCTGCGAAATTTACACGCGAAATTTGGCTTTGGATTTTTGTTGAAATTTTGGACGAACTACTTCTGGTCTTGCTTTAGAATTGGAGGAACGAAATTGGTTTTTGCATTTGAAATTTGGGACGAGTTTGGACTCTGATCTTTTACATTTTACAAAGACAATATGTCTTTGAAATTGAGCCAAAAATAAGTCTTGGACTTATCCAAAAGGAACCTAACATACTTAGTTAAACGTGGCTCATTCTTATGAGTCATTAATGACTTTACACGTTCCTTAACATGCAAGCTCATATGACTTTGAGTCATATGTTGAATGGTGGCATATTGCCACGTGAGGAGTAGGGGTGGGATATTTAATTAATTATTTATCCATTTATTAGTTAACCGGGTAATATTTTGTTACCTGGTAATTAATCAATTACCCGCTTAATTTAAAAATTACCACAAATTACTTAAAATTCTATTTATTTTTAAAATACTTCATATATACTTTATATATTATACTACCGTGGTCATATGGTACCTTGCATGGTACTAGTTCATAATTATTGGGTATTATCGCTCGACCCGTATTTTATTCCAAATTGACCACTCTCAACGAAACTCGTTTTATTTAATCAAGTGTACCCTCTTATTCTTCATAACACTTATTTATTGCTTGTTATAAATAGCGTAAGTACGTTAACGTCAAGATGATCTCATCCCCGAGTCTTACATCGGTTAAACGAAAACAAAATATTAACGTACAATACTTCAGGGTGCAACATCGTCGTAACTTAATACTGGAAAACGTGACATCACCATAATGTAGCACTTCGGGATGTGACATCTCACTTTCGGGTTCTCATTAATTTATTTATGGCGTATTTTCATGTACGAAAATATGGGGTCTAACAGTATTTATAGTTAAAAATAGGGCCAAAGTATATTTTAATAAACTTAGGGATTAAATTAAAAGTTGGGGAAGGGATGGGGGATAGGGACCATTTTTGGTCGTTTTTAGCCATTGTCAACGGCTATTTTTGAAAATACAACCTTTGGTCAATGTCTCTTATTTTAAAAAAAAATCGCGGGCCACCGGGGCGTTACCGGGCCAGCCCACCGGGACAAAATGGGTGACCCATCCCATCCCTCGTCCCTTTAACCCCATATCCCATCCAACTTAAACTTTGAGGGCCGGGACCGAGATGGGCCTGGTCATCCCGTCCCATTGGACAGGCTTAGCTGGCAGGGGTATTTTAAGTTCAAATTTCGGGATTTAGCTTATTTTTATCATTTTTTTAGTTTTGAAGAACGAGAGGAGGAGATTTTGAAGAGGTATTTCACCATAATAATGAGGATAAGTAATTTTTAATTGAATATGATCATATATATTGATTTCTCATGGATTTCTACACCTAAAATATGGAATTTAAGAATGAAATTTGGGAAGATTTTTTACAGCTTAAGAGAGTGAAATTTGAGATTCTGGACATCAATTTGACTTGGATTGGGAACTAATAACATATTTATACTTATGGGGTTATGGGTCAACTAGATCTAGTCCTAGACTCGGATTTTGTCCATGTGGGCCCGACTTAACTTTTATTGATTTTTCGAGATTTGATTAAAGATTGAAACTTTATTGTTTAGAAGTAATTAATATGATTTTATTTGACCTTATTAAGTATTATTTGACTAGATTTGAGCCGGTTGAAAGAGATTTCCAAAGAAAAAGCGGGTGCGGAAGGTTAAAGCAATCCGCCGAAGAGGTAAGTCTCTTGGCTATCTTTGTTAAGAGGCAATTCACCTAAAATGGACCGGATTGCTATGTGTTACTTGAGTTAGAGGTAGTGTATATGTGAGGTGACGAGCGTATATATGCATACCAAGTTTATATCATGATTGGGGTAGTCTTAGACTTCTTTACCCTTTTTGATTATGTACCCTTCATGACACATGCTTTACTTGATTGTGTGACTACGTGGGCTTTATATTGATGTTATCATGTATAAGCTCATGGTTCCTTATTTGGACATGATGACGCATTCTTGATATATAGCTATTTTGCTTTAGCCGTTATTATACTTCATTGTCATGAACATAAATTTACATATTTATTTATATGTCCTTGTGCACCATACATACAGTATCTCATACATAAATGTATATATCTCTGCATATGGATACAATTATATGAGCTAAATTAGGGAATGGTGGTATATTCTGTGCGGATTGATATAATTATGGTACTGCAAGATACTTTGGTACATTGAGATATATGAGCATATTGATGACTAATTTTAAGCTATTGAGTATTATGCTGGATTTGATTGCACGCCACAATGATAGCTTTTGGATGTATATCCATCCCTTAGGAGTCAAGTGATTACCCATGTTATATTGGGCCCTATGAGCGCAAGCACATAGAGTTGTTCTTAGTGAAGGGCATTTATACCAGGCATCCGTATAGTGCTGAGCGCGCTAGTGCTAGACAAACAAGGTGTACTGAGTGTGTGTGGATTGGTATTGAATCTGTGAAAAGATTGAGTTTTGAGCATGTATATATATCGTGCAACTAGGTAGGAGCATTCCTTTACTTGCTATTTCATGCACATTGTTATCTTATGTGAACTCAGTGAAAGAATTTTGCTTTGATCATTATATCTGAGAGGCATGCTTATTATCTTCTTTGATTATAATTCATATTACTGATACTCATTGTTTCGAATATGCTCCTTCTCTTTATTTGCACTTACTGATTATTTGATTATGGAAGTAGGTTATCTTATTGGTCAAATCTTCATCACTACTTCTTCGAGGTTAGACTTGAACTTACTGAGGACATTAGGTCGGTTGTACTCATACTAATCTTCTCACTTCTTGTACTGATTCAAGTGTTGGTCACACTGGAGTTCAAGAAGGTGTTTAGCTGTTAATTTGGAGACTCAAGATGGTTCTATATATCCGTTCTCAGACCCTTGGAGTTGCCTTCCTCTATTTGATTATTACTGTTCATCCATTCAGACAATATTGTAAATTTATTCTAGACCGTTGTATTTTATTACTCTTAGAAGTTCATGTAGTCAGTGACACTAGATCTGGAAATGTAGTGTTATATTGTGCTTTGTTATAAGACAGCCTTATCTATGATAATACTGAACTTTTTTAGATTTATTATATCTATGCTAATGTCTTTGATTAATGTTTGAGATTGTTGGTTTGTCTAGCCAATATGTTAGAAGCCATCATAATCATTGGTAGGTTTTGGATTGTGACATATCCTTAGCATGGCCTAGTCATTTACAATAGCCATAAAAGGTCGGAACCTATTGGTGTTAGGACAATTGTTGTTGGGAGAATAATTAGTGCAGAAGTTGGCATTTCATGTGGTATTAACATGAAGGGAAGCGAATTCAACTTCTAGTTGGTTAAAAGGCCTCATTTCCTGTTGTCTCTCATCTTGTATCAACAAAGAGAAAGCATATACCATTGACGGTACATGATTCATCATAAGAATGCTCCCACGCACCACTGTATAAACCTTATTTAGCCTCATGAGAAATTGAATAAGCCACCTATCGTGTTCGGCTTTGTGTATTTTCTCCTTGGGCCTGCATGTACAACGACAATTGTATTGTATTTTCTTACTTAAAGTATTCAATTCTTCATAAAAGCTTCTTCAATTTAGTGTCATAGTTGTTGATGTCAAGGATTCCCTGAGACAAATCATTTATTTCTCTGAATGTGATACAACCTAGTACCATTAGTTTGTTCATAGTGATCCTCCAATTCTATTCACAACTCGACAGATTTATTGACGTACTCTATATTGTCCGCAATATCTTTGAAAAAGTATTTAAAATTCATGAAGTTACCCTATCATCACATTGTTCCCAATGACGAAGCTAAGGAGATAGAGGATCTGGACGTTTACACTCGCCATTGATGAAACTTAATTTGTTCGATACAGATAAAGCTCGCAATACACTTGATCTTTAGGATTGATAGCCAATGCCATTGAAAGGCACTACAAAAAGTACAACAACCGGATAATCAGGCGAATGCAAATAGAGAGGATCACTCGGATCAACTCCGCTACTCGCAGCAACAACAACACTTGTATCAACAACAATCACATCCAGTTGATCAACATCAACCATGAGAAGAACAAAAAAAACAAAATTGATGAGGAGAAATAACTAATTGCATGAAGAAAAAGAAGAGTCGAACTCTGATATTGTGATGGAAGCAGAGAATCACCATCGCATTAATAGACCGAAATAGGCCAAGATGAAAGACGGAGAAGCGAGAAAACTTAGATGAGAGAGGAGGAATTAGGAGTTCCTGTGCTCTTATACCAAAAGTGCTTTCAGCTAATGAATGCTAAACAAGTAGAGAATATGCAAAAGTATTTTCTCACCTTTATCTTTATATAACATGAGCTGAAATGAATTGAACTCACCTGTTTTAGGTCTCTTTTTACTCTTCTATTTTTCACTAAATTTATCCTGGTCCTTAAGTTGTAACTTGTAAAAATGGTATTTTTTTCCTTTTCAAACGCACACGTTTTTTAAGATTTCTGGACGATATAGTGAAGAAAAAACTAATATTTCCATTTACCAAAGGTTTTAAGTTATATAAATGTATCATTTTTTTCTTTTTCTTTTTTTGTTGAAACTATTTGAATTTTAATCTTATAGTATCATTTTTACGAGATAACTATTAGTAATTTATAAAACAAAATTGCCTGTTATTACTTAACAAGTATCTTGATTCTGTTAAGGCGAAATGGCTTCCTGACCACTTAAACTTGTCGGATTTTTTAAAGTCGATACATAAACTTTCTATTTTTCCATTTGAACACTCGAACTCGTTTTTTCCATAACTAATAAACACATCTGACAAGAGACCATGTGCGCGTGTATTACGCATACACATACGTGTCCATCCAGTCAGCAAATGACCAATGGATGTCTTACACGTCAAGGGCGCGAAAACCCTAACTTTGGTCCCCTCTTTAATGCAAGCCTTTTGAATGAGCCTGATTTGATAAATCTGTGTGTTAGGAAAGATCTAAAGATTTGTTCACCTTGTGGGGTGAATTGTTCTAAAGGATTCTTCCCTTCTAGTTCTTGTACTAAAAATACAGACATGGTATGTACTCCTTGCTCTCTTTGCCAAAATAGCACTTGCTCGGATGTTTACGAACTCATGCCTCACGGAACGCTTCACGACCACCTTCACGGCGGTCTTTCTCGTCTGAGCTGGAACCTTAGGCTGAAGATTATGATGCAGGCTGCAAAGGGGCTCGAGTACCTTCACAAGGAAGTTTTTCCTCCTATTACGCACCGTGATGTGAAGAGTTCGAACATTCTCTTGGACGCTGATTGGGGAGCTCGTATTGCAGATTTTGGATTGCTTACACCTAATGGGAAGGATCTTAACGGAGATGTGACAACTGATGTCTATAACTTTGGGATCGTGCTTCTAGAGATTCTTAGTGGAAGAAAAGCTTATGACCAGGATTGCACACATCCAAGTATTATTATCTGTTAATCTTGTTCTGATCGAGCTCCGTTTGGTCCAAGTGATACAAAACTTAGCTTCAACTCTACAATGATAAAATATACAACTTTCCACCATTTTCACGGTCTGAAAAAATGAAAAAAAAATTGAAAATGGAGCTTCAGATTTTTAAAAATGGAGGAAGGGGGTACTTTAAAAGGAATAAATAAGAACACAATTAAACACAACCCATTTTGTACTGTTGGGCGTTGGGAAGGGGGGTTTTCACGCTCCTGTGCGTCGTGTTCCTCACGTGGACTGCTGATTAGGACCAACTGACGCCACATGGGCATGATCAATGGTCAAATGTATTTATTAGTTATGGAAAAAATAAGTTGCGAGTGTTCAAATGGGAAAGTTATAAGTTTATGTATCGGCTTTTAAAACTCCGTCAAATTTAAGTGGTCAGGAAACCATTTCGCTTTCTGATAATATTTTTATATTCTTTGCCAAATAGCCTCAAAAACTAGACTACAAAAAAAAAATGAAAATAGCAATATAGCACACATTTCCCATTGGTGAGGGTTTAAGGCTTTAAGCACAGCCATGGAAGAACCCGTCGAAAACCTCTGGCAAGAAGTTCGAGATCTAAGCCTAGGCTCCAGCACCCATATTGACCTCCTCTCTTCCCCACCCACCCCTCTCCAATTCCTCCGCGATTACGTCTCCCCCAACAAACCCTGCCTCATTTCCAACGCCATAAACCACTGGCCAGCCACCAATCTCTGGCATTCCACCCCTTATCTCCTCAATACTCTCTCTTCCTCCTCTGTTTCGCTTCATCTCACCCCTACAGGCAAAGCTGATGCACTTACCCCACACCCCACTACTTCCATTACTTGTTTCGCCTCTGCTAAAGTTCAACGTATCCCTTTTCCTGATGCTTTGACGCGGGTCTTAGAATCGGACCCAAATTGTGTGGGTTATCTACAGCAGCAGAATGATTGTTTTCGTAGTGAGTATGGGCCTTTGAGTCACGATTGTGACCTTGAGTTTACTTGGGCTTCTGAGGCTCTTGGGTGTTTGCCTGAAGCTGTGAACCTTTGGATTGGTAATGATTTGTCTGAAACTTCATTTCATAAGGATCATTATGAGAACATATATGCTGTTGTTTCTGGGGAGAAGCATTTTTTACTTCTTCCTCCTACTGATGTTCACAGGATGTATATTCGTCCGTATCCTGCTGCCAATTACCACTACTCCCAGGTTTCATATATTCTTTAATGTGCTCGTAAGTTATGTGCTTGAACTTTGGTTCAGTTTTTATGTGTGAAATTCTAGGAAATGAGTGCGTTCAGTGGCAAAGTTAGGAATTTAATTAAGGATGTTCAAAATTTTTGACCTATATATGCGGTATAATTTTCTACATACATAGTATAATTTTTAGACAAATGGTATATATGTGTCGATGGGTTTCCACAGAATTAGCAATTTTGTTCAACATTCTTTTCTTTCTTGTATTAATTTCTTATAAATATGTTGGGTTTTTATATATGAATGAGATGTTTGTTCCGATTATAGCACTTTGTGATGTATATGTGTTGATGGTTCGGCATGGAAGTTCAATTTGGTGGTCATTAATTTTTGGAGAACTTGAATTTCAGTATAATGTCCTGTTCTTTAACGTATTCATATGTTATGTAGTTGAAGTGAAGTTTTGGTGGATTTTTATATGTGAATTGTAAGATTGTATGACTTTCTAGCCCTTTATGATGTATATGTGCTGATGGGTTGCAATGAAAAATTATAAAGTTGAAGAATTTTTTCCAAATATAGAAAGTTGTCAAAATCTTTTTTTTTGGGGTTGGGGGGGGTGGGGGGGATGGACCTAAAAAAAAGAGTATCATATAAAAAGGCACAGAAGAAATATGTGGTATATGTATATTGTGTTATAACAAGTAGCTTAGAAGATCAAGTGGCTTAAAGCAATCCTAATTGTAACCTTTATTCATTCTTGGAAATAGGAGAAAACTTACACCGTTACTCATAAATTAGCAATGTTATGGCGGTGTTATAGCAGTATCCCAATGTTCAGGTTCCTTTTTTTCTTTCATGTATTATGTACTTGTAGTTTTATTGGGTTTTCTGTATGAGTTGTAGGAGTCATTTGTAGTGTTTTGTGATGTATATGATGAGCTGCAATGGTTATAATTTGTTTCAGGAAACTTGAATTTCAGTACAATGTACTGTTATACTGTGCTGATATGTGTTCTGCTGCTTTCTGGTATTATAGGATACTGGGGAATTCTCTTTGGAACTGGAGGAACCAGTGAGATATGTGCCATGGTGCAGTGTTAATCCATACCCTTCACCTGAGTTGAAGGAGAAGGAAATGGCCCAGTTTCCCTTATATTTTGATGGACCAAAACCATTTGAAGTTACAGTCAAGGCGGGCGAGATTCTTTACTTGTAAGTTTCAGGAGTATCATTTACATTTTTTTCTCATTTAGTTTCAATGTTCCCCTCGCCAACACTAGGTCCAATCATTGATCTCTAGAATGCATTTTACATAGTTGGTAACCTTGATGTTTCTCAATGTAGCTTGAGCATTTGCCTCACTTTTCATCCCCCAGTCCAGAGAAAGAAAAAAAGTTCAGTGAGTCATCTCTTTGGGTGCTAGTTTAAGAGTTATTGCACATTATCTTTGCAATGCAAGGAAAAATCTAATGAAATAATTTCATTGCAAAAAAGTAATGTCATTTTTTTTATTGTTTTCGCCTTAAACTTTGATAGGAAGGTGTGGAGGTCGAGCATTAGGGTTGTAGGTTAGGAGATAGTTGAGTCCAACGGTGAGGCTAGTTTGATAGGGTTCTTAGACTGATAGTGGTTAATGTTGTGTTCACACTATTCTTTCATTTTTCATAGCATCGAGCCTTATTTTCTGGTTTTGTTATTGCATTTCAACTATTTTCTACTTATACGATGTTGTTATTATTTCTTTGGTTTCTGTTTGATGGTACTGATATATTGTCCCTTCAAGTGTTGTGAAGAGCGTGAAGCGAGGAAAAGCAATAAGCCCCTTTTCGCTTAAAGCGAGAAGTGAAGTGCTTGTTTTTTTGAAGTGAAGCTATTTTAAAATAAATAAATACTGCATAGACAACACATGTAGTCTGTAAGCAAATGTTCAGTACTTCAATGTAAAAACTAAAGAGTAGCATCAATTAAAGCACAAAATGAGTATCCTATTCTTCTACAAGATTGTCAAATTCTTGTGTTCCACTATCATTATTATATTGCTCGTCATCTTCTTCAACTGCTTCTTCTTCATCAACTAGGGGCAAAGTAGCTGCTTCGTTTCCCTTGGGAGCTTGTAGTTGAAGTACTCCCCCTCAAACCATAAATCCTCTCCCCAATTCCACGTGCCTCCGCAACATCACCCCAAGTGAAATCAGAAGTTCCTCAAATACTTCTTCATCTGCATGATTTTTTGAGACCATGATCTTCTGGAACTCTAGTTATTCATTCATTAGCACATCGATGTTGTCCAAACTAATTGGATCAATTTTATTGCGAGTGTTGTAACGACGCCTCAATGTTCTTTGTACTTCATGAAGACTAGATCATTGAGACGCTTCAAGGTTAGTTTGTTCCTCTTTTTGGTATGAATATGCAAATAATAAATAATTAGTAAGATTAGGACAATTGAGATATAATTTAATTATCTCAATATACTAAATCTTTCTTCTTAGTTCTTACATGTTCAAATACGCTTCAATTCCTTTCACACCCGGATGAGCTACACGTTAGACTTGGAACTTTGACGGCAAACTTTTGTAATTTTGGAGTGGAATGACCATATTGCTTCCACCATTCAACTGTAGAAGTAGAACAAATATTCAAAACATAATATTTATAAAGAAATAACTTATTAACTATAAAGCAACATATAAGCACTCGCTCACCTGGAGACTTCATCTTTCTTTGTCTAATAGCCATGTTTTTTCCAAAAAGTTGCTCAGCATTCCTATAAGTACTAAATTGCTCTACAATTTTATCTTGCACGGATTCTTGTATCAACTTCTCAATACATTCAATGTGTTCATTCAACAATTTTTCATCTCCTATAATCCTCTCTTCATTGTCATAAAACAGTTCCAGGTTCAAAACAAGTCCAGCTGCATGCAAAGGGCGATGAATCTAATGTCCACCTTTTATCTATGATCTCAACGACGTTTTTTTTAATCACTAAAACAGTCTCGAATAGCCTCCTTGCCCTATCCATTGCTTCGTAAAAGTAGCTCATTGGTGGTCTTTGCTCCCCATCCACCAAACGAAGCACTTTAATTAAAGGACCACCAATCTTCAATGCATGAACCACGTTATTCCAGAATGCAGTAGAAAGCATAACATCTGCAGATTCTCTCCCTCGAGCTTCCCTTCCATAGGCACTATTAGTGTACTCATCTGAAACAAACAACTTCTTCAAATTGCTTTTTTGCTCATACATCCTATGCAAAGTCAAGAAAGTGGTAGCAAATCTTGTCTTTGCAGGTTTAACCAAGCTTCTTTGTTTAGTGAATCTCTTCGTCATATTCAATAGCAAAGGCCTTTGAGCAATATAAGAATGCACTCCAATTGCCTGATTAAAGACTGAACTGAAGGGTCTTTCCTTGAAAATGTCACTGAAGATCAAATTAATGCAATGTGCTGCACACGAAGTCCAATAAATATGCGGGTACGCTACAGACATCAAATCACCAGCTTTAACATTTTTACTGGCGTTGTCCGTAACAATTTGAACAACATTTTCTGCTCCAATAGAGTCTATTGTACTCTTGAACAAGGAGTACATTTTGGTTGAATCAGTAGAAGAGTTGCTTGCATCAATGGACTCAAGAAATAAGCTTCCTTAGGAGAATTCACCAAGATATTGATGATCATTTTTCCATTTCTTGTCGTCCACTTATCCATCATAATGGAACAACCAAACTAGTTCCATTCTGCTTTGTGCTCCTCCATGATTTTGTTAGCCTCTTCCACCTCCTTTTTTAGATATGGACCTCTAATTTCATGATAAGTTGGAGGTTTCATTCCTGGACCATATTGGTGTACGACCTCAATAATGTCTCCAAAAGTTAAAGCTTCTGCATGATGGGTCTGTGATGCTGGGCTCCTTTTCAATTGTGTCAACTAAATTGACACTTATAGAGACTTTATTGATATCGTTGGTCAATATGGACCTGGAATGAAGCCTCCCACTTATCATGAAATCAGAGGTCCTTATCTAAATAAAGAAGTGGATGCTCCATTATGATGGATAAGTGGACGACAAGAATTAGAAAAATGATTATTAATGTGTTGGTGAATTCTCTCAAGGGAAGTTTGTTTCTTGAGTCGATTAATGCTAGCGACGCGTCCACTAACCACATCAAAATGTTCACCTTGTTTCAGAACACCATTGAAAAGATTGTCCCAAGCAATGTTGTTCAAGTGGTCACTGATAATGCGAGTGAAAAATGTTAAAGCGGGTGGTATGGTGCAAGGAGCGTACCCAAATGTCTATTGAACTCCATGTGCGGCTCATTGTATCAACTTAATGTTCGGGGACATTTTCAAGGAAAAACCCTTCTCTACAATTTTTGGCCAGGGCGTTAGGATACATTCTTATATTGCTCAGCGACCCTTGTTATTGAATATGATGAGAAGATTCACCAAGCAAAAAATTTTGGTGAAACCGGGCAAGACAAGGTTCGCCACTGCTTTCTTGACTTTGCATAGTATCCACTTGCAAAAAGCCAATTTGAGAAAGTTGTTCATTTCAGAGGAATGGAACAAGAGTAAATTTGCAAAGGAAGCTGGGGGAAAGAATCTGCACGCATTATTCTTTTTGGAATAATGTCCTTCGTGCTCTTAAAATTGGTGGCCCTTTGATTAGAGTACTCCGTTGGTGGATGGGGAGCAAAAATCACCAATGGGCTACCTCTATGAAGCTATGGATAGGGCCAATGAGGTTATTCAAGCATCATTCGCTGGTGAGCAGAAATATGCAAAGGTCTTTTAGATCATTGATTCAAGATGGACGGAGCAACTTCATCGACCTTTGCATGAAGCTGGACTTATTCTGAACCCGTCACTATTTTATGATCAGTATGAGAATAATTCACTGGCTAAAAAAGTGTGGAAGGGATTCCACG
The DNA here is from genome assembly GCF_000715075.1 of Nicotiana tabacum. NCBI lineage: Eukaryota > Viridiplantae > Streptophyta > Magnoliopsida > Solanales > Solanaceae > Nicotiana > Nicotiana tabacum. The sequence goes on along the minus strand of NC_134080.1, from coordinate 111,781,988 downwards.
AGTGTGATATTAAGTTGACCCAAGATGAAGAGTTGGAAGAAAAGATAGTAGATCAGTTTGCTATTTACAAGGCAGGTGAAGGACTTTTTAAGCTGCGACTGGCTATTAAACAAAGAAAGACGAAGTCGCAAGGTGATCGAGTGCTTCTATATTTTATAGTTCTAACTTTTAATGTATTTTTTATACTTATTAACTCTTCAATATGTTTTTCACTTTTATAGTTGAGTGGTGGGACCAATATGGTGCAGAGACTTCGGATTTTCAGACTTTCGCCATCAAAGTTCTAAGTTTAACTTATAGTTCATCCGAATGTGAAAGGAACTGGAGCATTTTTCAACACGTGAGAACTAAAAAGAATGATTTCGTGTTTTGAGATAAAGTAAATTATATCTCAATTGTCGTAACTCCTACTAGTTAGTCGACACATCTCGTTAGTAGATTCATACGAAGAAGAGGAATCGGCTAACCTTGAAGCGCCTCCATAATCTAGTGTTCATAAAATACAATAGAGCATTGAGACGTCGCTACAACCACCGCAATCTAATTGATCCAATTCTTTTGAACAATATTGATAAGGCTAGTGAGTGGCTAACCGGAGTCCCCGAAAATTGTGAAGATGAAGAAGTATTTGAAGGCGACTCTAATTTCACTTGGGGTGAAGTTGCGGAGGCTAGTGGAGTTGGGGAGAACCCTTATGGTTTAAGGGGAAATACTTCAAGTTCAAGCTCAAATAGGAAGAGAAAAAGTGTGGCTACTACATGTCAATCCCTAATTGATGAAGATGAAAGTGATTATGAAGAGGAAGAGGAAGAGGAAGAGAAGGGGGAAGGAGATGACGAGCAATATGAAGATAATAGAGAAATTCAAGATTTTGACAATCTTGAAGAAGAATAATTAGAGTAGAAGAATAAGATGTTGATTCTAGTAATTTAGTGGTTTTGATTTTGCTTGACGTATGGTTTATGGAGGATTTTGTGGTACCTACTTTTAAGTTTTTAAATTGAACTTTTTGATTATTTATATTGTCTCTTTGCAAGGTTTACATTATGTTTTTTAAGAATTGCGCTTCACTTCAATGAAGCGTGCACTTCGCTTTTGAAGCGAGGCGAGCCCTTGTCGCTTTTTTGCGCTTCTCGCTCTAAAAAATACTGGTCTTACCAGTAGATCCACAACTTGAAGACATTGTTTTTATCCTTCCCCGCTTTTGTGATTTTAATGGAAGCGACGAACCATCGTCACCTTCTTCTATTTCATCATCGTCATCATCAAGATTATGTAGTTGTTCTTGTTCATGATGTATTTGAGTTTTTAACTCTCTTTTTTTTTTTTGAAGATATGCTTTCATTTCTTCCTTTACATGCGGCGGAACTTTAGGACAAGATGCGACATTTGGATCACCACCGATTAGATGAAATTTTTGACGATGGATTCCCCTATTCGAAATCTTATCACAAAAAAGACATCTAATTGCCATTTTGTTGGTCTTGTTAACTCTTACAGAATAAGCTCAAACCTGGTCTTTTCTATCTTCTTTTGGTGCCATTAAAAGAACAACTGAATAACACATAAAAAAGGCAATAAGAACAAAGAATAAATGATATGAAAAAAATGGTAGTAAGTATACCAAAAAAATGGCAGTAAGCCAGTAACTGAAACGAAAAAAATTGGGCAGCATTTCTCTGCAATTTAAGAGTGAAACAGTGAAAGAAAAAGAAGAAGAAGAGAATGAGAAAAAGAAGAACTGAACGGAAAAAAAAATTTAGCCAGCATTTTGCTGCTATTTTGAGACTGAAACATGGAAAGAAAAAGAAGAAAAAGAAGAGGAGGAGGAGGAGGTCGCGTACCTGCTTGAACTTGATAAACTTGAAGTTGAAAAGTGCAGAAAATGGGAACCTTAGTCGCCTGTTGTTCTCTGCTGCTCGATGGTCTTTTAAAAAAAGAGAGCCCTTTTAATTTAATAACGTTGGCAGCCGTTTATATGTAGAAGCGCTCGCTTCTGTCGCTTTTTTCGCTTTTACGCTTTCTTTTTTGGAGAAGCGCCCGCATTATATAACCTGCTACGCTTCACATCAGAGATGCGCCTGATGGTCCACTTCGCTTCGCGCTTTAAGCGCTAAAGCGAGCGCTTTTCACAACACCGGTCCCTTCTCTTCTTGTCTTTTCTGTCTTCTTGAGCCAAGGGTCTTTCAGAAACAGCCTCTATACTCCATCGGGGTTGGGGTAAGGTCTGCGTACACACTACCCTCCCCAGACCCCACTTTTGGGATTTCACTGGGTTGTTGTCGTTGTTTGTTGTTGTCTTAAGCTTTGGCTTTTGAGAATTTCCTCAAATTTTGCAAACTTTTGGTTTTGTCAACAAATTTATTTCTCATTCTAGTGTATTATTTTAAGAATTTTGAATTTCGTTTTTAACTAGCCCCTAAGTTTTTACTAGATATATTTGGGCTAGAATTCCAAAACTCAAACAATTAATTGATCTTACTTTATTCTCACTGCAATGAATAAACCCGATTAGCAAAATGGGATGGAGACAGTGCAATGTCTAGCTGAAGCTTGTACTGGCCACGGAGAGATAGGTAGCAAGGACAAACTCAATATGAATTGCTTGTGGACCTTTTTCATTATTCTCCCCGACAGCTCGAATGCCATTCCGCTTTCCACAAATTAAGAATCTAAATTCTTATCTATACTCCATTAAAGTCAGCCCTTCCCCGGGGCATAGCGGGAGCTTAGTGCACCAGGCTGTCCTTTTTTTACTCCATTAAAGTCAGCAAAAAATGTGCTTTCCATCGAATAACGGGGAGTCATCTCCTTTTTATATTCATCTTTGTTTGGACGATTACCATTCCTTTTATTCGTCATGCTTGTATAATTTCCTGTGATGCAATATTTATCCTCTCTTCCTGGCATCAAGCAGGAGAAAGAATGTAAGAGTCTACACTTTCCTTGGTGGAAAGAGATCTGCTATGCAGTTGAAATATTGAAATTGAAAATTGACTTGAGTATTTTTCTAGTGTACGTGTTTAGCATGTTTCATCGTGTTCTGGATGGCTAAGGCTGTTCATAATTCTGTAAAAACCAAATGAGATGAACCGAACTTTCAGTTTGGTTCTGGTAATTTGGTAATCCGGTTCAGTTCTTGATTTGCATCTGAAAAATTCGGTAATTTGGTAACAAACCGAGAAAACCTGCCCAATACCTGCTCTACTATTTGTGTATCAGAAAATATTTTTGGGGCTTCTTAAAAAGTTCCATGCATTTCTTGATGCCGTATGGATGGTAGCTTTACCTAGTGGTGTTAATTAACCATATTTCTCTTTTACACATATTATACAGGCCAAGCATGTGGTTTCACCATGTTAGACAGAGCCCAGACAGTAGAGGACTCACCATTGCTGTAAACTACTGTAAGAATCTTAAATACCAGCCTATTTAACAAAAACTGAAAGGAAGAAAAACGGACAGAAAAAGAAAGCCTTTTCTCATCTTTGTTCTTTCCTTTCCAAGGGTAATGGTAACTAAACTGCTGTTTGTTGGACAGGGTGTGACATGCGATTTGATATCAAATATGCTTACTTCAACTTCCTGCAATCACTGCCTCATTCCATGCTGTGCAATCCTGCATCATCTGGAAATTTACTTGTGGAGTCACAATGCCATTCATCTATGGGAAACTCTGGAGAGGAATCCAGCATCACTGCTTCAGCCAATGATGACTTATTACAGGATTCTAAAGACGCTGCAGAAAAGTAAGCATCGCATGCTGTCAGGAGCCCTATGGTGAGGAGAAGCAAGGGAATTTCTCGTTCTTTGAGATCCAATACTGCAAGCATCCTTTTGTTTCCGCTTGCTGAGTGTTTTCAACATGAGATGGGAGAAGCTCAAATGAGCATTTCACTTCATGATTGCCCCCGGGTTTGCATCTCTGGTTTAGTCAGCTAGGGAGATTCTTCAATGTGCCATTTAATATCCAGAGCAACAGTGTCAGTGATGGAGGTTCAGGTGCCATATTCTTTAGAGATTTGCCAGTGTATTTATATGATCCACCTTCTCCTGTTCTGTGTCATCCTTTTACTTAATGCTTCCGTAATCTGCTATTGAAGCTTTGCTTACATGTTCCGCTTATCAGTAAGGGAAGGTCAACCTGATCCGATTAAAGGAAGCCATCTTCTTGAAAAGGCATGCACTTTATAGGATTTATTCTTTCAAGCCTTGGCAATCATCAGTTATCGGGTAGAGTGGCATTAGGATGGTTCCTCAAGAGACAAAAGCCACAGCTCATGGTTGTTGCCATAAATTGGAGGAGAGTGTACTATTTTGCGTTTATAACAAAAGTGCACGAATCACATTCCGATATTAGACTATCTCTTGCTTGCTTCTTTACTGATTCTCTGGTATAAATGTGCCTTTGGATTGCGTTAATGGAACATTTGTTTCTCGGAGAAGGAAAATTGGAAAATTCCAGAGCTGGAATACTTGTTAAGATTTTTGTGTGGGTTGTGGCCAGAAGAAAAAATTGGAGTTGATACTGACATTTGAAATGTGGCATAATTCATCATTTTACACCTTTCACTCATGGTCTGCCGAACTGCTTATTATCCTTCAAATTAATTTTAGCTTCAAAACCACACATTTTTTCTTCAATTAAAGTTTTTTAGTTGGTGTAATCATGTCTCATGAGGTTACAATTTGTCCAATTCTGCCCACTGCTAAAATGGGAGATGGGAGGATTTGTTTGCTGAATAGCTGTGTTTTGTACATATGCAGTATAGTTATTCGACTCCATAATTCATCATATAATATTGCTGAAAATTGTCTTGTTCAAAGTGATTGCATATCTCCTCATCATAAAATTGCATTACTCTCTATATACGCACGCATTTCTTATATATTCTACTTCCGAGATTCAAGAACACTTGAAGAAAGCAAAGCAGTAATAAAATTTATTATCCAACTTTATTTTAAACAATAGAAAATATATGAACATCCACATAATGTAATAAAAGAGCTTAGTTATGGATTTAATGTACATGAGATTCGTAGGAAGTTTGATATACATACAAAAGGGAAGTAAAGATTCGTCCAACCAAATTGCTTGCTTTATATTTGACGACTCTTGAGTATGATTTGGAATACAATTTAGTAGCCTCATTTTTGTGGAATTCACATAGAATACAACTTATTTTAAACTTATTTAAATACTACTTTCTCGATACGTGCGTTGCACGCATATTCCAAGCCATGTAAGAAATAATTTTTTAAAATAATATTAATATTATTAGAACAAAGATTTGAGTAAAATATTATGCATAAAAAGATAAAGTATATGTTTATGCGAATGATCAATATGGATAATTACTTGTTGTCGATGTCAAAAAGATTGTATATTTTTTGATTTTACGAAGATAAACAATTAAAGTTTAGATAGATGCACGTGATTCTTTTACTTATTTTATTTTATGGTGTGATGACCCAAAAGGTCATCTCGTGTTTTAGAATCCAATTCGGGGTTCCGAAGCCTTCAAAACCTCATTTTTTCTCGATTTGTGTGCGCAGTCCGGACACGTTTCCGAAAAACCTTTATGTGAGAATTTGAGAAAATACTAAGTTTTGCCTTTAAAATTGATTTAGCTTGATTTCGGTCAACATTTTGAGTAAACGGGCCCGGGCCCGTATTTCGACGGTCCCGGAAGGTCCGTAGTAAAATATGGGACTTGGGCTTATGCCCGGAATTGAATTCCGAGATTCCTAGCCCGAGAAATGAATTTTTGAAGAAAATTGTTAAATTGAAAATATTATGGTTTTTAGAAATTGAATAATGGTTGGTCTTGTTGGTATCAGGCCCGTATTTTGGTTTCGGAACCCGGTATAAGTTTAATATGGTTTTAAGTCCTGCCTGTGAAATTTGGTGAGAAACAGAGTTTATATGACGTGATTCGGACCCTCGGTTGTAAAAATAGAAACTTTAAGTGTTCTTGAGATTTTCATTGATTTTGATGCTAAATCTGTAGTTTTGGGTGTTATTTTAGCGATTTGATCGCCCCCGCAAGTTCATATGATGTGTTAAGACTTGTGTGCATGTTTGGTTTGGAGCCCCGAGGGCTCGGGTGAGTATCGAATAGGCTACCGGATGTCTAGGCTTAGAAAAGACCTGGTGTAGGATAGTTGCAGAGTTGCAGGTCTCTGAACCTAGGAGTGCGGCCACGCTGGAAAATTCGTGGACCGTGGTGGGATTTTGCGACCGCGGTGGAGGGCTTCGCGGACCTCGGTGGGTAAGGCCAAATTTATGCGGCCACGCCCATTAATTCGCGGACCGACCGCAGCTTCGCGAACACGACAGACCTCTCGCGAACGCGATTAAGGTCTGTCCAGTGTTTTAAAATCAGAACCAAAGATGGGATTTCTTCAAAATTTCATATCTCTTCCATTAAAACTCAAACTAGGGAGATTCTTGAAGAGGGATTTCAACACCAAATCATAGGTTTGTGTTCTTTAACCCATTTTCATCAACACCCATTAGATTTCTAGCCCTAAATCTTGTCTTTCATGGTAGAAATTAGGAATTTTGGTAGAATTGATTTTTTTTTTGCAATTTGGGGATTTAGATCTCGATTTGAGGTTGGATTCTGAAACTAATGATATATTTGGGCTCGGGGTTAATTGAGTGAATGAGTTTTGTTCCGAACCTCGAGTTTTGATCAAGCGTGCTCGATGTCGATTTTTGACTTTTGGAAAAAATATTACTTATAATTATGCATCGGAACTGATTTCTTTAGCGATAATTGATGTTATTAAGTTAACTATGACTAGATTCTATCGATCCGGAGGCTAGTGTGAAGGGAAAAGCGGTATTTGAGCTTTGAATTAGCCGTTGGAGCGAGGTAAGTGTTGGGTCTAACCCTGGCTTGAGGGATTAGGTATTATTTGCTTATTTGCTATGTGTTTTGATGTTGAGTGCAATGTATAGGTAAGGTGACGAGTATCTATGCGTTGTTGTCGGGTCATAACATGCGAGTTAGTCTCATTCTTGTAACTGTTGTACGTTTTGATCATATATTTCACGTTTAGACTTGTTATTAGATTTGTTTAGCAACTCTTATCATGTTTTACGGAATTTGGTATCGATTGAGTATTGACTCAGAGTTAAAACTGGTATTGTGGAATGAATGTGAAGTAAGACTGGTTCTTGATATCTTCTATCTCCCTGTTGTTATTGTTCATTGTTTTGATAAGGGAGAGTGTTAAAACACGAAGAGTGATGTCGTACAATATTTTGTGAGTGAGTGATAATGCAGGAAGGGTGATGTCGTGCCATATTCTGTGAGTGATAGTGCACGAAGGGTGATGCTGTGCCATATTCTGTGAGTGTTAATGCACGAAGGGTGATGTTGTGCCATGTTATGAGAGAGTTAAAGCACGAATGGTGATGTCGTGCCGTTTATATTGTTGCTTATGGCGAGGATGAGAGTAAAATCACGAAGGGTGATGTCGTGCACTTGTTTTGCTATATTTATTACTTTCATCGGTGCAAGCATATTGTTTACTGCGTTCCTTTATTGTTACTGTTTCCATAACTTTATTTCTCCCCCTCAGCATGTTATCCCCTTTCCCGTTATCAACTACGTAATTTCTACTTGTTGTTATTTTCTCGTATATGATTTAATTGCATAGGTTCATGTTATTGTCGTGTCCTAGCCTCGTCACTACTTTGTCGAGCTTAGGCTCGACACTTACCAATACATATGGTCGGTTGTACTGATGTTGCACTCTGCACATTCTGTGGAGATTTTTGTACCGGTCCGAGTTGGAGTGCTCCCTTCAGTCCTACAGGAGACCCAAGGTAGATCTGCCGGCGTTCGCAGACCCTGGAATCCCCTTCCAGTTATTTTAGTTCACTATTTTCACCTTAATTCAAAGACAACTGTATTTTTCTTTCAGTCAATGTTTATAGTGACTCTTAGAAGTTTGTGAATTGTGACACCAGATTTTAGGGGTAGTTATGTTGAGATATTTTGATAATTATAAACTTTCGCTTTTCATCAAATTGTTATGTCTTAAATTATTGTCATTTAGCAAATCGTTTAAAGAGTAGCGTATTTAATTTTATATGTGGCTTGCCTAGCAATTGTAAGGTTAGGTGCTATCACGATCCCGACGGTGAGAAATCCGAATCGTGACAAGTTGGTATCAGAGCCCGGTACCGATCCCCTAAACTTTACGAAGCCTGTTCGTGAATTGTGAGACTTCACGAACCCGTCAAGCCAACAGATACAGTTCTAACACTTAATCATAAACCAAAACAGTAATTAACAATGATTTAAACTAAACAAATATGAAGTGCAGAACTTTTATAACAGTTTAAAACACTAATACAAGACTACCCAAAAGATCTGGTGTCACAATCTACGAACTTCTAAGAATTTTCTACAGATACTGGTTTAAAAGAAATACATTTGTCCTTAAAATGAAAGAAAACGGAAAAACTAAGATAGAGGGAAAGGGACTCCAGGGTCTGCGAATGTCGGCTGATCTACCTTGAGTCTCATGTGGACTGAAGGCAGCAACCAACTCTAATCACGAGGTCCGACACCGAAATCTGCACAAAAAGTGCACAGTACAGTATCAGTACAACCGACCCCATATATTGGTAAGTGTCGAGCCTAACCTCGGCGAAGTAGTGACGAGGCTTGGACACGACAAAAACATGAACCTGTGCAGTTAAATTATATACGAGAAAACAATAATAATGGAAATCTAACAGATAATAACGGGAAAGGGGGAAAACATGATAAAGGGAATGCCAAATTCTGAAAATATTACAGTACAGAAACATAGTAAATATCATGCTTTGAACCAACGGAAATAATAACATAGTAACATGTGCACGGCATCACCCTTCGTGCTTTTACTCTCGTCCTTACCATAAGAAACAACAGAAACGACACGGCATCACCCTTCGTGTATTAACTCTCTCATAACATGGCACGACATCACCCTTCGTGCATTAACTCTCTCATAACATGGCACGACATCACCCTTCATGCATTATCACTCACTCACAAAACATACACGACATCACCCTTCGTGCTTTACACTCTTCCTCACCCAAAGAGCAGAAACAATAGCAACCCAACAAGGGAATCATCATTAAACAGCCTCGTTTCAATATTTAACTTCACAATATAAATCTCGACTTGAGTCAATACTCAACAAATATTCAATACCAAGAAAACATAATAAGACTTGTTTAACATAAAGAATAACCAGTTTAAGCATGAATAGTTCGTATAAAGAAATACAAGTCACAAGTATAAAATTCACTCGCATGCTATGAACCGACAACAACGTATATATACTCGTCACCTCACCTATACGTCGTACTCAACAACTAAACATGTAGCAAATAAGGAAACAATACATACTCCCTCAAGCTAAGGTTAGCCACAACACTTACCTCGATTCCACAACCGATCTCAAAGCTCAATCACAGCTTTTCCTTTCACACAAGCCTCCGAACCAATAGAATCTAGCAAATTACCAACCAAACGATTCAATTTAAGCCTTAGGACCACGATAACAAGGAATTCAATTTAGGTCATTTTTGAAAAAGTCAACACCCGTGCCCGCTTGGTCCAAATCCGAAATTCGGATCAAAACCCGATTACTCATTCACCCCCGAGCCCGGATATACAATTGGTTTTGAAATCCGACCTCAATTTGAGGTCTAAACTCCCAAATTTTGAAATTCCTAAGTTCAACCCAAAAAATCCCCAATTTCTCTATGAAAATCCTAGATTCTAAGATGAAATCTTATAAAAAGAAGTAAAAGAGTGAAAGAAATGAGTTAAGAATTATTTACTTATGATTTGGGGAAGAAAAAGTACTTGGAAAATCGCCTATTAGGTTTTTGGGTTTTGAAAAACAGAAAAATGAGTGAAAAGTCCCGCTTAAATAGCCCTCTCTGATTCCCATTACGCGGCCAGCGAAATACTGGGCGCGTCCGCAAAACTAACCGTGGTCCGCAAATTAATGGGCGCGGCCGTAGAAATTTGGCCTTACCCATCGCGGTCCGCTAAGCCCTCCACCGCGGTCGCAAAATCCCACCGTGATCCGCGAATTTTCCAGCGCGGCTGCACTCCTAGGTTCAGAGTCCTGCAACTCTGTAACTATCCTACACCAGGTCTTTTCTAAGCCTAGACATTCCGTAGCCTATCCGAAACTCACCCGAGCCCTCGGGGCTCCAAACCAAACATGAACATAAGTCTTAACACCCAAAACTACGGATTTAGCATCAAAGTCAATGAAATTCTCAAGAACACTTAAAATTTCTATTTTTACAACCGAGGGTCCGAATCACGTCATATAAACTCCGTTTCTCACCAAATTTTACAGGCATGCCTTAAATACCATATTACACCTGTACCGGGCTCCAAAATTAAAATACGGGCTCGATACCAACAAGACCAACCATTATTCAATTTCTAAAAACCATTATATTTTCAGTTTAACAATTTTCTTCAAAAAATCATTTCTCGGGCTAGGGATCTCGGAATTCAATTTCGGGCATATGCCCAAGTCCCATATTTTACAACAGATCCTCCGGGACCGTTGAAACATGGGTCCGGGTCCGTTTATTCAAAATATTAACCGAAGTCAACTTAAATCAATCTTAAAGGCAAAACTTAGTATTTTCTCAAATTCTCACATAAAGGTTTTCCGGAAACGCGTCCGGATTGCGTACGCAAATCGAGAAGAAAGAAAATGAGGTTTTGAAGGCCTCAGAACCCCAAATTGGGTTCTAAAACACGAGATGCCCTTTGGGCCATCACATATGACAATTATGTAATTAAGTGCATCTAATCTAATACTCCTTTTAAAACGATTTTCTTGTTGTGTGTTTCCTTTCACTATCCCAATGATAATTATATTGGGTTGTTGTTGTTTTTTGTAAAACTTTGTGATCTTTTACATTGTTATCTCTTCATTTTCATTTCGATTGTACCAACTTTTTCAATTTCCTGTAGCTCCTCAAATGGTTTATCAATTTTAACAAGAAATACGAAACCTTCATCCTTAATAGATATCAATTTGCGATAAAATTCAGGTTCTTCTTAATGTACCAAATTTGTGATAACTGTTTTTTTTACTTGCTTTAACTTTATTATAATAATATGATGAAGTGTATTCACTTAATAGTTTCTTTTTATATAATATTCTTGTTGAGTTCATTTTCACCATTTTTAGTGATAATTATATTGGATCGCCATTGTCTTTTTCAAAATTTTTGGTCTTCTTGATTATCTCCTTGTTTATCTCTTCATCTTTAATTTCAATTGAACCAAAATTTTCAACTTACTGTATCTTCTCTTCAATTAAACGTCTTGCAACTGGATCTCCTAAATTTTTGTATCAATATTAACAAGAAATGTGAAAATCTTCATCCTTAATACAATTTGCGATAAAATTTGAAGATGATTAATTATATTTCCATAATTTAGAAGGAGATGATTTATCGAGAAATGTGAAACCTTCTTGCTTTATGACGTGAGTGCATAATTAATAGTTTCTATAATGCCACTTAGCTTGCTAATTTGAAATAAGCTACCCGACTTCTGCTCTCATCAAAAGAGTATTTTATTGGGATATGCTCTCTGATTTTGCAAGACATAGAGTAAGTACATTAGTAAAGTGTTGTGGTACTTCTAAAGCACCAAGCGTGAAAATTTAGTGGCAAATAAATGGTAATCACGATTATATCAAGTGCCAAAAGGTATTTTTATTTGCATTCTAGAAAACTTCACGTCCAACATTTATATTGTTTGTAATCATAGCCTCAATTATATATTCTTGCTTCTTAAAATGAATCGTATAATGGTCTACAAAAAGGTCGGTCAATGTTATCAATTATATGTGTTATTTGGGTTACAACTCCCTCTATTAATAATGTTCTTCTCAATAAACCATCTTCATAAAATCTTCATCCTTATAAGAATATACTTAAATATATTATTAAGTCGTGGAGAAATAATTATAAAAGTATGAGTGTTTTACCTTTCCTTGTAATCACCATTTTCGATGCTACGACAAGGATGTGTTGCAATACTATTTAAAAAGTTTACTTCTATTTCTTGCAAGAAAATTCCTTGGGTCATCTTTATTTGTTATATTTTTTATTTTTGCATTGAATCTACAATGTTTTTAAAAGCAATTGAAAAAAATATGCTTCTGCATAGTCAAATGAATTATGATATCCTGATCTTCACGTATTTTGCAGATTATTTGGTTGGCAATGTAAAATTCACAATAGAAAAAGAGAGCTTTATACAAATAGCCGATTGTATTTACGTTTGATTTTTTTAGCCAGTTTATATAGATTATACACACATTATACATGAATTATACATATATTATATATTCACTTGTTAATTTAGTTTATATTTTGGATTGACGACTATTTAGGTTAATTCGATGAAAAGCCAATCTCATTTGTTGGAAATTAAACCAAGATTTATTAGTATTCATAAGTTGTCTAGGATTTGGTTTTTACTAGTTTATTTAATTTATGTCTAATTAGGATTCACAACCAAAATCATGTAGGAATAGATTTTCTAGATTCTAGTCAAATTTGATTTTGTAGTATTATAAATAGGGGTGTTATTACATATTTTCTATTGTAGAGAGGTAGTTATGATGTAGAGAGATTCAAGAGTTTATGAGTTGTGAAAAAACCTCCTATAATGTTCTCTCCATAGTTTAATAAATTTCTTCTATATATCTTTTACTGAATTTTTTGCTTGTGCCTAAATTATTCTTCGGGGTATTTCAATCCTTCAAATTGGTATCAGAGCCGGTAGGAGATCCAAAAAAAAGTATGGATACTCTATTACCTAATTGTCCTCTTTTTGTGTTTGATGGCAAAAATAATTTTGAAACTTGGTATCAGCAGATGAAGAAATTTTTGAAGACTATTGAATTATGGTCCACCATTGATGAAGGATTTGAGGAACTCCTAGAAGGCACGCCGTTGACGGGTGATGCAACTATGCAATTGGAGAAGAAGAGATATTTAGATTATAAGGCACGCTACTATCTCGCCATTAAGGTTAAATTGCATGTATATAAAAAATGTTTGCATGCAAAGTCATCAAAGGAGGCTTGGAAAATCTTGGTAAAGTCATATCGAAAAGTTGCATATATAAAGAAGGAGAAACTGCAAGAGTTTAGGAGTCAATTTGAGTTGGCTCGTATGAGACCAACAGAATCTATCAAAGAATTTTTTACAAGAATTGAAGAAATAGTCGATGGTCTAAGGACCAATGGAGAAGTGTTGGAAAAGTTAAAATTGTTGAAAAAATATTGAAGTCTCTAAGATTAAAGTTTAGCAACAATAAAGTTATTCTTAAAACTACCAAAGATCTTAGCACTCTCAGACTTGACGATTTAAAAGGTAAATTGGTGACATATGAGAGATCACTAAATCAACAAAAAGATGAGACATTGGAGGATGCGTCACAAGAAAAGGGTTATCAATCAAACAAAAAAGAAGACACATTAAAGATGAAGAAAATAAATCAAGAAGGCCAAAATTCAGAAATAGAAGAGAAAAGAAGAGAAGGTGCATGCAATTTTTGTTGTGATAGAAATTATATTGAATGCAAAGGAAAGTCAAATAATATTCAAATTGATCTTTCAAAAATTCATTCAATTGTTAAAAAGGAAGATTTGGTTGGAAGGGACGTTCGTCCAAAGGAGGTTGGTGTTTCACCAGAAAAAGTATTTGATGGTATTGAAGATGAATATAATAATGAAAGAAGCAAGATGGTTAATCACGAGAAATTTTCTAACGATCTATCCAAGATTGAGACAAAATAACTTGGGATCCAGACCCACAACAATGCATGATTGTAGATTTGAAGATGCAATCAATTTCATTCCATTGTTTGAGATTACATATTTCAAGGAACAAGATGATATATCTATTGGTGTCATTACTCTACAACCTATAGAATATTCAATTGGAGTTGAATGGGTGTACAAGGAAGTAGATGATTTCAAAGTAAAAGAAAATTATATTGATGATATTTTGAAAGGATTTACCATGAGTAAAGACAAATCGTATATGAGCAGTATTCAAGATAAATTGCAGTTGACTAAAGATGGCACTCGTGATTTTATTGATGCTACATATTTTAGGAAATTGGTGAAGAGTCTAAGGTACTTGACTTCTACAAGGCTTGATGTTACTCATGGCTTGCTCAAGTTTGAAGATCTTAGTTTAAGGGAGGCTGTTGGAAATTAAACCAAGATTAATTAGTATTCATAAGTTGTCTAGGATTTGGTTTTTACTAGTTTATTTAATTTATGTCTAATTAGGATTCACAACAAAAATCATGTAGGAATAGGTTTTCTAGATTCTTGTAATGACCCGACAGGTCGTTTTGCCTTTTAGAACCCCGTTCCCCTAGATAAGACTTTTCGTACTTGCTTTTACTGATTTATGACTTGCGGGAATGGTTGGTTCGGGATTTGGAAGAGTTTGGATTGAAATCGGAACACTTGGTTCCCCAAGGTTGGCTTAAAAGGCCAAGTTTGACTTTGGTCAATGTTTTGAGTAAACGATCTCGGAATCCGGATTTGAAGATTCCAATAGATTTGTATGATAATTTCGAATATAGGCGTATGTCTGGATCGAGTTTTAGATTACCCAGGAGAATTTTGGTGCCTAATAGTGAAAGTTGATTCCTTAAGGATTTTGAAGTTCTTAAATATTTGGTTTGGAGCGGATTTTTGTGTTATCGAGGTCCAAACGGAGTTTCGAGACCAAGAATAGTTCTGTATTGCCATTTAAGACTTGCATGAAAAATTTGGTGTCATCCGAGTAGTATAAGTGTGTTTCATCGCATTGGAAGTAAATTGAAGAACTCGAAGTTCATAAGTTTGATTAAATTAGTTTTAGGGGGTGATTCTTAGATTTAGCGTTGTTTTGGGCATTTCGAGGGTTCGAGTGAGTTCGTTTTATGATTTCAAACTTGTTGGTATATTCGAGCAGGGCCCGGGGACCCCGAGTGTCAATCAAACGAGGCTCGGGTGAAGTTGGAAAATTTAGAAAGGAGCTGAAGCTCCAGTCTTCTGTCATAACCGCACCTACAGTTGGTCAGCCGCAGGTGCGAGACCACAGAAGCAGTCATGCTCTCACAGAAGTGTCCAAGGCAGGCCTAGCCCAAAGCCGCAGAAGCGGTTTTCCTCCCGCAGAAGCGGCCTAGCGGCCCAGCTGAATTTCTTCAGAAGGAGGCACTTTTCCGCAGATGCGGTGGGCGCAGGTGCGGCCCAGGACCGTAGATGCAGAAATCAGTGAAGCAGTGACCTTCATTTATTGCGGGTGCTAGTCATTTTTGGCTCATTTCTACTCATAAATTGGACGATTTTGGGGCTCTTGAGAGAAGATTTTCACCTAGCATCTGGAGGTAAGTTATTCCTACTTATTTTGAGTTTAATACTTGGGTCTTGAGTAGATTAACACATAAAGATTAGTGAAAAATCATGGGATAAGAGTAAAACTAGGATTTTAATAAAAACAAGATTTAACTACAAAATTTGTTATGGAATAAAGTAGAAATCATATATTCTTGATCCTTAGGTTATAGAGAACAACTTTCTTCAAAAATTTCCGGAATCCGGGCACGTGGGCCCGGGGACGGATATCAGGAAACTTGTGTTTAGGATTGGGAAATTACTTTAATAGTTAGAGGGCAAATTTATAAGCTTGTATTGACTAGTTCCTACCTCGTTTAATTAGTTTTGGATCGTTCGACTCCAAATTGAGGGTTTGAACACGTTCTTGGTATTGGAAGTACGCTTTGGAGTGAGGTGAGTCTCCTTTCTAACCTTATAAGAGGGAATTTTCCCCATAGGTGAAATAATTGAATAATTTGACACTAAATATGGTGGCTACATATGCACTAGGTGATGAGAGCCCGTGCGTAGCCACTATTATGCTTAAGTCCGGGTAGTCTAGGACCCAAAAGCATGCTTTATGTGATATTCTTGTAACTTTATGGTCAATTTGGATTGCTTAAATCATGTTGAATGTGGTAAATGAAATTATAAAGAGGAACATCATCATCTTGACATTTTAAAGAGAAGTTGACATTTCCTTGAGTAATTGCTTCCCTGATATATTCCTGTGTGACTATTTGTTGTGTTTAATTATATTTGATCGCGTCGCATGTGTGATTCGCGAGCGGGATAATAGATACATCTATGGTTCCCTCCGTTCGACCCTCCGGCAGTGCACACTTTATTTTTTATGTTGGATCGGTCCGTACGGCCTCGACACTATTTGTGCATGCTTTTTGTTTGGTATTTTTATGTGAATTGAACTTTGTTAAATGCCCTGAAATATGAATGGTTAACTGCGATATTATCAAGGAAATGACCTATCACTTCTTGCGATAAATTGTTATTTATTTGTGACATCCATGCTTAGCATAACACTTTTTTATATTATTTGACCCTAGTAAGTGTCAAGTCGACCTCTCGTTTATATTTCTTCGAGATTAGATGGGATATTTACTGGGTACATGTTATTTATGTACTCATACTACGCTTCTGTACTTAATTGTACAGGATCTAAGGCAGGTACATCTGGCTACCAGTCTAGTGTGCATTCTTGATCGTAGTCTGAGATTCCACAGTGAGTTGCTCTCTTCCTATGCCGTTCAGCAGCATGATGGAGTCTCTCTTTGCTTTTTGTTGTCTATTCTATTTCAGACAGTAGGATAGATTTATTCTTTTGTATATTCTACTAGATGCCCATATACTTGTGACACCAGGTCTTGGCACACACATTGGTAGACTATTCTTTTGGGATTGTATAATTATTATTTTACGTTGCTAATTATCACTTATTTTAAATTCAAATTAAGAAATTGTTGTAACTGTTTTAGTAAAGCAAGACTAGAACTCACTAATATTTCCGTGTTGGCTTACCTGACAACGGTGTTGGGCGCCATCACGACCTGTAGTGAAATTGGATCGTGACAACATAGTATCAGAGCACTAGGTTCACGTAGGTCTCACAAGTCATGGGCAAACCTAATATAGTCTTGCGGATCGGTACATAGACGTCTGTACTTATCTTTGAAAGGCTATAGGGTGTTAGAAAACTACTCTTTATTCATTTCCTATCGCGCAATGGTTGGTATACTAAATTTCCCTCTTCTATTCTCTCACGGATGGTGAGGATACGCACGACAGATGTTCCAGACCTAGGAAGAGCTGCTCCCCCCGTTGCTAGAAGCCGAGTTAGAGGTCAGGGGAGGGCACCGGCCCGAGGTAGAGGATGATGGCATCCTAGAGCTGTTCCAGTAGCACCACCAGCAGATCCTGCAGGAATCCTATCATTGAGGAGCAGGGCGAGGTGTCCACAACTGAGCCTACCTCGGTGGACTTTATGACAACACCGGATTTTTAGGAGGTCATGGGCCGTATGCTGCGGTTCATGGACACCATGACTCAGGCTAGTTTATTTCCAATGGATCCAACTACATCACGGGCAGGAGGGAGAGCACAGACCCCTACTGCTCCGGGTGCATTACTCGTGGATGGGGATCAGCCACTTGCTGTAGTGGTGCCCGAGTCCAGACCAACTGTGGATGGTGATCCGTAGAAGTTATTGGACAAATGGACCAGGCTACACCCTCTTGTCTTCGGGGGTGAGCATCATGAGGATGCGCAGGATTTCATTGATAGGTGTAGAGACAAACTGCACAACATGAGGATATTGGAGTCACATGGAGTTGACTTCACTACTTTCCAGCTAGAGGGCAGGGCCCGTAGATGGTGGCAGTCGTATGTTCTTGGTAGGCCATCAGGTTCTCCTCCCATCACTTGGAGTCAGTTCACACAGTTATTCCTGAACAGGTATATCCCACCCTCTGAGAGGGAAGAGCTACGGTATCAGTTTGAGCATCTTGAGCAGGGTCAGATATCTGTGACCAACTATAGGGCGCGATTTTCTGAGTTATCCCACCACGCACTGATGATACTTCCTACTGACGCAGAGAGGGTGCGGAGGTTCGTTGCAGGATTGCATTCTAGCATTAGGGCCAACATGGCCCGAGAGGTGGAGATGGGAACTCCTTAACAACTAGTAGTGTAGATTGCTCGGAGGATTGAGGGCTACCGTCTGAGAGGTAGAGAGCAGGAGCAACAGGACAAGAGGGCCCGATTCTCCGGAGAGTTCAGAGGTGCCCCGACTAGGGGCAGGGTCCCCAGTCTATGGTAGGGTTCTTCTAGTTCCTATTTCAGTGCTATGCTAGAGAGTTCATACCGTCCACGAGCTATTCAGAGTTCCTCCGATGGGTATTCAGGCCATCAGGGCCAGGCTTCCAGATAGTAGGCTATGGTGCCGAGGGGTTGTTACGAGTGTGGAGATTCGGGTCGCATGAAGAAGACCTTCCCCAGACTTCGGGCAAGGCAGTACAGCAAGGTTAGCAGCCCATAATTTCAGCATCGGTTGCCCAGCCTCCCAGAGGTGGGGCACAGATGGGTAGGGGCTGTCCTAGAGGTGGAGGCCAGGCGGAGAGAGGTCAGTCAGCTACTACTCAGTCAGGTGGAGGCCATCCATCTGGCGCTCCAGCCAGATTCTATGACCTTCCGTCCAGACCAGATACATTGGCCTCAGATGCCGTTATCACATGTATTATTTCCGTTTGTGGTAGAGATGCTTCGGTGCTATTTGATTCAGGGTCTACCTATTCATATGTGTCATCTCTGTTTGCTCATTTTCTGGTTGTTCCTCGTGAGCCTTTGGGCACTACTGTTCACGTGTCCACTTTTGTGGGCGATTCTGTGGTTGTGGATTGGATCTACCGGTCCTGTGTGGTCACATTCTGTGGTTTCAAGACTAGAGAAGATCTCCTATTGCTTGATATGATTGACTTTGAGGTCATCCTGGGCATGGATTGGTTATCCCTATATCATGTCGTCCTAGATTTCCATGCCAAGACTGTTACTTTAGCAATGCCAGGGTTGCCAAGGTTGGAGTGGAAGGGTTCCTCAGTTGATATTCTAGTGGAGTTATCTTTTTCCGAAAGGGTCGACATATGGTCGAGAAGGATTGTTTGGCTTATCTAGCTTATGTGTAGGACACCACTGCAGAGTCTCCGACGATTGATTCAGTTTCGGTAGTCTGGGAGTTCGCCGATGTGTTTCCCTCTAACCTTCCGGGCATGCCACCAGATCATGATATTGATTTTTGTATTGATTTGGCTCCAAGTACCCAGCCTATATCTATTCCACCGTACCGTATGTCCCCGAAAAAGTTGAAAGAGTTGAAGGATCAGTTTGAGGAGTTGTTAGCAAAGGGGTTTGTTAGACCAAGTGTGTCACCTTGGGGTGCACCAGTGTTGCTCGTAAAGAAGAAAGATGGGACCATGCGGATGTGCATTGATTACCGCCAGTTGAACAAGGCTACCATCAAGAACAAGTACCTGTTGCCGTGCATTGATGATTTGTTCAACCAGTTGCAGGGTGCTAGGGTGTTCTCCAAGATTGACTTGAGATCATGGTACCATCAGTTGAGGATTCGGGACTCAGATGTTCTGAAGACTGCTTTTCGTACCAGATATGGTCATTATGAGTTTCCGGTGATGTCCTTTGGCTTGACTAATGCCCCAGCGGTGTTTATAGACTTGATGAACAGGGTGTTCAGACATTATATTGATTCCTTTGTCATCGTCTTCATTGATGACATCTTGATATACTCACGTAGCTTGGGGGAGCACGAGAAGCATTTGAGAGTAGTGCTTCAGACCTTGCGAGAGCAAAAACTATATGCTAAGTTCTCCAAGTGTGAGTTTTGGCTAGAGTCAGTGGATTATTGGGACATATTATGTCAGGAGAGGGTATTAAGTTCGATCCCAAGAAGATTGAGGCAGTTCAGAGTGGGACACATCCTACTTCAGTGACCGAGATCAGGAGTTTCCTAGGATTAGTAGGTTATTATCGTCGATTTGTGCAGGGCTTTTCATCTATTGCATCACCTCTAACCAGATTGACCCAGAATGGTGCTCCTTTCCGTTGATCCGATGATTGTGAGACGAGCTTTCAGAAGCTCAAGACAGCTTTGACTACAACACCAGTTCTTGTGTTGCCTTCCGGTTCGGGGATGTATACGATATATTGGACGCTTCACGCGTTGGCTTGGGTTATGTATTGATGCAGGAGGGGCGAGTTATTGTATATGCTTCATGTCACCTGAAGATTCATGAGAAGAATTATCCTGTGCACGATCTAAAGTTAGCTGCGATTGTTCATGCTCTTAAGATATGGAGGAATTATCTATATGAGGTGTCATATGAAGTTTACACTGATCATCGTATCTTAAAGCATTTGTTCAAGCAGAGGGATCTCAATTTGAGATAGCATAGATGGCTTGAGTTACTGAAAGATTATGACATCACCATTCTTTATCTTCCAAGCAAAGCAAATGTGGTCGCGGATGCCTTAAGCAGGAAAGCAGAATGTATGGGTAGTTTGGCATTCATTCCAGGAGAGGAGAGGCCACTAGCTTTGGACATTCAGTCCTTGGCTAACAGACTTGTGAGGTTGGATATTTCAGAGCCCAACCATGTCCTTGCATGTGTTGTTGCTCAGTCGCCATTATTGGGGCAGATCAAGGCCCGACAGTTTGATGATCCATATTTGGCAGTTCTCAGAGAGAAGGTGCTATAGTGTAGTGCCAAGGAGGTTACTATTGGCGAGGATGGTGTTTTGCGACTCCAGGGTCGCCTATGTGTTCCTAATGTTGACGGTATGAGGGAGAGGATTCTAGAGGAGGCACACATTTCACGGTATTCCATTTGTCCGGGTGCTACGAAGATGTATCGTGACTTGAGGTAGCATTATTGGTGGCGGCGGATCAAGAAAGACATAGTGGAGTATGTGTCTAGGTGTTTGAATTGCCAGTGTTACACCCCGTAATATTACGTCAATATTACGTCCCGCGGTATTAGATTACGACAATGTTATGATCACAGTAATAAGCCACGATGATGTTGCACCCTGCAGTATTTTACGTTGAATTTGTCGTAAGGTAATTGACATCAGTCCAAGGAAAACATTATTTGGAGGTTATAAGGATTATTCCATATCATAAGTGATGAGTAAACTCGTGAAGGTAAGAGGATAAGTAAAATCGAAGAAAACGAATTTTTGTCGAAGTTTGGCAATTTGGGATAAAATACGAATCAAGTAATAATACCCGATAATTATAAACTAGTACCATGCAAGATACCCTATGACCATGGTAGTATAATATATAAAGTATATATGAAGTACTTTGAAAATAAATAGAATTTTAAGTAATTTGTGATAATTTTTAAATTATGCGGGTAATAGATTAATTATCGGGTAACGAAATATTACCCGATTAACTCATAAATGGATAAAAAATTATAAAGTCATACCCCAAGAATCGTGGCAGCCCCTCCCTTTATGTTTAAGGTGACTCATTAGTCACCTTTACATGTGCCATACAAGGATTAAATGCCTAATACACAAGTCTTATCTAATTAAAGACTTTTGTAAGGCATTTTAAAATGGGTAAGCACTTCTTGCAAGGTCAAAAGGCCAATGCATTATGCCTTAGAACCAGCAAAAACGTGAAAGAGCTACAATGTTAGCCAATTTTGATTTCAACCAAAAAGCAGAACCATTTCTTTCGTTCACCATGCTAGCCAACGTTTCAATTTCAAGAGCTACAAGTTGTTTCTGAATTTTGAGAGTTTCAAAGCATAGTTTCGTCCATATTTTGCAGAAGCAGATTCGTTCAAATGACTCCGGGAACATGTATGTTAAGGCTATCCCTTCTATTCTTTTGGTACGATCCATACGATACGAATGAAACGTGTAAATGTACAAATTCCATAAATGACTCTATTCATAGAAGTATTAGATATATCTATGTTCTTGAATTTCCATGTGTCATAATATATTATCTTCTATTCATGGGTCTCAGAATAATACATAGTTGAAAAAGTTTATCCGGAAGAAATATTGGGATTATTACGTATTTGTCATGCATTTCACTCATTTATACATGTGTATTGACCCATGACCAGATGGAGTTATATACGTGTATATCTGTAAATATATATATATGGTATATGGGAAAAGGTTACGACGTTATATACGCACCACCACCTGATCAGCTGGTATATGATGATGATATTGCCCACAGTGGCTAAAATATGATTCAAACGGTGTTATATACGCGTATATATATATATATATATATGTATTGAAATGGCGTTATATACGCGTATATATGTATGTATATATACGTATACGGGATATGGGAAAGATTATGGCGTTATATACGCACCACCACCTGATCAGCTGGTATACGATGATGATTTTGCCCACAGTGACCGATATGATATGATAGGATGCCCTCAAAGGCTGATGATGTTATGAAATATGTACCTATGCACGACATGACATTTATACGCATATGCATGACGCTAAAAGTAATTTATGATTTTCAAAGTTATTCAGACTTACAGGTTAAGTCATGTACTCTATATTTCTTCCATGTCTCTTATGTACTTATTTGTGTGCCTTACATACTCAGTACATTATTCGTACTGACGTCCCTTTTGCCTGCGGACACTGCATTTCATGCCCGTAGATCCCGATAGACAGGTCGAGAGCCCTCCAAGTAGGCTATCAGCTCAGCGGAAGATGTTGGTGTGCTCCATTTGCTTCGGAGTTGCTTGTTTGGTTAGTATGATTTAGACGTGTATTGTTTGGTATGGCGGGACTCTATCCCGACCTTTATGACATTTATGTACTCTTAGAGGCTTGTAGACATATCTCGTATACGTGAAAGATTGTACGGCCTTGTCTGCCTATGTTTTGAGTTTATAAATGATTATGTTGGCCTATTAGGCCTGTATGTCACGTGTATATGATGATGTATTAAGAAAGATACGTTACGTTGGTACACAGTCAAGTAAGGTACCGGGTGCCCGTCGTGGCCCATTGGTTTGGGTCGTGACAAAAGTGGTATCAGAGCAGTTCTTTCCTAGGGATGTCTACAAGCCGTGTCTAGTAGAGTCTTGTTTATGGGTGTCTCATGCACCACACTTATAAGCAGAAAGCTACAGGGTATTTAGGATTGTCACTCTTTCTTCTTACTCTAGATCGTGTGGTAGAGCTCACTTATAAGAATTCAAATTTCGAAATTCTTTTTTTATTATTCGTAATAAAACAATACAAACATCTGGAAAGAAGGAGTGGAAAGAGAGGTAGTTGTGGAAAAGCTGAGTCAGAGGAATTGGATTTTTGTATAATGTCTACGATAATTAAATGTGAGGTCTTTAGCAGATCATGGGTGTACTAAAAGGTACAAGCTTCCTGATAAGAAGCCTTAAGGCAATAATGTCTATCCATCTTTATGGTAAAAGACAATGAGATATTAAGAAGATAAATACAGGCTACAAGCAAAAGAAGCAAGATGAAGAAGGGTACGAGGCACCCAATTAATGAAGGCTAACAGCATTTATAATTGAGGCAGAGGAACATAAGCCTTTTGAGTTATATTCAATAGTAGTAGAGGTATATACAATTGGTCACACCCATTCCAGATATGCCCTATAGGGATTAACAGAAGTAGTATAAGAAGATATGATAGATGAATTGTTTGCGTCAGTTGAAATTTCTGAAGGATATTGCAAATATGCTAATAGATCTCTTTATGAGACACCAGATGATGCCCTCTGAAATAGTGCAGCCAGGTATGAGTACCACAAAGACATGCACTATAAGCCTTGATGGAATAAATATTACCTTAGTGTGGCTCGTGTCTCTAGTAAAGCGAGAACGTTAAGCAACTTGAAGAGCTATTGGATAGAGCAAAGGGAAGCTAAGAGCAAAAGAATCTCTTGTTCAAGTTTTTAGAATAAAGTGATAAGCATAAATGTTAGCAGGAAAAAAGAAAAGAGTTAATAAAGCATTATGAGTAAGATGTGATACATGTATGACAACGATATATCAAAAGATGACAATGTTACAAAATCTATAGTCAAGTGAAGGAAGAAACGAGAAGTGACATGTCTTAGGACAACAAAAGAGTATAGGCCATAAAGTCATATCCTCACTTTGAGGAACAAGTTCGCCACGCTAACGTGATTCAGAAGAAAAAGTTAGACCCCAGAGTAATTGAAGTCAGCATGGACTGGTGGAAAAAGATGAACTAAACATGAATTAGGGACTGAGTAATTTGATGGTGGTCGGCATCATGAGAACTTCATATTGCTTTCCTGCAATAATAGAATGGACCACAAAGGACGATTCATGAGAAACTCAGAGAATGGTTATTCAGGAAGAAGCTTCCCTACAACAAGCAATGTGAGCAAAGTTCAGCTTAAGGGACTGTATGTGCCAGCCATACTAAATTTCACCATCGCAAGTGAGGAACTTTATTATCCTTGGTACAAAAGGATTGCCGCAAGGCGAGTAAGGGTCATCGATGATGTGAAAAGATGCCAATGATGAAGAGGTAATACATCTATAGGTAGATACTCGTGGCTTCAACTCTTAGTACTCCCCTAAAGGGGGGAATATGGAGTGATGTGGTGTTAAGTCGGAATTAAGTAGTTCTAGTAACTACGAAGAATGCAATAAAAATAAGAAAGGGATGAGATTGCACCATTCAAAACCTACAGATAGGCTACGATCCCAAAATATTATGCAAACACGATGTCAAGGAGAATAAGTGAGGCATTCCTGCCAGAATGTTATGGGTAAATAAAGAGCCAGTGCGAGATGTAAGTTAAGGCAAAGAAAATAACCCAAGAAGGATTATGTGGAATATTTATATGAGAATGGGAACGAGTAGTTAGTAGTTGATTCAGAAAGAGACTAGCTATGGCCAGTCAAGAGGATACAGAACAAGACAACAGGTCGTGCAAAGATAAAGATAGTAAAACCCAATATAGTGAATTTATCCCCACATGTATGACATTGTAATACCTGAGAAATATTCAAATAGGAGTTGGGGCAGTTAAAGGTACCGTATGAGTGTTACGGAAATAAAAGATAGTTCCACTGGGAAGATAGTCAAAACTTCAGTTCAGAAGCAGCCGTATGAGCAAATGAGTATGGAGGTAAGTAACTAAGGATAATTACAAGTGAGCACGAACATCAAAAATTCTATCGGGAATACGGTATAATAAGTCGCATTTTTACAAGAGTCAGAGGGTCTTTCCTAAGTACTACGATGAAAGACTAGCTGAGGAAATAAAGAAGAAGGCTTCAACCTCAGTACAACGACCTAAAGAGGAAATGGTCGTGTTACAACAGTCTCAAAACAACATTGTATGCACTCCCTAAGAAAGTGGCACCTACAGTGGCTAATGAACAGGGAGTAAAATCAGAAGTGCTATTCAGGATCATATGAGTTGTATGGAATTTTAATACATATGGACACTAAGATAAGCTAAGTATGGACACAACAAGGAGACTAAAGAGTTACATCGACTAAGAAATATAGGAGGGACCAAGAGAATTATAGACCTCAGGATCACTCTTAAGTAGCAGAGGTATAAGAAAGATAGTACATTAGCCATATTTTATAATAGCTCTATGATGAAGCCAACTGAAGAGTACCAGCCTCATAAGAAGTCAGTACGAAGCTCCTACCGGATTGTGTATGCACCAGAGGTGTAAAAATTATAATAGAGCTTCAAGTTATGGACGTGAATTATACCTTTGTGGAAGGGAGGTCATGAAAGATATAGAAGATACGATGCGAGATTTTAAGGTAAGTAAGGTAAAGGTGAACAACGTACATGATTCTCAAAGGCAGAATATGTGAATAGTCCATACTTTGGATAGAAGGCTAGAAGTGCTGGGATTCAATATCCAGGAATGATAGCGGCATAATCAGTGGCATATCTCATAGCATATGGTTTCTAGGTATCGAGGAGGCTAATTAAGACAGTAAAGAAGAGTTAGAGACGATGTGATATCTCGCTTAATGTCCCGGAATGACACAAGGAAATCTATGATGCAAGCAAGTTGAAAGGTTGCAAGTAATATAAATAGAGTTGTGTAGGTCGCAAGCCATTGTATGGTGAAGCGACAAGGTTCTAGAAGACAAGAGTAAGGATAAGAAAGGGCGAGTGAGAAGGTAACAGAAATGGATAAGTCCTCAGAATTAAGCCCATGAAAATAAGAAGAGCAGATGGTTTATCTAAATTATACAAAGCTCACTATAGCCTGAATGTACTCAAATGAGTCTAAGACTAATAGCATTTAGATCCACCCTGGTAATAGAATGAGGGTGTAATTGTGATAGATAAAAAAATGACGTGTGGGCCTTCGATTGAGTAATGATTCAACGAAGAAAAGAAACGGATCTTATGAATTGGATTGGATTAAAGTACCCACACAAGGTGAATCACATTGGGATGTTGTGAGGTACGGTTATGAAAGCAGGGTATCGCCCCAGGTGGATCAATCTAATCATTTCAGACGTTCCCCGATAAAACGTGAATCCTAACAGCAATATTACATAAAAGTTTAAGTTATCAGTGGTATATTGTAGATCAATATTGAGGTGAATCAACAATGGATGGACAAAAGTTACAAAGTATGAGATAAGATTAGGCTATCATTCTAAAGATGAACAGTAATTAGGAAGCATTAAAGGACTTCAATTTATACATATGGAATGAGCAACGAAAGTAAGCTGAGATTTGGTAGCAAACCTCAGCAACGATAAAATAAAGTAAGAGTTATGGCAGTAAATTCATACGGATGGTTAAACGGCCTATGCGACGAGATATAACAATATTCGTGTATTCAACCAAGTAACGAGCGAAAAACTTCAGTATACTCATTAATGCCCAAAGGGACATCTTATCAAGCTCTACATATAAAGCCTAGAGATTGGGCACACTTACAAGATCAAAACTATATAGGTTGCATGATGAAAGGTAGAAACAGTTACGAGATTGGAAGGATTCTGACTACAAGATGTGGTGTGAGAAGGAGGCCTAAGGGGGATGCCCTAGACTTTGGAACTTATTCATAGAACAGTCGCCTAGATGGCAGGAAAAGTCTAAAGTGTTTAGAAGATATAAGTTAAGAAAATGATAAGAGCATTAGTCAACATTCGAAGACGAATGTTCCAAAGGGGGGGGGGAATGATGTTACACCCCGCAATATTACGTCAATATTACGTCCCGCAGTATTATATTACGACAACGTTATGCTAATAGGAATAAGTCACGACGATGTTGCACCCTGCAGTATTTTACGTTGAATTTGTTGTAAGGTAATTGACATCAGTCCAAGGAAAAGATTATTTGGGGGTTATAAGGATTATGCCATATCATAAGTGATGAGTAAACTCGTGAAGGTAAGAGGATAAGTAAAATCGAAGAAAACGAATTTTGTCGAAGTTTGGAAATTTGGGATAAAATACGAATCAAGTAATAATACCCGATAATTATAAACTAGTACCATGCAAGATACCCTATGACCATGGTAGTATAATATATAAAGTATATATGAAGTACTTTGAAAATAAATAGAATTTTAAGTAATTTGTGATAATTTTTAAATTATGCAGTTAATAGATTAATTACCAGGTAACGAAACATTACCCGATTAATTAATAAATGGATAAAAATTTATAAAGTCATACCCCAAGAACCGTGGCAGCCCCTCCCTTTATGTTTAAGGTGACTCATTAGTCACCTTTACATATGTCATACAAGGATTAAATGCCTAATACACAAGTCTTATCTAATTAAAGACTTTTGTAAGGCATTTTAAAATGGGTAAACACTTCTTGCAAGGTCAAAAGGCCAATGCATTATGCCTTAGAACCAGCAAAAACGTGAAAGAGCTATAATGTTAGCCAATTTTGATTTTAACCAAAAAGCAGAACCATTTCTTTCGTTCACCATGCTAGCCACCGTTTCAATTTCAAGAGCTACCAAGTTGTTTCTGAATTTTGAGAGTTTCAAAGTAGAGTTTCGTCCATATTTTGCAGAAGCAGATTCGTTCAAATGACTCCGGGAACAGGTATGTTAAGGCTATCCCTTCTATTCTTTTGGCACGATCCATGTGATACGAACGAAACGTGTAAATTCACAAATTCCATAAATGACTCTATTCATAGAAGTATTAGAGATATCTATGTTCTTGAATTTCCATGTGTCATAATATATTATCTTCTGTTCATGGGTCTCAGAATAATACATAGTTGAAAAAGTTTATCCGGAAGAAATATTGGGATTATTACGTATTTGTCATGCATTTCACTTATTTATACATGTGCATTGACCCATGACCAGATGGCGTTATATACGCGTATATATGTAAATATATATATATATGGTATATGGGAAAAGGTTACGACGTTATATACGCACCACCACCTGATCAGCTGGTATATGATGATGATATTGCCCACAGTGGCTAAAATATGATTCAAACGGCGTTATATACGCGTATATATGTATGTATTCAAACAGCGTTATATACACGTATATATGTATGTATATATATGTATATGGGATATGGGAAAGATTATGGCATTATATACGCACCACCACCTGATCAGCTGGTATACGATGATGATTTTGCCCACAGTGGCCGATATGATATGATGGGATGCCCTCAAAGGCTGAAGATGTTATGAAACATGTACCTATGCACGACATGACATTCATACGCATATGCATGACGCTAAAAGTAATTTATGATTTGCAAAGTTATTCAGACTTACAGGTTAAGTCATGTACTCTATATTTATTCCATGTATCGTATGTACTTATTTATGTGCCTTACATACTCGGTACATTATTCGTACTGACATCCCTTTTGCCTGGGGACGCTGCGTTTCATGCCCACAGATCCCGATAGACAGGTCGAGAGCCCTCTAAGTAGGCTATCAGCTCAGTGGAAGATGTTGGAGCGCTCCATTTGCTTCGAAGTTGCTTGTTTGGTATGGCGGGACTCTATCCCGACCTTTATGACATTTATGTATTCTTAGAGGCTTGTAGACATATTTCGTGTACGTGAAAGATTGTACGACCTTGTCGGCCTATATTTTGAGTTTATAAATGATTATGTTGGCCTATTAGGCCCGTATGTCGCGTGTATATGATGATGTATTAAGAAAGATACGTTATGTTGGTACACAATCAAGTAAGGTACCGGGTGCCTATCGTGGCCCATCGGTTTGGGTCATGACAGCCAGCAAGTTAAGTATGAACACCATAGGCCAGGTGGCCTACTTCAGCAGATGCCTATACTTGAGTGGAAGTGAGAGCGCATTACTATGGACTTCGTAGTTGGGTTGCCCCGAACCTTGCAGAAGTTTGATGCATTATGGGTCATTGTTGATAGTTTGACCAAGTCGGCACACTTTATTCTAGTTGTGACTATTTATACTTTAGAGAGGTTGGCTCAGATTTATATTCGGGAGATAGTCTAGTTGCACGGTGTGCCTGTTTTCATCATATCAGATAGAGGCCCTCAGTTCACTTCCCATTTCTGGAGAGCCGTTCAGAGTGAGTTGGGGACCCATGTGGAGCTCAGCATAACATTTCATCCTCAGACCGATGGATAGTCGGAGCAGACCGTTCAGATTTTGGAGGACATTCTTAGATCATGTTTGATTGACTTTGAGGGCAGTGGGATCAGTTCTTGCCCTTGGCAGAGTTTGCTTAAAACAACAGCTATCTGTCCAGTATCGAGATGGCTCCATTTGAGGCTTTATATGGTCAGCGATGTCGTTCTCCTATCGGATGGTTTGATCCTGGTGAGGCTAAGTTGTATGGAACAGACTTGGTAAAAGATGCCTTGGAAAAGGTAAAGATGATTCAGGAAAGGCTTCGCACAGCACAGTCCAGACAAAAGAGTTACGCGGATCAGAAGGCGCGTGATGTATCATTCATGATCGGCGATAAGGTTATCTTGAAAGTTTCACCAATGAAGGGTGTTTTGAGATTCGGGAAGAAGGGCAAGTTGAGCCCAAGGTTTATTGGCCCATTTGAGGTGTTGAGGCGAGTTGGAGAGGTTGCTTACGAGCTTGCTTTAGCTCCCAGCTTATCGGGAGTTCATCCAGTTTTTCACGTGTCTATGCTTCGGAGGTATCACGCTGACCTATCTCATGTGCTAGACTTCAACACTATTCATCTAGATGAGAGATTGAGCTACGAGGAGGAGCCATTTTCCATTGTTGATAGAAAGGAGCGCCAGTTGAGGTCCAAGAGGGTTTCTACAGTAAAGGTCCTGTGACGACCCGGCCGGTCGTCTTAAGATTAATGCCCCGATCCCCTATTAACTGCTTTCCCCAAGTTTAATTCTACTAATTTGATTCGTCGGGATGTTTGGTTGTGGGTTTCGGAGAGTTTTGGGACACTTAGTCCCTAAATGAGAGCTTAAGTGTTGGAAAGTTGACCATAGTCAGAAAAGGGTGAAGACGGCCTCAAAATGGAAATTTGATGGTTTTGTTAGCTCCGTTGGGTTATTTTGGGTTTAGGAGCATGTTCAGAATGTGTTTTGGAGGTCCGTAGCTAATTTAGGCTTGAAATGCCGAAAGTTGAAATTTTGAAAGTTTCCGGTTTGATAGTGAGATTTAGATTCGAGGGTCGGAATGGAATTCTGAGAGTTGCAGTAGTTCTGTTATGTCATTTTGGGTGTGCATTCAAAGTTTCAAGTCATTCAGATGAGGTTTGGTAGACTTTTTGATCGAAAATGTGTTTTTAGAGTTTTTGGAATTTGTAAGCTTGAATTCGATGAAAAATAGGTGTTTTGATGTTGTTTATGGCGTTCCGAAGGTTGAAACAAGTTTGAATGATGTTATGAGATATGTTTGTAGGTTTGGTTGAGGTCCCGGGGGCCTCGGGTGTGTTTTAGATGCTCAACGGGTCATTTTGAGTTGTTAAAAAGTTGCAGAAATTCAGGTTCAGGTGTTGCAGACTTTTCTTCATCGTGATCGCAACCATCCATTCACGATCGCATAGTGTAATTCCGGAGGGGGCCCAATTACTTCTTTGCGATCGAATCACTCGACTCGTGATCGCATATCAATTTCCTCTTTCACGTTCGTAGCTGCCACTTCGCGTTCGCGTAGTAGAAACTGAGTCGGTGGCTCAGTAGCCCAATTTCTTCTTCGCGTTCACGTGTCCTCAACCACGATTGCGTAAGGCCATCTCTTCCTCTTTCGCAATTGCGTGCCTCCTGTCGCGTTCGCGTAGGCCATTTCCTGGAGCCTTCATTTTTACTCTCCGCGATCGCATGCCTTTTTTCGCGATCGCGATGTACAATACACCTGGGCAGATATAAGATTTCAAAATCGAGGGTTTAGCCATTTTTATCAAAACCTAAGCTTGGGAGCTCGGAGTTGAGCGAGATTTTGAGGGATTTTCAGAGATATCGATTGGGTAACGATTCTAAACTCCTTTTTGCTTGTAACCCACTAATCTAAGCATGAATTTCTCCTTTAATTTTGAATTTTGAATGAAAATTTGACAAAATTTCTTAGGCCGAATTATTGGGTTTTGATGGGGCATTTAACATCGGATTTGGGTAATTTTAGTATGGTTGGACTCGTGAGAGTATGAGGTTTCTGTATATATAAATTTCACCCGATTCTGAGATGTGCGCCCGAGGGGCATTTTGGTCATTTTACATAATTTCGCGTATTAGCTTAGAATTTTATTGTAGAATCAGCTTCTTGAAGTATTATTTACATTATGAAATGGAATTGAATAGATTTGGTCCATTTGGAGTTGGATACTCGTGGCAAAAGTGTGGTTTCTAGTTGATTTTGAGCCGGTTCGAGGTAAGTGGCTTGTCTAACCTTGTGTGGGGGACCTTCCCCTTAGGATTGGTATGTTTGGTAATTGAATTGCCTTGTGCATGAGGTGACGGGCATGTACTTGTGCAAATTGTTGGAAATCCGATTTTCTTAAAGTATTTATTAGCATGATTCCTTTCCCACATTATTATACTTGCAAAATTTAGCATGTTGTTAGTTAGAAGGCATGTTTAGTTGACTTGAATTGCCTATTTGCTTAAATTGACTTGATTGCACTACGTGAAACATGTTAGGCTAGAATTACTTGTTTTCTTGATATGAAATTTCATTTCTGAATATCTTCTTGTTGTTGCTGCGTATTTACATTGGGACTACGGATGTGGGATTCCGGTAGCTCCCCCCTTGTCTGTTTACTTTGGGACTGCGAATTAGATTCCCGGTAGATCCCCCTGCATATTTACTTTGGGACTACGGGTTAGATTCCTGGTAGATCCCCCTGCACAGTTATATGGAACTACAGGAATGCACCCGGTAGATTCCCCCAATACTGGGTATTTACATTTGGGACTACGGAACGGGATTCCGATAGATCCATGTGCACTATGAGTTGGACTATGGGACGGTATCCTAGGAGATCCTTCGGATATATATATGATGGACTACGGGACAGTACCCCAGGAGATCCACTGGACATGTAAAGATGGGACTATAGGACGGTATCCTAGGAGATCCCCAATTGTTACTTTCGGTGCTGAGTTGTATTCCCTTTCCATGTTTACCTGGTCTGTATAGTTGTCGTCGTTCTGTTCACCCTGTGTTGTTTTACTGCTGTACTCATTTATACTGTTATGTTTTATACCGTTAACCTTTATGTTTTATTTAATCTAAGTAGGGACCTGACCTTCCTTATTACTACCCAACCGAGGTTAGGCTTGGCACTTACTGAGTACCGATGTGGTGTACTCATGCCTCTTTTGCGCATGTTTTTCATGTGCAGATCCAGGTACCGCTGATCAGGCCTACTATCGTTGAGGGAGGCGGCTGCTTAGAGACTCCGAGGTACATCTGCCGTGTCCGCAGACCAAGGAGTCCCTTTCTATTCTTGCCTTTAGTATTTAGCCCTTCTGTACTTTTCTATTCTTTATTAGAAATTCCGGAGTTAGAGCCATGTAGTATTTCTTTTCTTAGCTTGTGATTCATGGGTTTTCGGGTCTTGGATTTATGTTTGGTGTTGAGAGTTAAACATGGTGTATGCCGAGCGGCACATTTGCACACCGTTATTGCTTTATTTCTGTTTTTGAATTGTTTTACTTCCGCAAGGTTAGGCTTACCTAGTCATAGAGACTAGGTGCCATCACGATGGTTCACGGAGGGTGAACCGGGGTCGTTATAGGTCGAGTGGAGGGGGGAGACTGAGGAGGACATGCGGAGCAGATATCTATGCTTATTCGGCACTTCATGTATGAATCTAAACCCGTTCGAGGACGAACGTTTGCTTAAGAGGTGGAGAATGTAACCACTCGACTAGTCATTTTGCTTTTTAGAACCCCGTTCCCCTAGATAAGACTTCCCCTACTTGCTTTTACTGATTTATGACTTGCGGGAATGGTTGGTTCGGGATTTGGAAGAGTTGGATTGAAATCGGAATACTTGGTTCCCCAAGGTTGGCTTAAATGGCCAAGTTTGACTTCGGTCAACATTTTACGTAAACGACCTCGGAATCCGGATTTGAAGATTCCAACAAGTTCGTATGATGATTTCGGACTTGGGCGTATGTTCGGAATGGGTTTTGGATGATCCGGGAGCGTTTTGGTGCCTAATAGTGAAAGTTGATTCCTTAAGGATTTTGAAGTTCTTAAATATTTGGTTTGGAGTGGGTTTTTGTGTTATCAAGGACTGAACAGAGTTCCGAGACCGGGAATAGTTCTGTATTGCCATTTAAGACTTGCACACAAAATTTGGTGTCAATCCGAGTAGTATAAGTGTGTTTCATCGCATTGGAAGTTAATTGAAGAACTTGAAGTTCATAAGTTTGATTCAATTGGTTTTAGGGGGTGATTCTTAGATTTAGCATTGTTTCGGGCGTTCTGAGCGTTCGAGCGAGTCTGTTTTATGATTTTAAACTTATCGGTATGTTCAGGCGGGGCCCCGAGCATCAATCGGACGAGGCTCGAGTGAAGTTGAAAAATTTAGAAAGGAGCTGAAGCTCCAGTCTTCTGTCATAACCGCACCTGCGGTTGGTCAGCCGCAGGTGCGAGACCGCAGAAGAGGTCATGCTCTCGCAGAAACGGCCAAGGCAGACCAAGCCCATAGCCTCAGAAGCGGCTAATCTTCTGCAGAAGCGGAGCCGCAAAAGCGATTTTTTCCCCGCAGAAGCGGCCCAGCTAAATTTCCGCAGAAGCGGGCACTTTTCTGCAGATGTGAAAATCACTTAAGCAGTGACCTTCATTTATTGCGGGTGTTAGCCATTTTTAGCTCATTTCCACTTATAAGTTGGGCGATTTTGGGGCTCTTGAGAGAAGATTTTCACCTAGCATCTTGAGGTAAGTTATTCTTACTAATTTTGAGTTTAATACTTGGGTCTTGGGTAGATTAACACACAAAGATTAGTGAAAAATCATGGGATTAGAGTAAAACTAAGGTTTTGATAAAAACAAGATTTAACCACGAAATTTGTTATTGAATAAAGTAGAAATCATATATTCTTGATCCTTAGGTTATAGAGAATAACTTTCTTCAATAATTTCTGGAATCCGAGCACGTGAGCCCGGGGACGGATTTTAGGAAACTTGTGTTTAGGGTTGGGAAATTACTTTAATAGTTAGAATGCAAACTTATAAGCTTGTATTGGCTAGTTCCTACCTCGTTAATTAGTTTTGGATCGTTCGGCTCCAAATTGAGGGTTTGAGCATGTTCTTGATATTGGAAGTACGCTTTGGAGCGAGGTGAGTCTCCTTTCTAACCTTGTAAGAGGGAATTTTCTCCATAGGTGAAATAATTGAATAATTTGCCACTAAATGTGGGGGCTACGTACGCACTAGGTGACGAGAGTCTGTGCGTATCTACTATTATGCTTAAGTCCGGATAGTCTAGGACTCAAAAGCATGCTTTATGTGATATTCTTGTAACTTTATGGTCAATTTGGATTGCTTAAATCATGTTGCATAGGGTAAATGAAATCATAAAGAGGAACATCATTTTCTTGACCTTTTAAAGAGAAGTTGATATTTCCTTGAGTAATTGCCCCTAGTATATTCCTGTCTGACTGTTTATTGTGTTTAATTATATTTGACCGCGTCGCATGTATGATTCGCGAGCGGGGTAATAGATGCATCTATGGTTTACGTTGTTCGACCCTCCGGCAGTGCACACTTTATTTTTTATGTTGGATCGGGTCGTACGACC
The DNA here is from genome assembly GCF_000715075.1 of Nicotiana tabacum. Lineage (NCBI taxonomy): Eukaryota > Viridiplantae > Streptophyta > Magnoliopsida > Solanales > Solanaceae > Nicotiana > Nicotiana tabacum. The sequence goes on along the minus strand of NC_134080.1, from coordinate 111,746,734 downwards.
TCAACACTATTTGCGCATGCTTCTTGTTCGGTATTTTTCTGTGAATTGAACTTTGTTAAATGCCCTGAAATGTAAATGGCTAACTGCGATATTATCTAGGAAATGACCTATCACTTCGTGCTATAAATTATTATTTATTTGTGACATCCATGCTTAGCATAACACTTTCTTATATTATTTGGCCCTAGTAAGTGTCAGGTCGACCTCTCGTCTCTACTTCTTCGAGATTAGACGGGATACTTACTGGGTACATATTATTTTTGTACTGCACTTAATTGTACAGGATCTGAGGCAGGTACATCTGGCTACCAGTCTAGTGTGCATTTTTTATCATAGTCCGAGATTCCACGATGAGCTGCTCCCTTCCTATGTCGTTCAACAGCATGATGGAGTCTTTCTTTGCTTTTTGCTGTCTATTCTATTTTAGATAGTAGGATAGATTTATTCTTTTGTATATTCTACTAGATGCCCATATATTTGTGACACCAGGTCTTGGCACACATATTGGTAGACTATTCTTTTGGGATTGTATAATTATTATTGTACGTTGCTAATTATCACTTATTTTAAATTCAAATTAAGAAATTGTTGTAACTGTTTTAGTAAAGTAAAACTAGAACTCACTAATATTTCCAGGTTGGCTTGCCTGACAATGGTGTTCGGCGCCATCACGACCTATAGTAAAATTGGGTCGTGATAATTCTAGTCAAATTTGGTTTTGTAGTATTATAAATAGGGGTGCTATTACATATTTTCTATTGTGGAGAGGTAACTATGATGTAGAGAGATTCAAGAGTTTATGAGTTGTGAAAAAGTCTCCTACCAAGTTCTCTCCCTAGTTTAATAAATTTCTTCTATATAACTTTTGCTGAATTTTTTGCTTGTGCTTAAATTATTCTTCAAGATATTTCAATCCTTCACCATTATATCTAAAACAAATGATGATCTTTGGTGGTCGGGCGAGTTCAAGCATCCTCTGGTAAATAATCTAAATGACGCTGGTTATAACTTTTAATTTGAAACATTGTATCCTTGACAAATAATCTTAATAATCTTTTAGGTTATAGATTTATTTTATTTTATATTACTAAATATAATATTTAAGTAATTTGACTTTTAAATGCTGGGTTTCCCACGTGCACATGAATGTTGAATCATATAGTACACGATTTTCTAAAATAAAACTTTGGATAAATAATTCGACATGAAAGAATCTTTATTATAAACTATTAATGAATCATCGTATGGTGACTTATTTATCAAGATTGATATGGTATAATATTTATAATTATTACTCTATGTACTTTGAATTTTTTTTTATCTTAATTGATCACATTTAATCACACATATTATTTTTATAGGACAAAAAAAGATGTACATGTCATCCGGTAAATGAAATACGTCGCATGTTGGGAAATAAAACATACCAAATCATGACAAATATATATCACAAAAAATCAGGCAATCTAACAATGTTATTTGTTTTAATTTGTACTTTTTTCACAATTACTTTTCATCACGTCATAAATATTATACTGCAACCATGCTACAATAGCCACACACAAAATTTCTCCAGCCTTGACATGCTCGAATTCATTTTGTATAATTTTTCAATCTTTTTCTTTTATTATGTAAGAAAAATATTTGCTATAATGCCTTAGAATAAAATTGACAGTTTTTTACTCATTATCTAAGTAAGAGGTTGCACTTTTGACTTTGATTGCAGACCTTGTTACTCTTTCAATTTCAGAGAGATACACTCTCTTTAACGAAGTGATGAGCGCGATGACCTACTATTTTAGAGAAATAAAAAAACGAAGACCGCAGGATCACTTGATGTTACATTCCATGCAAAACTTCTATACTTTGTGCTTCCACAATCTCAAAATCAAAACGTAGCATTATTCAAGAAAAAAATATTTTCCAAACTTCTTTTTTTTTTGGTGAAAAAGATAAACATATTATAGATGCTTAAACAGTTACATAAGGGTTTGTAGGATGCATAAGTTGCATCAGTTGAAGAGAACTAGAACTAGATACTATGTCCCCCTTATGGGAATGATGATCATATACAGAAGTTGGATTACTTACTACTACTACTACTACTACTACTACTACTACTACTACTACTACTACTACTACTACTACTACTACTAGATACAGTACTAGTTATGCCACTACTATTACATAACATATTGCTTGATTTGAGTAGTCTTCTTCTAAGCATTCCAGCCTAATATTGTTGGTAAAAAGGGGTGACAAAAGGTGGAGGACTATCAAAAAGTACACAACTATCCTCCGCATGCACTGCTCCATATTTTGCTAGACAATCTGCAGTATAGTTTTGTTCTCTGTAGATGCTTTGCAATTTTGGATTATCCAACTGTTGCAGTAATAACCTGCAATCATTGATTAAATTAGTGTATTGTATAATATGTGTAATTAGCATATCAAGTATTGCAGTTGCATTTGTTTCGATGATTAGTGGTGTGAGTTGGTATTGGATAGCAATTTTTAGCCCCATGAGAAGTGCCAGCAATTCTGTCTGAACACTGGAGCCATGTTGTGCTCTCCCTGCAAACCCCGGAATCCATTTGCACTGTTGATTACGAAACAACCCACCAATACCACATTTATGTTGAGTGGTCGATGAAGAACCGTCAATATTTAATTTAAAAAACTGTCCATTCGGTGGATGCCATTTTATATTATGAGGTAGTAATGAATTATTTATTTTTTTAGGATTTATGAGATAATAAAATTCAACAGCCTGTTTGTATAGTAAAGAAATGCTGGATTGCAGATGGTGATGCTCAAAGTGATTTTTATTTCGTATAAACCATAACTGCCACAAAGCAAAAGGCAAGATTATGGAAAATGAAATGCGGTTAAAAGAAGGTAAACACTGCTTATGTATAAAATTATACCAGCGAGAGGTACTATCAAATTGTATTGGACTAATTATTTGTGTAGTAGATATATTAAGAGCAGTCCAAAGTGCATTCGCATTATGACATTCAAGGAAAATATGATTTATAGTCTCAGGGACCAAATGACATTGTGTACACAGGGATGAATTTATAATTCCTAATTTATGTAAATATGCGGCTGTAGGAAGTCTTTTATGGCATAATAACCATAAAAGAAAGAAATTTAGGTGGTATTTGAAGCTTCCAAATCCACTTATAGTTTATGAAATTATTAGTGTTTGGGTGATTGATTCCAGTTATGAGAGAATAATACATAGATTTAATAGAGAATAGCCCATTAGGTGTAATTGCCCAATAAAGTTGGTCATAATTGATGGGCACCATTGGTATGTAAATATCAGTGATTGCATGTTCTAAAGAAGGAGGTATTACGAATGGTAATTTATGCAGGTGCCACTGGTGATTGAAATAGTAATCAGACACTAATTTGCTGTCCTCACCTTGGGGTAGGGGTCCAGAAATATAATTATGAAATAATGAATTATGAGTTATCCAAGGTTCATTCCAAAATTGTACGTGTTTACCAGTCGTCAGGTTCCATTTATAACCTAAACGACAATTGGACCAACCCTTAAGAATGTTTAACCAGGTTTTTGAAGCATTCTTTTTTATTAAAGTTGATGGCTTTAGGTAAGTATGCAGTAATACCTGTGCCCACAGATGATTAGGGTTTTGGAAAAGCCTCCATGCAACGCTAGCATGCAAAGCCTGATTTTTGGTACTAAGATTTTGGATTCCTAACCCCCCTCGTTCTAATGGTTATGTAACCATAAACTACTTAAGAAGATGTAATTTTTTCCGTTGAGGTGTAGTGTCCCATAGAAAATTCTGTTGGTATCTATTAAGGGAGGAAATAACATAAGAAGGTAGTGTGATATATTGCATCAGATGATTAGGAAGGTTATTTAAAGTGGAACGTATTAAAGTTTTCCTTCTTGCTTTGGTTAAAAAATGTGTTTTCCAACCTGCTAATTTAGATTTAAAATTGTCAAGTAAAAATTGGTAATCTCTTTTACTAGGCTTTGAATTAAAAATAGGAAACCCTAAATATTTCCCAAAACTTTTGCCTTCACTCATGTGAAATTTGTTTTTATAGAATCTTTGATATTATCAGCACAATTCTTAGAAAAGAATATCCTAGATTTCTCAAAGTTAATAGTTTGCCCAGAATGATGAGTAAATTGAGTGATGGTGTCATCTATGGATTGACATGAGGTAGGTGTAATTTTTGATATCAAAATAATATCATCTGCGAAAAATAGATGTGATAATTGAGGTCCTTTTCTACATATGGAAATTGGATGCCAAATGTTATAGTCAACTTCAGAATTTATTTTCCTTGATAGCATTTCCAAGCATAAAATAAAAATATAAGGCGAGAGAGGATTCCCTTGTCTAATGCCCCGCGTAGGTGTAAAATAATCAGTAGGTGTACCATTAATTAGAATAGTTGTAGTAGTAGTTCTAATACAAGATATTATTAATTGAATAAAAGTTTGAGGAAAATTTAGGCTGTGTAGTGTATTGTAAATGAAAGACCATTCCAACTTATCAAAAGCTTTTTCAAGATCCAGCTTGAGAAGCATATTTAAATTATTACCCTTCATTTTGTGGAATCTGTGGATAATTTCTTGTACGATAATAGCATTATCAGCTGCTCGTCTATTTTTCTGGAAACTGGATTGAGTTGGATGAATAAGGTCTTCCAGAACTGGTTTTAGTCTATTAACAATTATTTTTGTTATAATCTTATAGATTGTATTGCAAAGGCTAATAGATCGGAATTGTGATATAGTGGATGCATTCTTATTTTTTGGGATTAAGCAAATGAAGGTTGAATTTTATAGTAGGATCAATTTGATGGTCCAAGAAAACTTTATGACAAAAATATTTGACAGAGTTTCCTATGATATGCCAATATTTTTGATAAAATAAAAAATGTAGGCCATCTGGTCCAGATGCCTTAAAAGGTTGAAAGAATGGATGGCAGTGAGAATTTCATGATCCTGTAATGGAGCTATCAAACAAGATTGCTCATTTGGAGTTAACATATTAAAAGGATGTAAAAAGGTGCCATTAGTAGATTTTCTATTTTGAGTTGTAAACAGATGATGATAGTATTGTGTAATATCATCTCTAATTTTATGTGGGTCAGTAATCCAATTTCCTCATAAATCTTGAAGAGTAGTTATGTGATTATGCCTTCTACGATTTAGAGTCGTTAGGTGGAAAAATTTGGTGTTAGCATCACCATTATTCAACCAGTTAATTCTAGATTTTAACTTCCAAAAATCCTTCTCAAGCTGGAGAATTTTATTATATTCCAAGGTTAAATTTTTCTTTAAATTTTGTAAAACAATACTAGTTGGGTAGTGAATAGATGCTTGAAGACCACCTAGTCTTGCCAATAACTTCTTTTTACGCTTAAAAATGTTATCAAAAGTAGTTTTATTCCAAACTTGTATTGTTTCCACGAATTGATCAATAGCAGGAAGTAAGTATAGTTTGTCCATCCAAACTTGTTCAATTACTGTCGAGAAAGAAGGGTGGGTAGTCCATATAGTTTCTAGGCGAAAAACTTTCTTCCTAGGCAAAGAACAATGTTGTAGCTCAATTCTAATTGGACAATGATCAGAGTGGGTTCGTGGAAGGTGGGTTACCAAAGCATCAGGATAATTAGTGATCCAACCATAATTAGCTAACACACGATCAATACGTTCAAGAATGTTAACACTATTATGTCTACCATTTGTCCAAGTGTAACGACTACCCTTATATCCTAAGTCTGTTAAATAACAGTAATTAAAACAATCTAATAACTTATTTGCTCGAGAATTATTTATAGGTAAGCCACCAAATTTATCTACTGCATGTAATATCTCGTTAAAATCCCTCCAATCAACCAAGGTCCCTTATAATTATCATAGATACACATGATATTATGCCATAATGCTAGTCTAGTTGCTAAGTCATTACTTGCGTAAATAGCACTAAATAAAAAAGTAAAAGGTAAAGGAAGAACCTGAACATGGCAGTGGATCTCTTGTGTAGAGGTGGCTACCTGCTCCACATTTAGAATAGCTGAATTCCATAGAATAACAATCTCACCTGAGTGCCCTATAGCAGAAACTTCAATCATACATGTGAACTCAAAATCATCTTTCAATATTTGGTGTGATTGGCGATGAGTCTCTAGCAGAACCACTATTGCAGGTCTATTATAGTCTAATAAAGATTGAAAATTCCTTCTGAACTCAACTGATTGAGCACCCCTACAATTCCAAATTATGAAGTTCATATGACTTAAATTGGACTCATTTTGACTATTACTGGACTCTCCTGGATGAAGCCTCAATGTGGGAAGGAATAACATCGCATATTTTCCCACCGCTAGATTTGTTGTTGGTCTCAAGTGGAATGAGGTTGCAAGCAGAATTTGGGGGCACCTTATGAAGATTTTTCTTTCGAACTCTTCCTTCTGGACAAAGACTTTGATGCCATCCAGACATGCATGGACTGAGTGTGTTTCTCTGTTGTATACGATTGCTGCGTCTAGTTCTGCCTGAAAATTCACACCCTGAACTTCGTGTTCTAGTTGATTAGGATGCTGTGGAGTGGAGATGGAGGGGTGGTGGTGGTGGTGATGATGGGGGTTATTGGTCTCAAGAGAGGTGTGTGGGGTTGTGGATCCCAGTAAGGTTGAATCCAAGGGGTGTTTGGAGTAGGTGGAGAATAAAATGGCATCTGTATGAGATTTGGGTGGAGATGTGTGTGATCCCAAAATGGAGTGGGTAGAGGTAGAGGTTGGTATGGTGCAAGGTGGGGTGCCTGCATCATGGACCAATGGTAACGAGCATAAAAGTCTGTTCCCTTGCATTCCTTCCGCTACTATTTGTGCTAAGTCCCTTGGATGATTGATTAGTATTGTCACCTCTTGGTGATTGACTTCCATGGTGAATGTTAGTGTATGGTTGTTTAATCCCGCCTCTAGCCAAGATGCTAGGAGTGTTGGTGCATGTGGGGTTTGAGCCGTGTATATTATCGTATTGGGCTCCATTATCAGGTGTGGTGGAGGGTGGGAGGAGGAGTTGGGATTGTGTTGAAGATGCTGAGTGTTCTGCCTTGTTTGTGCTCGTGGTCGTCGTAGATGACTGAGGAAATTGAAGGGAAACATCTTCTACAATGAAAGGTCCTGGAAGTGGATTAGTCAAGGTGTTAGGAACTATATTTGGTTTAGTAAGTATAGGCGGAGCAATCTCAATAGTAGTAGTGGACGATTGAAAAGATTGATAGGAAGAAGGTGTATTGGACTAGATTTGAGAAGTGAAGGACTCATCATTGCCTATTTACATGGCAACAGTAGATTGAAATGATGGCGGTATTCCGATATTTGAAGGAGGAGGTGGATAATTTGCTAGGTTTAGTAGATGGTTTTCGTGTGTAGGTGAAGAGGGTGTGTTTAGGTATTGGGGCATGTTGTACATGTGGGGTGTGTTGTCGTGTCCCTTTGCATGGATAGTGATAGGGTTTGGTATTGTAGGAAGAATAGGGTTTGAATCTTTGCCTGATTGGACCGAGTGTTTAGGCACTTGAGTGGTCTTTGTAAGTTGTATTTAATTAGTTATTTGATTTAATAATAGAGTACCATTATTAGATTCAACATCTAATAGGGTAACATATTTATTATTTATTAAAACAGGGTTATGGGAGGTGGTTAGCTTAGAACCAGTATTAGTAGTATTATTTAAATGTGTTAAGGTTAGCTTAGTAAATGGAAGAATATTAGGATTAATCGCCCCTAGCCTGACTGACTTACCAAGTTTGTCTCCACTTGATGTGTTGATGGCACTTGATCATCTGTGTAAGTAGTCCTTTTGAGGATTGATTTTTTTGGAAATTGAACAAGTTTTCATGCTTCATTAGCTGTTATAGATGTATTGGAATGGGACTTAATTGTGTCCATGAGATGTTCCTTGTGTGAATTTTCTATGGAAGGATCAACTTGTACAAAGTAGTTACAAGTCCTTTGATTATGCCCCATGCGATCACACTTAATACAAAGTAAATTTAACCCTTCATAAAGGATAATTTGTTTATGATTACCAATATATAAGTGTCTTTAATGGCTGATCCAGTAGTACTTCCATGCATAATCTAGCATATTGTCCTCTTGTTGTTGAAGAGGTGCAAGTGTCCACTGATAACAACTTACCAATTTTCTGACCTAACTTTTGGAGAATTTGATAATCGTAAAAATTCTGTATGCAATTCTAGTAAACGTAACCAAACAACAGAGGTTGTTAATTTTGTCTCAGAAACCTTAAATTTAGGTTCCCATTGACGAACGGATAGAAAATAATTTAGAACAAACCAAGGACCACCCTGTAAGGCATGAATTTTGTTTTCCTCCTTTTGAAACTTCAGTAGGAAAAATCTGACCCTAAGTCAATTAGAGGGAGGTTTTCAGTTGGTTTTCATAACGCGTATATTTTTTGTTTAAGTAATTGATGTTCAATTTTTCGACCAAAAACCTTAATAATCACTGCATGATGTCATGGTTGGTAAAGCCTGTTTTTTTCTTCCAAAGATAAGGGTATGGAAATAGAAGGATCATTAGGAGCCTCAATCTCATCAGTACTCTCCAAAGGAAAATTTATTGGTTGGGGAAATATAGGCGGTGGAGGAGAAATCTTATTAAAGTTTAAAGTTTGTAGATATGATTTTTGTAAGGAAGATGAAGTAGAGATTGGTTCATGCATGTCGATATTCATGCTAGTAGACATGTTAGGATTGTGATTGGAAGAGTTAGGTGATGATGATGTCAGAAGGGAGTGTAGTAGACTATCCAGTGGTTTTTGTGAAATTGAGGTGGAGGATTCGTATTGTTGGGAGGAGTTTATTGGGAGCATTTTAAATATTGTGCAAATTTAACTTTATTTTTTTTTTCAAACTTCTAATTACGGCACATTGGAAATGAACCATTTGATTTTGAATGTAATTTCTTCCTTGCAAAGTAAAACAATTTATAGGGAAGAAAAAAAACAAGTTACGATGAAAGTATGCATCCTTTCATCTTAAGATACAACTCTTCGTTATAAATATTTATTTATATTTTATATTTACATGTTAGCTTGGGTTAGTGTGCAGATGTGGTTTTTTTTATAAATAAATAGAATATTCAAATTATTTATAAGGACATTCTAGTAATTTAACTATTTTCTTATTGATAGAAAGACGGGGTTTGAGTATAAATAAAACGAAAAAGGGTTCAAAATGCCCCTAAACTATTAGAAAAGGTTTAAAACTACCCTTCATTCACCTATTAGGCAAAAAATATCCCCCCATCCACCTTTTTGGTTCACTTATGCCCTTTGACTGTTAGGTCAATGCTAAATTAAAAATAATTATTATTCTTTTTGTAAAACTTAAAAAAACATTTGCAAAATATTTTCATTTTTTTAAACTAATGCACTAGTAGTCCACTAATTTAGTAAAGTCTTTTTTTCTTCAGGTTTTACAAAAAAATATTTTTTTTTCATTTTTTCAGTTTTTTTAAAGCATTTGTTTTTGTAAAAAATGAAAAAAATTGTAAAAACAGAAAAAAAATGTTTTCTTTAAAAAAAACTGAAAAATGAAAATAAAACAAAATGCTTTAAAAAAACTGGATTTTTTTTTCAAAAAAGAAAATATTTTGTTAAAAATATTTTTTTCAGTTTTTGAAAAATGAAAATATGTTATTAAAAACATTTGTTTTTCTCTTTTTATAATTTTTTTTCAGTTTTTATAAAAAATGCTTTAAAAAACTGAAAAAAATATTTTTTTTGTGAAAACTGAATTATTTTTTGTAAAAACTGAAAAAAATAAATAAGAAAACTTTATTAAATTAGTGAACTATTGGTGCATTAGTTTAGAAAAACGAAAATATTTAGCAAAATATTTTTTTTAAGTTTTACAAAAAGAATAATAATTATTTTTAATTTAGTTTTGACCTAACGGTCAAAGGACATAAGTGAACCAAAAAAGTGGATGGAGGAATATTTTTAGCCCAATAGGTGAATTAAGAGTATTGTAAACCTTTTCCAATAGTTTAGGGGCATCTTGAACCCTTTTCCGTAAATAAAATGCTATTTATAAGGTTTTTGAAGATGTATTTTTATGTTCTAATTTTGAAAAGGCACCCTATGTTTTATAATTTTTTTTTTGAAAAGGCAAAATGATTGAAAATAAAGTAAACAATAGACACTTGTTACAAAAAATCAGTTTCATTATTAGATACTAATAGGAAGGATCACATCTTTGCAAGTAAATTTAGCATTTTTGTGTAATATTTTTATATGTAAAGTAAAGGTCTTATGATCCGTTTATGGAAGATTACACCAACCCATTCCCCATACTTCTCTATCTTTGATTTACAATTCCCCCACATCTTCAAAGAATACATGCATGCAATGTAATCACCCTCATCCCCATGAATTATCTCACTAATGGCCCATTTTAGCTATGTTTGGAATTAAGAGTTGGGGTAATTAAGTCTTACCTCTTAGGATGAAGATACAAGTGCCTCACCTGAATATCTTCAAAGTTTAAACAAAAATTTGTAGAGCAATTTTGATGAAGGATACTTCCTCTCTCTTAGACCCTCTTTCTCACTCTAAAAGTATAAGGAAATATGCTTAAAATGAGCCACTGTATAATTTATAACGACAAGGGATCGGGTTTAAAAGTAGAAATCTAGGGGGCCGACTCGGATCTACGGTCGCATATGCGACCGCATAACAGTTATGTGGTGTCGCGCCCCCTTTTTCCTCCTCGGAGAGGAGTCCGGGTTTCGACAATCCGCTCATGGTAAAACTTCATATGGGTTCGATGTACTTTTATCTTGAACGAGTTTTTAAATTATTTAAAAGGGTATTTTGGTAATTTAAATTTTAACTTAAAGGCTTCCCACTTTTAATATAATATAGATAGATAGATATAGATATTACAATCACTTTTAAAAAATTACATAAGATAGATAGATGTTACAATCCGTCTTCTATTCTCTCACAGATGAGGATGACACGTACCTGCTAGAGCCGCGAGAGGCTGGGGTAGAGGTCGATCGCGTTCACGTGGTGCAACCAGAGCACCCGTACGAGCTACTAGAGAGGAGCCACCTGTAGCTCCAGTTGGAGCATAGGCAACTGAGACGCTTGTTACTGCACCAGCTCTTCAGGAGACCCTTGCATCGTTCCCGAGCATGTTCGATACTCTAGCTCAGGCAGAGTTGATTCCACTTGCTCCTACCACATCTCAAGCCGGGGAAGGAGCACAAAATCCCGCCGCTCGCACCCCAGAGCAGCGGGTTCAGGTTGACCAGGTTCTAGAGGTCATTATAGTGCAGCCAATAGACCCAATTCGGCCTGAGGGTGGGGCAGTAGTTTCTGAGGAGGAGGAGCTCGGGTTCGAGCGGTATAAGAAGTACCACCCTCCTACTTTCAGTGGCTTGGTGTTAGAGGATGCCCAGGGTTTTCTTAAGGAGTGTCATCGTATCCTCCGTACTATAGGTGTACCAGAGTCGAGTGGGGTTTCTTTCACTATGTTCCATCTTAGAGGAACGACCTATCAGTGGTGGCATGCTTATGAGTTAGGTAGTCCGACCGAGGCAACTTCGCTCACTTGGACTTAGTTCTAGGATATGTTCTTGAGAGAACATGTTCCCTAGAGTCTTAGAGATGCATGACGCGCTGAGTTTGAGCAGTTGCACCAAGGTTCTATGATTGTGTCAGAGTATGCAGTTCGCTTTAGTGATCTGGCTAGGCATGCACCAGCCTTGGTTGCTACGGTTCGAGAGAGGATCCGTCGATTTATCGAGGGTCTCAACCCCAGTATTAGACTTAGCATGGCTCGAGATTTGGAGATGGATATTGCATACCAGCAGGTTATGGGGATTGCTAGGAGATGTGAGGGTATGCTGACTCGAGAGAGACCAAGAGGACTCGAGAGTCTTGAACTTATAGTGGTACTCGTGCCCCAACGACAACTCGTCAAGGGAGGAGCTATGTGAGTCGCCTGTTCATTCAGCACTTCCAACAACTGGTGGTATTCCGGCCCCTCTTGGGCCCCAAGATTCTTATTATGTACCGCCATTGTCTAGTGCACCTCCTGTACGGGGTGCTTTCAGCAGTCAGTCCAGCCGACCTGGCCCGAGCCAGCCAGAGCAATCACGCCCTCCGAGAGCTTGTTTTGAGTGTGGCGATGTGATGACCCAAAAGGTCATCACTTGTTTTAAAATAAAATTCTGCATTCCGAGGCCTTAAAACCCTCTTTCATCATCACCTCAATTTGTGTGCGCAATCCGGGCGCGTAGCTGGAAAGCTATTATGTGGAAAATCTGTGAAAAATAATAAATTTTGACTATTAAATGAATTAACTGAACTTCGGTCAATATTTTAGGTAAACGGATCGGGACCCATGATTTGATGGTCCAGGAGGGTCCGTAGGAAAATATGGTACTTAGGCGTATGCCCGGAATCGAATTCCGAGGTCCCAAGCCCGAGAAATGAATTTTTAAAGAAAATTATTTTCTAAAATTATTTATGAGATTTGGAAATGAATTGTGATTAGAACTTGATGGTATCAGGCCCGTATTTTGATTCCGGCGCCTGGTACAGGTCTTATATGTGATTTAAGATAAGTTTGTGAAATTTGGTAAGAAACGGACTTGAAACGACGTGAATCGGATCGTTTTTGAGAAAATTGGAGATTTGAAGTTCTTAAGAAAATTTCATGATTTTGATGCTAAATTCATAGTTGTTTGGTGTTATTTTAGTGATGTGAATGCATGAGCGAGTCCATATGATGTTTTTAGGTTGGTGAGCATGTTCGGTTAGAGCCCCGAGGGCTCGGGTGAGTTTTGGATAGGCCACGGGGTGGATTTTGGACTTGGTAAATTGCAGGTTTTTAGCTGGTGTGTTCAGGCTTGCAGGCTTCGCATTTGCGAAGCCTGGCTCGTAAATGCGATGTTGCAAATAGTTGAATCGAGGGGTAAAGCAATAGTTGAGGCGTGAATTATGTTTGTGGCATCGAGGTAAGTGTTGGTCTAACCTTAGCTTGAGGGATTAGGAGTCGAGTCCTATTTGCTATGTGGTAATTGTTGAGTACGACGTATAGGCATGGTGACGAGTATCTATACGTTAGTATCTAGCATGCCCGTGAGTTTTATATTGTGAGTATCATGACTTCGTTGTATTATTCATGCCTTGGTGAAGATTTCTATTTATTGTGCAAAGTTTGTGGAAGGAATTGTTACCTATGAACATTGAGGACCGTTGACTCAAGTTGTATAACGAATTGTGAAAGTATAAGTGGTAATTGAACCCTTAGAGCATTGGCTCAAGTTATAAAGTGAGTTGTGAAGTAAAAGTGAGAAAGAGAAAAGAATCACTATATTGACTCCCTTGCTGGGATATTGTTGTTGTTTTGATGTTGTCCCTTGCCAAGACTTATTGTTGAATTATTGTTCTCTTGCCGAGATTCTTGTTGTAACTTCATTTATTTCCATGCCCTATTGTTTGTGATTGTTGTTTGGGCGAGGAAGAGAGTTAAAGCACGAAGGGTGATGTCGTGCATTGTTTTGGTAATAGAGTGTTAAAGCACGAGTGGTGATGACGTGTATGATTTGTGAAGAAAGAGTGTAAAGTATAAAGGGTGATGTCGTGCTGCATGATGTACCATTCCGTGCCGATTATATTATTTATATGGTGAAGACGAGAGTAAAATCACGAAGGGTGATGTCGTGTACATTTTCATTACTTGATTGCTTGGTGAGGATGAGAGTAAAAGCACGAAGGGTGATGCCGTGCACTTATTGATTTCTGGTTCTCTATTGATATTCGAGATATATTATTTCTTTCAATTACCTGTTGTCTTTCTATTCTGAATTGGTATCTCCCCCACAGCATGCTACCCCTCCCATATTTGACTGTTTATTTATGTTCTTCTTTTCCGCTGTATATAGTTGAATTGCACAGGTTGTTTGGTATTCTGGTCCTAGCCTCATCACTACTTCGCCGAGGTTAGGCTAGGAACTTACTAGCACATGGGGTCGGTTGTGCTAATACTACACTCTGCACTATGTGCAGATCCCGGAGCAGCTTTTGGACCGTAGTTTGGGTGGCTACCTTCAGTCCGCGGAGATCCAAGGTAGACCTGCATGCGTCCGAAGGCCCTAGCGTCTCCCTTTACCCCTTTTATCCCTGTTTCATTCCCTTAAATTCAGAAACAATGTACCTTTTATTTCAAACTTTGTATGTAGTAAAATCTTAGATCGCCTGTGGTACTGTGACACTAGTTCCGGGAGGTTGAGGTTCAAACTGTTGTACTAGACATATATTTAGATATTTTATTGCTTTTCTTCCGCTTACCTTAAATTTCCGCTGTTTACACGTTATTGCTTTAAAATTGTTAAAAAGTAGTAAAAGGGTAAAAAGGTTATCTGTTCAATAATTGGCTTTCCTAGCTCACAATAGTAGGCGTCATCACGACTCCTGAGGGTGGGAAATCCGGGTCGTGACAAGTTGGTATCAGAGCTCTAGGTTACATGGGTCTCACAGTTCACAGACAAGCTTTGTAGAGTCTGAGGGATCGGTACGGAGACGTCTGTATTTATCCCCATAGGCTACAGAGTTAGGAAACACTTCACATTTATTCTTTCCTGTCGTGCGGTTTGGTTTCTCAATGCTAATTGAAATTCTACTATATTTTTTTGCAGATGGCGAGAACACGCGCTTCCTCATCCACTGACGAGCAGCCCGTGCCCTCAGTAGCAGCTCCTACGAGGGGCAGAGGGCGAGGCTGAGGCCATTCTAGAGGCCGAGTAGGGGCAGAGCTCAGCCCAGAGCAGCAGCACCAGCAGCGGAGCCTCAGGTTGACTTTGATGATGAGGTTCCGACCCCAGCAGTTCCGGTGGGCCCAACTCAGGTCCCAGAGGGGTTATTGCTACCCCAGTTCTCCAGGATGCTCTGGTCTATCTAGTGAGCCTTATAGAGAATGTCACCCGGGTAGGTTTGCTCCCTGTAGCACCAGCTGTCTCTTAGGCTAGAGGAGGAGCCCAGACTCCTGCTACTCGTACTCCGGAGCAGGTAGCTCCCCAGTTTCAGACTCTAGCAGTTCAGCCAGTTGGAGCAGTTTAGCCGAGTGTGGTAGCTCAAACCGGTGATGGAGCAGCCATGTCTGCCGATGCTTTGTGGAGATTGGACAGGTTCACCAAGCTCTTCACTACCACTTTCAGCGGCGCATCTTCTGAGGATCCCCAGGATTATCTAGATAGTTGTCATGAGGTTCTCAGGAACATGGGGATAGTTGAGACCAATGGGGTCGATTTTGCTACTTTTCGCTTGTCTGGATCCACCAAGACTTGGTGGAGAGATTATTGTTTGGCTAGACCAGTCGGATCGCCAGCTTTGACTTGGGAGCAGTTTACTCAGTTATTCTGGAGAAGTTTCTCCCCATCACTCAGAGAGAGGCCTATCGGAGGCAGTTTGAGCGTCTCCAGCAGGGTTCTATGACCGTTACCCAATATGAGACTAGATTCATCGACTTGGCTCGTCATGCTCTTACATACTTCCCACCGAGAGAGAGATAGGGTGTGAAGGTTTATTGATGGACTTATTCAGCCGATTCATCTTCATATGGCTAGGGAGACTGGGAGTGAGATATCTTTTCAGGAGGCGGCCAATGTGGCCTGGAGAGTTGAGATGGTTCTATCACAGGGAGGTGGTCAGAGGTCTGACAAGAGGCCTTGTCATTCAGGCCGGTTTAGTGGTACCTCGTCTGGAGGTAGGGATTCATATGGTAGAGGCCATCTTCCTAGGCCTTTTCAGTCAGCACTCCAGGTTTCTCATGGTGCTTCAAGTGGTCGTGATCCTTAGATGCAGTATTCTGATCAGCAGTCCTGCAATGCACCTCCAGCTCCTATCAGTGTACCGTCGCTTCAGAGTTTTCGGGGTGGTCATTCAGGTCTGCAGGGTCAGCAGTCTCAGCAGCCGAGGGCTTGTTACACTTGTGGTGATATGGGTCACATCGCTAGGTTTTGCCCTCGGGCACCGAGTAACTCTCAGCATCAGAGTTCTCGTGCCATGGTTCAGGCACTGAGTGTTCCACAACCCGCCCAACCAATTAGAGGTGGGGGTAGCGGTGCTAGAGGTCGAGGTAGAGGTATTAGAGGTGGAGCTCAGGCTGCTAGAAGTAGAGGTCAGCTAGCAGCAGGCCATCCCAGAGATTTAGTCCAAGATGGTGGGCCCCAGCCCCGACGTTATGCTCTTCCAGCCAGGCCCGAGGCTGAGGCTTCCGATGCAGTTATCACAGGTACGGTTCTGGTTTGTGGTAGGGATGTTTCCGTGTTATTTGATTCAGGGTCTACATACTCCTATGTGTCATCTTATTTTGCACCGTATCTGATCATGCCTAGTGATTCTTTGAGTGCTCCTATTTATGTGTCTACACCAGTGGGTGATTCTATTGTGGTAGATCGAGTCCATCGTTCATGTATAGTTGTGATTTGGGGCCTTGAGACTCGTGTAGATTTGCTCCTTCTGGACATGGTTGATTTCGACGTCATATTGGGGATGGACTGGTTATCACCTTACCACGCTATCTTGGACTGTCATGCCAAGATTGTGACCTTAGCCTTGCCGGGTTTACCTTGTTTAGAGTGGAGAGGGACTCCTGGTCATTCTACCCGTAGTGTTATCTCTTATGTGAAGGCTCAACATATGGTCGAGAATGGGTGTTTAGGCTATTTGGCATATGTTCGTGATTCTAGTGTTGATGTTCCTTCTATTGATTTTGTGCCTGTTGTTCATGAGTTCCCTGAGGTATTTCCTTCAGACCTGCCAGGTATGCCAACCGACAGGGATATTGACTTCTGCATAGATTTGGCTTCGGGCACTCAGCCCATTTCTATCCGGCCGTATCGTATGGCCTTGCCTGAGTTGAAAGAGTTGAAAGAGCAGTTACAAGACTTGCTTGAGAAGGGTTTCATTAGACCCAGTGTTTCACCTTGGGGTACGTCGGTGTTGTTTATTAAGAAGAAGGATGGATCTATGAGAATGTGTATTGATTATGCAGTTGAACAAGGTTACAATCAAGAATAAGTATCCATTGCCGAGGATTGATGATTTGTTTGATCAGCTTCAGGGTGCTAAGGTATTTTCGAAGATTGACTTGAGATCTACCAACAGTTGAGGATTAGGGCATCCGATGTCCCTAAGACAGCTTTCCGCACTCGGTACGAGCATTATGAGTTCTTGGTGATGTCATTCGGGTTGACAAATGCCCCAGTAGCTTTTATGAATTTGATGAACCGAGTGTTCAGTACTTACTTGGATTCATTCGTGATAGTCTTCATTGATGATATCTTGATATATTCCCGCAGCCGGGAGGAGCACGAGCAGCACCTTAGAGTGGTTCTTCAAACTCTGAGGGATAGTCAGTTGTATGCTAAATTTTCGAAATGCAAGTTCTGGTTGAGCACAGTTGCATTCTTGGGTCATGTTGTGTCAGCAAAGGGTATTCAGGTGGATCCGAGGAAGATTGAGGCAGTCAAGAACTGGCCTAGACCAGCATCAGCTACAAAGATCCGGAGTTTCTTGGGATTGGCAGGCTACTATCATCGGTTTGTGGAGGGGTTTTCATCTATCGCAGCCCCGATGACCAGATTGACCTAGAAGGGTGCCCAGTTCAGGTAGTCGGACGAGTGTGAGGCGAGCTTTCAGAAGCTCATGACAGCTTTGACTACGGTGGTTTTGCCCACAGGTTCAGGGCCTTATATAGTTTATTGTGATGCATCTCGTATTGGACTTGGTGCGGTATTGATGCAGGATGGCAAGGTCATTGCCTATGCTTTGCGACAGTTGAAGATTCATGAGAAGAACTATCCGGTTCATGATTTGGAGTTGGCAGCCATTGTTCACCCATTGAAGATTTGGAGGCATTATCTGTATGGCGTGGCATATGAGGTGTTCACAGATCACAAGAGTCTGCAGTATTTGTTCAAGCAAAAGGAGTTGAATTTGAGGCAGAGAAGGTGGTTGGAGTTGTTGAAAGACTATGATATCACCATCTTATATCATCCAGGAAATGCCAATGTGGTGGCCGATGCTTTGAGTAGGAAGTCAGCCAGTATGGGCAGTTTTACCTTAGGTGATGATGGAGTTTTGAGATTGCAGGGTCGAGTTTGTGTGCCTAATGTGGATGGACTCCGAGAGTTAATTTTAGAGGAGGCCCATAGCTCCCGATACTCTATTCATCCGGGCGCCGCAAGTTATTAGGGACCAACATTTAACGACAAGTTTTAAATATGGTCCCTAAAAGTGTACTTATAGGAATGAGAATTTTTTTGGTCTTTAAAAGGCAAATTTATTTTCTAAATACATGACCAGACTTATTGTGGTCCAAAAAAATATTAATATCTAGTCTCTAATAATTGTTTTGAGCGGGATAGGGCGCGAATCTAACGAAAACTAAAGTAAAAAAAAAAGAAGGAATACTCCAAAATTTCACGGTAATCCCTCCAAATTCACTTTCACCTTAAATCCCTCCAAAATACTTTCACAAAATCCCTAAACTTCATCCCTAAGAGGCAAAACTAAAAAGTAGGCCATCAAGATCCCTAACAGGCGCTGCTAATCCTCATCAAAATTCAGAAAGTTGCAAAGAACTCAGAAGCTAGGTTGGTGTCGAAAATTCATCTCTCTCCAAGCGACTTCACACAAATTATACCATTAGATTATCCGCCTAATCAAGAGTGAGTTTAATTTTGTTTTCTTTAATTTGTTCTGTTTATTCTTTCTTCTCCGTGCTTGTTTTTCCAGATTGAATCAGAAATTGAAAAAAGGGTTCTACAATTTTTTGTTTCTTTAGTTGTTTTCTGTAATTGATTGTTTTGAATACTGATGTGAGTGATAAAAGTGAGATTATTGGGTTTAAAATTGGGGGACATAGGTCAAGGAGGAGAAATTTGTACAAAAGAGGGGCCGTTTGGTTGCTGATAAAATCATCGGACATCAGAGAATGTCAAACACCCCAAAACTAAAATTTCACCAAAAATAGGTATTGGTTGCTCGTATTAGGACTGCAATATAATTTATTTTTTCTTGTAGAGTTTCGTCTATGCGATAGTTTTATCCTTTGCGATTTGCATTATACAATTCTTCTGGAGACTTTTCTTGAACGGTCATGAGGATGTCTTGTGATTTTTCATATGAGGTGATGAGTTGGTTCGATTTTTTTTCATACTATTAGGTGCTCTAGTTCAGTTTCCTTACTCTGATTGTTATGGGTTGTTTAAATTATATAGTCAACTTATTACCTTTGGTAAGTCTAATCAAATATTTTTAAAAATTAGATGAAGAAGAAACAGTGATGTAAATTAGCTTTGTTAAAGTATTTTCCATGGCAAACAATTTTTCTAATGCAAACATTCCATTGAGTTCATCCACTGAATTTATTTAGTCAATAGCACTCTAGTTGGAGTGATGGACTTGCTCGTCGAAGCACTTCGTTGTCAATGCCATTTGTTCTGTCGTGAACTACTTACTTCAAAATAAGGTCAATATTTTGAGCATTATAGTATAGGTTCTGTTTTGATTCTAGTTATAATGTAAGTTTTATTTTGATTGAAAAAGAATATTTTGATGGAGTGGAAAATATAGTTCTTCACTAAATAATAAATCTCGGTTTAGTTCAGGAAACTGGTTATTGAAATTCAAGCTGGAGTCAGTGTTAAATACAGAAAATGATGGATTATTGATTTGCATGTCTGGATTGAGTAGATGATAAGCCACAACAACTTTTGGTGTATTATTATAAAATTTGCAGCTCACAAGGGATGTCAAGTGTATGTTTTCTGATGATAAGAGAGGTTGTGACTAACTGATATATATATATATATATATATGGGCAAAACTGAGCATTGTTTGTGAAATTTTCAATTTGTTTTTTCATTAAAGAATGGAAAAGTTCTTTTGTTTTGACAGCTTATTACTCTTGGGTTCTTTCAAGAGTGGCTTTTGTGATTTGTAGAATAACTCACATTTATGTATATATGCTGGCTTTCCTATCACTTGGAGTTGCTTCCTCTGGTTGTAATTGATGGGCTGTGATGTAGTTCAGAGATAGGCCTGTTGTTGACTGAAAAATGGATGCCTGTAGTGAATTATTCAATTTTCTGCCCAACCACTTCCTTCTGTGCATTTCAGAAGCTTTTTTCCTTATACTGTTTGAAGATATATTCATGTGAAATAGGGGAAGGAAGATGGGGCCACTACTTGCGTTTGCTATATGGTTTTAGTAGTGGTAGTCTTTGTGCTGACTTTTGGCTTCTATGCGTTGTATATTTGGTTAATCTATTAGTTGGTCAGAACGGTATAAAGGGCTAAGAACTCTGTTTGGTTTCTGTCCTTTTGGTTTGTAATAAATTTTCTTGGAATTGTTCCTTACCTAAAAAATATTTTGACAGCTTATTACTTAATATATTTTGACTGCATACTAATAGGAATTTATTCTCTAGCTTTCCATCCACTTTTGCTAAATCAAATATTTAGTGGATGATCCTTTTATCCGATACTTTGTATGCATCAAAACTTTTAATTATGAGAAATTTATTAACTGAATAATGCAATATGTAATTGCAGTACTATAATGTGAAAGGCATGGCCACTTCTCTATAGATTTGTTGTTGTTGAATTAATTTGATGCCAAATATTTAGTATTATGATTTATTGCAACTGGTACTCTAGGGAAAGGAGGGCGAGAGCTTAGATCTATGCAAACTGATATTTCATTTTCTCCTTACTATTGATCAAGTTATGCAATCCACCCAAACAATTCACACAAGTATGGTTTCTCAAATCTTTTTGATCACAAGTTTATCATTTTTACAATATTTTCTAACATTATAAATTAAGCAAATGTAGGTTCATGTACTGCTGGAAAGGTAAAAAAGGTTCGAGGAAGTAACAAGTGCAAAGAAGTTGCATCACTTGAAGTTGGGGAGAAGCTAAAAGTAACATTTTGCAATAATCGAACGGTTGGAAAGAATAGCAATCTATTTTCGAGGCACTTGGAAAAAATAGTTCGTGACCGTAATATATGTCTGTTGGGAGTATCATCGTGGGATCGCATTAAGGAAGAAAAGTTAATTCACATGTGGGCAGCTAACTGTTAAGGTAACTGGATGGAATATTCCAATTTCTTCTTTGATTCCTCTTTTCGTTCCATTCTTGGTGCTTCACTATTTTTTTTTTTTTTTCTTATTTTTTGCAATTACACTAAGCATTGAGCTTAGTGTTCATTTTATATATATCAAAATGGTTTATAAAAATAAAGTGTAATCAAATTTAGGTCAACTATAGAACTATGGTGGAAGGACTCCTCCCCTTTACAATTGGTCCTAAAATGCAAATGAAATTAAGTGCTCCCTATGTGCGATGATAAAAATACAGTTATACAATAACATAGTAGAGAGGGTGTAAGGTACAGCAAATGTATCTTCATGTTGACTTTGACCCTTTGTTATACTAACATTCTTGATTACCTTTTACTATTCAAAGTTTTAGTTTTGAGTCTTCTTTTCTACTGTGCTTGAGAAGAGTGCATTTAAAATATGTATGATAACGATTTTCATGCTATATGCAAAAAGAACCAAAAAAAGGAGGTCATTGCTCTTGTCTGCTCGCCTGGTATTCTTGTTGACTGAGACTTGACATTCATATGGCAATACCAGCATTTATGTCTGGCAATTTGATGTGATTGCTTAACCTTGGTAGTTATAACATTCCCTTCTG
Organism: Nicotiana tabacum; assembly: GCF_000715075.1. Lineage (NCBI taxonomy): Eukaryota > Viridiplantae > Streptophyta > Magnoliopsida > Solanales > Solanaceae > Nicotiana > Nicotiana tabacum. The sequence goes on along the minus strand of NC_134080.1, from coordinate 111,724,917 downwards.
AAATTACATGTTAAATATTGAAGTTAATCAGTATGGTGTGTACTGCAAGTGGAAGGGGAGCTAATCTCTCTTATTTGCCTCTCGGTTTACATTTAATTTAGACCTCATATCTATATCTGTAAGAAGCCAGTCATATATTTGTAGACAAAGTTATTCTGCATTAAATATGACGAGGATTTTGAAAGCGGGTGCAATAACTAGGCACCGAAAGTATGGAGAGAACATCGACAACAAGTGGTTAACTAGGTAGCAAAAGTAATAAGAGAATTTTGACCAACGAAATATTAAGTAGGCTACTGATACTTCCTGCTTTAGAGAAGTCCTAATTGTACTAAAAGTGTAAAGATAGGTAGTTTCTTGATTTTTGCAAAAGATAAGGCATATAAACAGGGAATCTTTCTTAGTTTTAAATTCCTCTATTTGAATCAACATTGTGCATGTTCTACTGATGTAGCTACTGCTGGTGCACCAGTTGTTGATGTTGTTGGTGCTGCTGGTGCACCAGTTGATGATTTAGTTACTGCTGGTGCATGTTCTATGTTTTAACTGCCACATGACTCTCCATATTTGTAGTCACAATAGCAACATGGTTTCCATCAATTTCTTGTTCATTTCTATATGGACTGACTAACACAAGGCTCTTCCAGCTTTATTGGATTTGTTCTGTGGCTGATCAGGTGTGAGGTTAAGAGTTTCATTAGCAGCAGTGACAAATCCCCAGCAAGTTAAGTTTCTGCCATTGCTGCAACTTTCAACATCAAATGAAGGAAAAGAAAAGTTGTAGGATTCAACAAATAGAACTGAGAATTGATTAAGAAAGACTAGAAGCCTTAACATAGTTTCAAGATCTGTGTATACTCATAATTTAGAAGGAAGTCCAGCACCATATGTAAATATATATGATTAAGAGAATGTTCTTTCATTTTTCTATCTTGTTGAGGAAAGTGAAGACAAATTTCCATACAAAGAGTGTTTTAGTGAATTGGGAAAATAGAATTCTCTATTTTGTGTCTCTTCGGCTGGTGAATGGTAGTTCATCTGCTACTGTTACTTTTTTTGACATCTTTTAGTCATTCTCTAAGCTATGGGTCTATTTCTAGAGAGGTCTCTATCACCCAAATTATTCACTTCCATACCTACTAAACTTATTGTTCTTTTTGTCAATTTCCATACCTACTGTAATAACATTCCGTCTACACTATTATAAATAGTTTTTCTAACTGAAATTTCTTATTTCTTCAACAGGTTTTGGATATTGAAGTTTACTTGAAGTCGATTTTTGACGACATTAAGATTAACCATCATTTTGCTGGACATTTCAAGAAAATTTTACATTACAATCGAGGGATATTATTAGTGTCACACCTCCTTTTTCCGCATCTGAGAGGGTGCAAGAGAGTTTTTCCAATTAAAGGACAATCGAAATGGGATTTGTTTATTTATTTCAGAGTCGCCACTTGGGAGGTTTAGGGTGTCCCAAGTCACCAATTTTGATCCCGAATCGAGGACATGAATGACTTCATATTACAGTCTGCGTACCAGAAATCCGGGTAAGGAATTATGTTAACCCGGGAGAAGGTGTTAGACATTCCCGAGTTCCGTGGTTCTAGCACGGTCGCTCAACTGTTATATTCGGCTTGATTATCTGATTTTATACAAATACGAACTTATGTGCCAATTTTATCTTTTAACCGCTTTTATCATTATTATTATTTTTACAAAGGAATTGCAACGTTGCGAAAACATACTTCGAATCACGTTACATCAATGTACACGTGATTATTGACATATCTCGACTCGGTTGAGATTTGGATTTGGGTCACATAAATGTGCACCCGAGTTAAGGAAAATAAATTATTAAAGGCGCGCTTAAAGCAACTAGCGTGTTGTTATTTTGGGGAAAACCATGAAATTCGCTTAAACGGCATGTCCCGAATTCTAAGTATTTTATATATATACATTTAGAGGGCCCCGCACTTTGTACATTTTTGTTTGTCGAGGCTCGTCTCATTCCTTATGAAAAGAATTTGCAACGTCATGGAAATGCATCTCAGACCACGCCACAATCAATGTACCCGTGGTTAGAGACACATTTCGATTCCGTTGAGATTGGGATTTGGGTCACATGAATGTGCACCCGAGTTTAAGGAGATAACATTATTAAGTACGCGCTTAAAGAGACTATCGCGTATTATTCTGGGAGGGCCGTGAGATTTGCTAAACGACCCATCCTGGAAACTGAATGCTTCGATAATATACATTTAACGAGGGCCCCGCAGCTCGTGCGTTTTTATTTATTTTTGTCGAGGCTCATCTCGTTCTTATTTTAAAAGGATATCCTATAGCAACTACGTTTCTTGTCGCGTTTGTCTCTACTAATTGAAAACAGTAGGTAGTCCTAATTAATTACGTGCTTGCAAGTTATCTATAACAACATTCAGAAATGCTTAAAAATCAGAAACGAGGCTGCGTGCGCAGTCAGCCGAACAAATAATCACGGGCCCAAATCCAGCCCATGCGTGATGGGCCAGACCTGGGCCATTGCTTGTTCGATGCGGGCCTGCTTGGTTTGTTTTGACCTGGGCTCGACCTTCATGAGGTTGAGATTGCAAGTTTTGTGTTCTTGGCCTTAACAGGTGGTTTGCTAGTTATATGAGACCATTAATCAGAAAAGGAAGAACTTAGCCAATGATGTACAGTTTTCATGCTTGGCATACATTACAGCACATATTACAAAGTAAACTAAGTCTGAGATGCAACCTATTTCATTGAGAATATTTTCACCTATCAGCATACATATGTAAACTACTATTTAGCTAATCTATATTGATATACACTGGGCATACAGGCTACTTCTATTGTCAACACAGGAATGAAAATTATCATACAGTACATGATATCTAATATAACAATCTATGTATGAAAATCAACTTCAGGTCTTTTCTTTTTGCATTCATGCTCAATGTTCCAATTACATTTGATAGTGCATTGGTTGTGTACCTGGTATAGAGGACAAAGAAGAAAGGACTGATCAGCTGGGCAGTATGCAGTAAACACAACAACAGTAGATACACAGCAACAACACAGCAACAAACCAACAATCACAAGTGTTTTCCACAGTCCACAGACAACCAACAATAATTCCCAGAACAAAGAAAACCAGCAGATGGTCGAGCACCAAACAAGTAATCACAGGAAAGAGTAATGAAACAACAGAAGTAACAGAGTGTTCAATGCAGCAACACCAGCAGTTCAACAATCACAAGTAGCTCAGTCAGTGCAAACAACAGAACTTGGCCAAGACAGCTTGACCAATATGAACTCTTATATAGCTTTCAGACAGTGTTTGGTTACAGTGTTTACTGGAAATTTCCTTATGTTTTCAGTTTTCTTTAAACTCACAAGACCTCCCTCCTGACTAAAAATTCCAGCCCCTTTTAAGTTCTGAAATGGCCTCTTTATAAGCCAAACGACCAGTGCAGCTAAGCTGCCTGGATCCTCCCACTTGCAGACTGCCCATACTCTTTAAACTCATGCTTAAGCATCTTTTGATGCCAGCCCTTTTTGTTCCCCACGCCTGGCTTTTCTTTAATCAAGAGTTATGGGTTCATTTAAGTATTCATTTTAAACCCCATACTCTTGTGTCTTGTTCCCCATTGGTATTAGTTTAATCCCAAATTAGTACCCTACTTGTCAGCTTATTTAAACTAAGCCTTTTCTGTTCTTTTCAAACCCCAGACTACCCCTGTTAAACCCTGCTTATTACTGCCCTGCCCCTTGCAGCATCAGGGCATTCTGAACTCATGAAAGTTCAAATTCAGGACTGCCCTGGACTGAACCTTTTCAGTCATTTTTGCAATGCAAACAAACTCATTTCAGACAATGCTGGGCATTCAGTCAGTGACAAGGTTCAATTAGTCATGTGAAATTATTAGCTTATTCGATCCATTAGTTATAGAAAACTAATCGACGACGTTTATCGAGTCGACTATACTAATTATAACAGGTAATAATCAGTCGTTCAAATAAACAAACACATACAGGGACCTAAAGGCATCAAACAACTTTTGTTCAATTATTGGGAACCTATATGAATTATTTATGCGACGACTCATCTAATCGAACATGTATATCACAGAATACGTTCAAAACATACACAGAAGACAATCGACCAAATAAAAGGTCTTTACAAGGACGGAAGAAATTAAGAAAAGTATCAGAAAATACCGAACAATCACAACAAGGCATGCTAACGACTTAATTAGCAGTTGAATAAAACAAAAGGGAAAGTAAACTTACCGAAAAAATGTCTAAACCAAACTGAACCAAAACTGACTCAACTTTGACCATTTGAGGCCGAACAAACTTTAATCAGGGTGTTCTCACACGAGAACACCTTGATTAAGGTCTATTAGACCTCAGACCCCTGTCAAGACTGGCCGGATTCCACAGGTTCATGTGTTCTAGGGTCTGGATTTTCAGATCTGGTTTTTTAGAAGTTGTGGGTAGATTCGGACCAAACCAAGCTTGGTTTGGTCACGAGGGAAGTCATGGGAGTGTCTGATACAAAGATGGTGAGGTTTGGTATAGATCGAGTTTTGTCTCGAATCTTCAAATCCAGATTCGAGACGATAGGAGGTGATTTGAGGTACATGGTTAGTGGATTCGTGTTCAGGGTGGTTGGATGCTTCAGGGGTGTGAAGGGGGTGGTCATCGGCGTTCATGCCACCGGGTTCTGGTGAAAGGGAAACTAGGGCGGCGTTAGGGTTTGGGGGTTTCAGGGCTTGGGGAAGGAGATGACTGAAGGGGGGGGGGGGGGGTTCGGATAGGGGGCGTGGGGTGAAGGGCCAAGTTTATATACGGAAGGGGAAGGGAGATTGGAGCCGTTAGATCAAGTGATCTGAACGGCTTAGATCTATTGGTGGGTAACAGGACGGGGTCGTTTGGTATGGGAACGGGGTCGTTTTGGTTTAGGTGAGGGGTTGGGTTGAACCGGCTAAATAGGTCGGGTTATGAGGGAAGCCAGGGACCGTTGGATCAATGGGGTTGGACGGCTCAGATCAACTTGCCTGAAACGGCGTCGTTGAGGTGAGTTGAACAGCCTGATCTGGACCGTTCGTTTGAATCAGATCAACGGCTTCAATAGGGACGCCGATACGGCGTCGTTTGAATCCGTGCTTGGGCAGGCTCGTCTTGGACTGGATCAGTGCTTTGGTTTTGGGCCTCGTTTTGGGGCCCAATCAGATTTTCCTTTCCTTTTTTTTTAATTCAACAAATTAAACAAAAATTCCTAAAACAATGTAAAAATTAAAATTAAAATAAACTTACACACATATTGGGTGACACCTACAACAATTAACACACACATATTAGAATTTTAAAAAATGGTTAAATCACAGCCTAGAGTAAAAGCTGCATATTTTGTGAATTTCCTTTTAAAAACCGAATTACGGCCCGTTTACACACGGCATACTTATTGTATTTTTGTTTGATAATATTCAATGAAAAATGGATATAAACACTAAGGACTACCAGCACATGTCACATAAAAATTGAAAATTTGTACGGCGAGGCCATTTGCAATTATTTTGATTTCTTTTGAAGTGATTGTTCGTGAAGCAAAAATCACGTGCTTACAGCTGCCCCTCTTTGCCCGAAGACACGAAAGGTTTTCGCGCAAAGATAAAGCGGGCGATTTTTGCTCGTCTGAGTACTCCGTGTGAAGCATTTTTTGAAAAAGATTTGACCGAACCTTTGCTTCAGAGGTTTCCTACATATCCTGGGCTGAACAGGAATCAGGTCAATGTAGTTCGGGAAATTTTGGTAGCTGGGACTACCGTGTGATTGTAGTGCTCGCTGCTGTTGTGCGCTGTTGCATGCTGCTGTAGGATGCTACCGCTCACCGATCTCCTTGTTACATTGTTCTAAAAGTAAAAAACAAGAAGCTAAGCTAGACTATGGATCATGAGATCTCATCCATCTTCAACTTGTTCTTGTTGCCTTGCTTTCTTGTTGGCTAACGCTTTCCTCTGATGCCCTTATTTTGTGAACTTGGGAGATGATGCTGGTCCTTCGCCTTTTCTGAATGCCAGTTTTCATCACTTTGCTTGACTTGCTGGGAATATGGCTTTCTTCTTTAAATCTTTCAATGGTTTCTTCAGTGGTATGACTTTCTTCATCAAAATTGTTATATTGGGCATGCTACAACGTTTTCAAACTGCTTCTTCTGAGACGCGTTCCTTCTTCCTTTTGAATGCGCGCTTGCTTTTGCAGCCTTCTGCTTCTTGGCGCTGGGGATTTTATTGTTTCCTGCTTGGGGATCTCCGTTGTAACCTTCCGTCTTCAGGTGGGGTTACTGATTCCAAAATCTAGAGCTAAAAAGTATTCCCGCATTATACTGGTGGGCGACCTAGAACTTAAATGTATTCCCGCATTATACTGGTGGGCGACCTAGAACTTAAATGTATTCCCGCATTATACTGGTGGGCGACCTAGAACTTAAAAGTATTCCCGCATTATACTGGTGGGCGACCTAGAACTTAAATGTATTCCCGCATTATACTGGTGGGCGACCTAGAACTTAAAAGTATTCCCGCATTATACTGGTGGGCGACCTAGAACTTAAATGTATTCCCGCATTATACTGGTGGGCGACCTAGAACTTAAAAGTATTCCCGCATTATACTGGTGGGCGACCTAGAACTTAAATGTATTCCCGCATTATACTGGTGGGCGACCTAGAACTTAAAAGTATTCCCGCATTATACTGGTGGGCGACCTAGAACTTAAACGTATTCCCGCATTATACTGGTGGGCGACCTAGAACTTAAATGTATTCCCGCATTATACTGGTGGGCGACCTAGAACTTAAATGTATTCCCGCATTATACTGGTGGGCGACCTAGAACTTAAATGTATTCCCGCATTATACTGGTGGGCGACCTAGAACTTAAAAGTATTCCTGCATTATACTGGTGGGCGACCTAGAACTTAAAAGTATTCCCGCATTATACTGGTGGGCGACCTAGAACTTAAAAGTATTCCCGCATTATACTGGTGGGCGACCTAGAACTTAAAAGTATTCCCGCATTATACTGGTGGGCGACCTAGAACTTAAACGTATTCCCGCATTATACTGGTGGGCGACCTAGAACTTAAAAATGTATTCCCGCATTATACTGGTGGGCGACCTAGAACTTAAAAGTATTCCCGCATTATACTGGTGGGCGACCTAGAACTTAAACGTATTCCCGCATTATACTGGTGGGCGACCTAGAACTTAAATGTATTCCCGCATTATACTGGTGGGCGACCTAGAACTTAAATGTATTCCCGCATTATACTGGTGGGCGACCTAGAACTTAAATGTATTCCCGCATTATACTGGTGGGCAACCTAGAACTTAAATGTATTCCCGCATTATACTGGTGGGCGACCTAGAACTTAAAAGTATTCCCGCATTATACTGGTGGGCGACCTAGAACTTAAACGTATTCCCGCATTATACTGGTGGGCGACCTAGAACTTGAAAGTATTCCCGCATTATACTGGTGGGCGACCTAGAACTTGAACGTATTCCCGCATTATACTGGTGGGCGACCTAGAACTTAAATGGTGTTCCCGATTGTTTCCCCGTTCTTCCGAGAAAATTTTGACAATCGGCAGAAAATTTTCTGCCCTGGTTTTTGGTGACTTCCCTGGCGTTGCATCTTGCTGCCATCATCAATCCTTTGTTTCCCTGCAGCAGACAAAAGGATTTAATTAGTTTTCATCGTGGTGGTAGAGGGTGCCTTTCTGGCGGATGATTTTTCCTTTCTTCTCTTTTCCTTGCTCTAGGTCCCCATAATTGATTAGTGGGCAGAGTTGCCTGCTGGGGGTCTCTAGTCTGCTGGGGATTGGCTTTCAATTAATCCCCTTTTCTGCTTTCTCTTTAAGCACATGCTGGGGGAGTCTGCTTTTAACTCCCGAAACCACTCCCTTTAGGAGCTTACTTCCTCCAAAATTGCCGGGCACGATCACTGCATTGCCTGGGATCGGCTTTTAAGACTATTTGTATTATCCTGCATTGGATGAATTCCCCTCCGGTTTCTGGTAGTAAGCTTTGAAAAATCCTTTCAAGACAAATTTTAGGAAAAGAAATAAAAGATAGATAAAGGAGAAAGTCTTTCAGCACGAATATTTGGTGGGAGAAGAAACTCAAAAGAACTTATCTGGAGGACACGACTGGTCCCCGTGATCATGACGTGCACCACAGATTCCCGACCCAGTCTATTTGTATCAATCGATTTGCCCGATGGTCTGATTTGCTGGGGATGATAAAGGAGTGTCCATTTCGTTTCGAATGTGGTAGCTTTTGCTGATCTGTCTTGTCGCCTCATAGTGCCCTTCGAGGGGTTTTCACTAATGAGACTCTCTTTTCTCTCATCTCCCGGCGCCTTATGGTGCCTGTGAAGGTTTTCACCAATAAGACTCTCTCATTTCATATCCCTCATCTTACATCGCCTCTCGGTGCCTGCGAAGGTTTTCACCGATAAGACTCTCTCATTTTATTTCTTTCGAGGAATCGGGGTGTTGTAGATACGACCCTCTCTTCTGGAGATTCCTTTGACCATCAATTCAATCCCAGTCTTATGATCTCTTCTTTGCTGGGGATCGGTGTATTATTCTCGGCTTTATTTGCCTGACTTTGCATCTGTTGGATATTGATCGGGAGGTCTTTTGGACGTCGATGTTGGTTTTGGTGTGGGGCTAACGAAAGGCTATAAAAATGAAAATAATTTGATGGGTGATGTGCTACAACTTTTGGAATCAAACCTTTGTTGGAACTTAAAACATAACCTCTGCCCCAGTTTTCTTGCTTGGGGAATTTATTTTTACACTTATGTTGCGCTATGTGCGTTACGCACACTGTGCCTATTATGCACACTATGTACATTATGCATCCTATATTTACTATGATGCATACTATGACCGAGCCGTGAGGCGCCTACGTATCCTCTTCGAGGAATCAGGTGAAACGTAGTTCCCACGGTTTTGTACTTCTTATGATTTTATCTTCTTTTTTTCTTTTCCTTCTTTTCATTTTCTTTTTCTTTTTTTTTTCATGTCTTTTCCATTAGTGATTCCAAAAGAGGGGTATGAAAGAATATCTTAAGGCTCAAAGGGGGAAGCAAGGGTTAAAAGTGTTTGGATAGAAGAAAGAACTGCCTCTGTCATCTCATTATCCAATAAATGCCAAATACAAACAAATAAACCAAAAATTGCCATAATTAAAGAAATTACGCATAATATCTCTTGACCGCATCTGAATTGATAGCCATGTCGACACATCTACCTTCGACATCTGTCAAACCCAAAGCACCGTTGGACAATACTCTGGTCACGATATAAGGCCCTTGCCAATTTGGGGCGAATTTGCCTTTTGCCTCGACCTGATGTGGGAGGATCTTCTTCAATACCTGCTGCCCTACTTCAAACTTCCTGGGGCGCACCTTCTTATTATATGTTCTTGCCATTCTCTTCTGGTACAGCTGACCATGGCACACTGCTGCCAATCTTTTCTCATCTATCAGGCTCAACTGTTCCAATCGAGCTTTGACCCATTCATCATCATTAATCCCGGCCTCAGCGACAATTCGGAGGGACGAAATTTCGACTTCCGCTGGTATTACGGCCTCAGTTCCGTACACCAACAAATAAGGAGTTATGCCTATGGAAGTTCGGACGGTAGTACGGTAACCCAACAAAGCAAAGGGTAATCTCTCGTGCCATTGTCTAGATCCTTCCACCATCTTTCGCAGTATCTTTTTGATATTCTTATTGGCTGCTTCGACCGCCCCATTCGCTTTGGGACGATATGGGGTGGAATTGCGGTGTGTAATCTTGAATTGTTGGCATACCTCTCTCATCAGGATGCTATTAAGATTCGCACCGTTATCTGTGATGATCACTTTTGGGATCCCAAATCTGCAGATGATATGGGAATGGACAAAGTCCACCACCGCCTTTTTGGTTACTGATTTGAAGGTTTTAGCCTCAACCCATTTGGTGAAGTAATCAATGGTCACTAGAATGAACCTATGACCGTTGGATGCTGCCGGCTCGATGGGCCCAATGACATCCATGCCCCATGCCACAAATGGCCAGGGTGCTGACATCGTATGTAACTCCGTTGGCGGAGAATGAATCAAATCTCCATATATCTGGCACTGATGGCATTTCCTCACGAAAGTGATACAGTCGTGTTCCATGGTGAGCCAGTAACATCCTGTTCGAAGGATCTTTCTTGCCAATACATATCCGCTCATGTGTGGCCCACAAACTCCAGCATGTACCTCTGCCATAACCGTCGTTGCTTGACTGGCATCTATGCATCTCAATAATCCCAAATCCGCGGTTCTTTTGTACAATACTCCTCCACTGAGGAAGAAACCATTCGACAAACGCCGAAGGGCTCTTTTTTGGTCTCCAGCAGCATGTTCTGGATATATCCCCATTCTGAGGTATTCCTTGATATCATGAAACCAGGGTTCGCCATCTACTTCTTCTTCTATGGCATTGCAGTAGGCGTGCTGATCACGGACCTGGATGTGCAGGGGATCAACATACATTTTGTCAGGGTGGTGCAGCATTGATGCTAAGGTGGCCAAGGCATCCGCAACCTCATTGTGAACTCTCGGGATGTGTTTGAACTTCACCGATCGAAATTGCTTGCTCAGATCATGCAAGCATTGTCGGTATGGTATGAGTTTTAGATCTCGTGTTTCCCATTCACCCTGAATTTGATGTACCAAGAGGTCCGAGTCTCCCAAGACCAAGACGTCTTGGACATCCATGTCAGCAGCCAAGCGTAGACCCAGAATGCAAGCCTCATACTCGGCCATATTGTTGGTGCAATAGAAGCGTAGTTGAGCCGTAGCAGGATAATGCCGTCCTGTTTCGGAAATGAGTACTGCTCCTATTCCAACCCCTTTCGCGTTTGCAGCTCCATCGAAGAAAAGCTTCCAACCCGGTTCCTCGGGCCATTCCAACTCATTTGTATGCATTACCTCTTCGTCAGGAAAATACATTCTTAAGGGCTCGTATTTTTCATCAACGGGATTCTCTGCCATATGGTCTGCCAGCGCCTGGGCTTTCATGGCCGTCCTTGTTACATAGACGATATCAAACTCTGTGAGCAGAATTTGCCATTTTGTCAACCTTCCCGTGGGCATAGGTTTCTGAAAGATATACTTCAATGGGTCCAAACGGGATATGAGATAAGTAGTATACGAAGACAGGTAGTGTTTCAACTTCTGAGCTACCCAAGTTAGGGCGCAACATGTTTTCTCGAGTTGAGTGTACTTGACCTCATGTACTGTGAATTTCTTGCTAAGATAGTAGATGGCTTGCTCCTTCCACAATTTAAAATAGAATGAAGAGTGATAAAAACAGTGTTTAAAAGCGTCGCTCGGCATATACAACACAATATTCTCAAAATCAAGTACACTATCCCAAAACCCGGAAACTCACGGAACCACAAGCCTTTGGGTATCTACAATATATAACTCCAGAATATCTTACAAGGGAAAGAAATACAAAAGGGCAAATGTTTAAAAGATAGAATAGAGAGGGACTCCTCGGTCTGCGGACGCGGCAGATGTACCTCGAAGTCTCTATAGAAATCGCCTCGCCTCACGGGTGATAGGACTGAGTTGCAGTGCCTGGATCTGCACATGAAAAGCATGCGCAGAAGGGGCATGAGTACACCACAGCGGTACTCAATAAGTGCCAAGAAGAGGGTCTAAGATCTGACAAGATCTTAAACTATTCGGCACTCAAAGCCACAACCCAGGCTATTCAAAGCGGCACGGGAGGTGCGCTGAGAATAAAGAAAGAAGAGGTTGCCACGATCGAGGCAGGCAGTTGGTCCAGGGCTGGCAGGCCGCACTACAACCAACCCAGACCTCACAGGTCAGAATACCCATATAACCCACCACAAAATTTCTATCCACCTCGAGAACCACATTGTTCCGTACACCAAGCCCAGGCATACACTCAGCCTCCGGTTCGCCCACAATGGCGCGCACCGGCTCCCCAGAATATATATGCACCACCACAAAACACCTACCCTCCACCAAGGGCGTATAGAAACCCTTCAGGGGCAGGTTTTCGGGGAAATCCAGATGCTAGGAATGACAGGTTGCGGAAGCAGAGAACTTTCACGGAGCTGGGAGAAACCTACACCGCTTTGTTCCACAAGCTGAGGCAATTGGGTTTGGTTAGTCCTGTCCAGACTCGAGAACCAAATCCCCCACCTCAGAATTTAGATCGATCAATCAGTTGTGAATACTGTTCAGGGATGCTCGGGCATGATACCGAGAAATGCTGGAAATTAAGGCATGCCATACAGGATCTTATTGACACCAATAAGATCGAGGTCCAGACACCGGAGGCTCCTAACATCAACCAAAACCCACTGCCAGCGCACCACGAAACTCACATGATTGAGTTGGTGTGTGAGGAGGAGAATTGAGAAAACCCTCACAAACAGTGATGATGATCCAAGCCGCCCCGAAAGAAGTCTTAACCAGTGGAGGAATGAGTGTACAGTCGCAGGGAGAAGGCGTCAAGACGGTAGTGATATTGGGAAAGAGCCCGTCCGCCATAACAAGAAAAACCCGAGCCAAGCAAGTTGGTAATATCAGGGATCCCGCCCACACTGACAGTCGTGTTAAAAGGGGTATATAGAGAACTGGTGACCATAAGGCCTGTGGTCCAGCTGCCGATGATTGACAGCAGGGTTGTGCCTTGGAAATATGAAAAGGCGGCGGTGATGTACAAAGGAAAACAGGTGGAAGAAGTCAGTTGTGAAGCGCAAGGGTTGACTCGATCAGGTCGATGTTTTGCCCCGGTAGAGCTAAGAAGAACCAACCCAGTTGCAACCAAGAAACCTGTGTCCGAAGAAGAGGCTGAAGAGTTCCTGAGGAAAATGAAAGTACAAGACTATTCTGTGGTCGAGCAGCTGAGAAAAACACCGGCCCAGATCTCACTGTTGTCATTACTGATCCATTCTGAGGAGCATCGTCGGGCCCTGTTGAAGATATTGAACGAAGCTCATGTACCCAGTGAGATTTCTGTAAACCACCTGGAAACCATTGCCAGCAAGATTTTCGAGGTGAACAGGGTAACATTCTCAGATGATGACCTGCCGGTGGAGGGTACGGAGCATAATAAAGCTCTATACCTAGCTGTCAAATGTGAAGACTCGGTGGTAACTCGAGTATTGGTGGATAATGGCTCAAGCGCCAATATTTGCCCACTATCTACCTTGAACCAGTTAAAGATCGACCATGGAAGGATCCACAAGAACAATATCTGTGTCCGAGGGTTTGACGGAAACGGAACGGCCACTGTGGGGGATGTTGTACTTGAACTGACCATCGGTCCAGTCCTGTTTACCATGGAATTCCAGGTATTAGACGCCACAGTATCTTACAACCTGCTGTTAGGACGACCATGGATTCATGCAGCCAAGGCGGTGCCCTCCACCCTACATCAGATAGTGAAGTTCGAGTGGGAAAGACAAGAGGTCGTGTTACACGGCGAGGATACAACGTGCACCATGGGCGGAGCCATCGTACCTTTCATAGAGACCGCTGATGACAAAGGTCCTTGGGTCTACCAGATTTTCGATACAGGATCGGCCAACAAAATTTCTGAAGGAGAAATCATCCCGCACCCTAGGGTAGCTGCCGCAACAGTCATGATGGTCTCAGAAATGCTGGGTAATGGATTTGTGCCGGGAAAAGGCCTGGGAGTCGAGCTTCAAGGGATTGTCCAACCTGTCTCCCTTCCTAAAAATCTGGAAACTTTCGGATTGGGGTTCAAACCAACCGCAGCAGATAGGAAGCAAGCGTGAAAAATGAAGAAGAGGGTTTGGTTTCTGCCTAAACCAGTGCCACGCCTCTCAAGGTCTTTTGTCAAAGCAAGTGTCAAGGGGTCGCCGGTACCAAAGATCCTAGGACCTTTGATCGGTATAAATGAAGACCTGAATCAGAGTTTTGAGAAGCTATTTGCGGATGTCAGTATGGTGGAAGCTGGAGAAGGTTCCAGCAGAGCAGAGATACAGTTTGTGGGGCCTGAGGCCAAGACCAACAATTGGACGGTTACTCCTCTTCCTGTCCGAGGGGAGTCTTGGTAGTAGGCTTTGATTTATGTTTTGTTTGTTTGTTTGTCCGGATTATTCAAGGGTGTAACCCAAATTTTACTTTCGTTTTTGTAAAAGTGTGAACCCTTTTATCCCGCAAGTTTAATAAAGTTCTTTTCCTTTGTCCCATTTTAATTTTGTTTTGTTCTTTTCTTTCTGAACAGTTCTCCTTTTACTGGTTCTAATGACATGGCATGCACAGCGGATCTTCGCCCTAGTCTAATAAATCAATCTGAATCCGACTCAATAAGGCAAGAGGTCGTTTGTGATGATGAATCTGAATGTGACGAAGGTGAAGCCTTCGAAGAGATAAACCGAGAACTGTGCCAATTTGAAGAGAAACCCAAGCCTAACCTAAATGACACCGAGGCTGTGAATCTAGGAGACGCTGATAACGTCCAAGAGACCAAAATTAGCATCCACATTGAGCCGAATGTCAGAGAAGAATTGATCAAAACCCTCATGGAATTCAAAGATGTTTTTGCATGGTCATATGACGATATGCCTGGATTAAGCACCAATTTAGTGGTTTACAAATTGCCCACTGACCCGGCATACCCTCTGGTCAAGCAAAAACTAAGGAAATTTAAAACAGAAATGAGTGTAAAGATCAAAGAAGAAGTGATTAAGCAGTTGCAAGCGAAAGTCATTCGGGTCACTCGATATCCCGAGTGGTTGGCCAATGTGGTACTAGTCCCAAAGAAGGATGGAAAAATCAGGGTGTGCGTCGACTACCGCAACCTCAACAAAGCAAGTCCTAAGGACAATTTTCCGTTACCCAACATTCATATCCTGATCGATAATTGCGCTGGGCGCGAGATCGGATCCTTTGTGGATTGATATGCGGGTTATCATCAGATCCTAATGGACGAGGAGGATGCTGAGAAGACAGCGTTTATTACGCCATGGGGAACCTACTGCTATCGGGTAATGCCGTTCGGGTTAAAGAACGCCGGGGCAACGTACATGCGAGCAATGATTGCCGTGTTTCATGACATGATACACAAAGAAATCGAGGTGTACGTCGATGATGTGATCATCAAATCTTGGCGTCAGGAGGACCATGTGGCAGACCTAAGGAGATTTTTCCAAAGACTCCGAAGGTATGATATCAAGCTTAACCCGGCCAAATGCGCATTCGGGGTTCCATCAGGAAAGTTGCTAGGATTCATCGTCAGTCGAGGGGGGATTGAGTTAGACCCATCCAAAATTGAATCCATCCGAGATTTGCCACCGCCAAGGAACAAAACAGAGGTAATGAGTTTGCTGGGTAGACTCAATTACATCAGCCGGTTCATCGCCTGACTCACAGCAACTTGTGAGCCCATATTTCGGCTGCTGAGGAAGGATGTTGCGGTAGGTTGGACGGCAGAGTGTCAGGAGGCTTTCGACCAAATCAAAGGGTATCCGTCTAATCCACCCGTATTGGTCCCGCCTAAGCCCGGGAAGCCCCTAATCCTTTACCTGACGGTCTTGGAAAATTCATTTGGTTGTGTATCCCCTATCTTGACCACCTCGTTGAAAGATTTTCCAACTGTTGTCACCAAGTGACCAAAGTAGGTTGGATCTAGTGTCTGCAAGAAATAGTCCACCATCTCTACCTCTCTCATGGGAGGATCGACTCTAGCTGCTTGTTCTCTCCAGCGGAACCCGAACTTGCGAAAACTTTCCCCGAGTTTCTTCCCAGTTCTCAATAATGTGAGACGGTCAGGGACTATCTCGAGATTGTACTGGAAATGACCTGCAAAAGCCTGCGCCAGATCATCCCACGTGTACCACCTGCTGGCATCCTGCCTGGTATACCATTCTAGTGCAGATCCACTCAGACTTTGGCCGAAATAAGCTATCAGCAGCTCATCCTTGCCGCCTGCCCCTCTCATTTTGCTACAGAATCCCCGCAAATGTGCCATGGGATCACCGTGCCCTTCATATAAATCAAACTTAGGCATCTTGAACCCAACCGGGAGTTGGACGTCTGGGAAAGGGCACAGATCTTTGTATGCTACGCTGACTTGATTGCCCAGCCCGTGCAAGTTCCTGAAGGACTGCTCCAGGCTTTTGAACTTTCTCAATACTTCATCCTGTTCAGGAGCCTTAACCGGCTTCTCAACCTCTGCCGGCGCTTCCAAATGTGGATTGTAAGCCTGTGGTTCGGGGGCATGAAACGTAGGCTCGGGGGGATAGTATTGTGTATCGTGAGCCTGAAACAATGGCTCACTGGTCGTCCTTTGCAAAGGGGCTGATGTTGGTCCCACAAAAATGGGAATATTGGGTGTTGGGAGAGGTTGATGGGGTGGTGGAGCTTGGGAATCATGAGGGCTTCTTTCTTGATGATAAAAGGGATTTGGGCGGCTTGTGGAAGGGCCGGAGTGAGGGTATTCTGGCATGTGTCCCAGTGTTTCAGGGCTCTTTTGTGTTTTGTCTATGGCTAGCTGCATTGCATTCATCTCTATTCCCATCATTTCAATCTTTTCCATCGCCTCTTTTAGCAACTGGCTCATCGGCCTTTCTTCCTCATTACTATTCTCTGAAGTAGTCATGCTTGTTGCTACCGGTCCTTTGGATCTGGTTTGGTATGAGTGTGTTGCCAGAGTTCTTTAACAACTAACTTGTCTGGATCAGACAACAACAAACTTTGTTAGCGTTAGATTTTAACAGATTTGATCATAACACATAGAGGATGCAATGCACCTAGGCAGTTAACCGTTTCTACATGCTTTGCTTCAAACAACATGCGTCATCCCGGTTTGCTCATTCGTTCCTTTAAAGTATTTTGGGAAACCCTGCGTTTTATTTTATTTGTATTTTCTTTTCTTTATTTTATTAAAAGCGGTCGAATCTTATGGGGATTGCCTACGTATCACGTCCCCGCGTGAATCAGACCAGGCGTAGTTCTGCCTTAAAGTAAAGACATACAAAATTCTTGTGAAATCATTGAATTCATTCTCAAAATTTTGCTATTACAAATTACTTCAAACAAAGAATAGCAACAATACAGACTCCACGGTCCTTTGACCCTATTTGATTAAAGGAAAAATAGAAAACAACATATGGGAATGCAACAAGGCCAAGTGACAAGATTTCGACCACGGATTAAATTTCCAACTTAGGGATCCACGAGGCATCATTCGGCCTTTTCGCGGCTCTAGGTGTGAGGTCTTTCTGCAAGCTTTTTAATTCATTCATGATCCGGTGGACGCCGCCCATGACAGAAGCAAGAAGGGTCTTCCGAGGCATTTGCTCACATGCCAGGCATTTCATGTAGATGTAATGCCCGATTTCGTCGATCCTTCCTCGAATGTCGTCCCTTTCTGCGAACAACTGCCTTATCTGTCGGCTCTTTAACCCTAGCGTTTGTGCATTGGTGGCGAGCTGATCCTGGAACATCTCCATTTGCCTTTCCATCCTGGTTATTGCATTGTAATAGCGTCTTCTGTCGGCTTGGGCATCTTGTGTTTGCTTGAAGATCCGCTCTCGCAGAGCGGAATTCATTTCCTTTACCGCTTTGATGCTCAGTTCACAATCCCTCATGACTTGCTGTAGGCGCTTCCTCCGGGCCATTGTACCTTTTGCCCACTTGGTCCGCAGTCTTGCTGTGCTAGCCTCAGATCTTTCCAAATCTTCCTGGCATTCCGCAACCTGATCCTTTAACCCTGCTATTAGTCTTTTATCCGCCCGGCTCCTTGGCTGGTTGTCGGCCTCCTTTCCCATCTCCCGGATCTGAGCTTTGAGGACTTCGCATTCTTTGGTTAATCTGTTCTTCTCTCCTTTGTGGGCGGCGGACTGTAATTGGTATTCAAACTTCATGTCTCGAACTTGCTGTTTGAGTTTGCCTGTTTCGGTGAGATATTCCCGCTCTTTGGCCAACCAGCCCCACTGCTCTTGTGAAGATCTGGCAAACTCCTGCAGGTGAGGTCTTTTGGTCAGCCTTCCAGATGATGGCTCCCCTTTGTACCAGGCCTGATACCCGGGCGAAACCTCCCCTTTTGCCTGATTCATTACACAAGTATTTGCTTCTAAGTATTGACACTGGCTCCAAATTTGGCGAACCCTCGCTTCAGGAAATTGGTCGTTGGGACTGATCTCAATCACCTGGGTGCTTAAATACTCGTCTTTCGGCACTATCTGACACCTCCCAAGTTGCCTTAAAACCCGATGCGGCGCATATGGTTGAATGCTCTTAAGTCCCATTAAGAGAAAATGGGGCCTGACTGCTGGCATGTATATGACTTCGTCGGTTGGTAACCATCCTAGCGCCCACTGTATTTGACTGGCGTCGAGGGTACGGAAATATGAGGTCCATGCCGTGACTCCTTCAGGTAGGTAGGTCTCATTCACTCTGGTGTAGAACTCCTCTATGCAGGTCCTTTCAGCGGATCCATGGTTCAGAAACTGGGCTCGGTGACACAGGTGTTCGGTCATCCACATTTGCAACAACAAAATGCAACCTTCGCAAAAACTTCCTCCGGCTTTGCAAGACGTGAGAGCCCAGAACATATCCGATACTATCATAGGCGCCAACGTACTATCTCTTTGTGTGAGCAACGTACTGACGATCCCTGCTATCTTTATGTCAATATTCCCGTCTTTTCTTGGGAACACTAAGAGCCCTAAGAAAGTTATCATGAAAGCAATCCGTCTATGTTCTTCCCACTTTTGACGATTACTTTTGCTGCATAACTGGTTTTCTGGCTTGTCGAATCCTCCTATGTGACCATATCTTTGATATATGAAACTCATGCTGCAAAAACCTTTCGCCAAGTCAGGGTTATGAATTGTTCTGACTATTTTTAAGGAGTCCAGAAACCGGTGTATTGCTACAGCTCTTGGAGCAATCAGATATTTGTGTCTCAAAGGAGTCTCAGCGCTGCCGATATACCCTGCTATTTCTTCTAAAGTTGGAGTAAGTTCAAAGTCCGAGAAATGGAAGACATTGTGCGCAGGATCCCAGTGGGGGACTAGTGCCCTTATGATATCTCCTCGTGGCCTGATATCCAATAAACCCGTGAGGCCTTTCAGATACTTCTTGATTTCGTCATGCCCTTCTTTGCCTAAATCATTCCACCAGAGCCGCAATTGGAGGGGGATTTTATTCATGATTGAAAAGGGTTCATTGGGAGTCGTGCTCATTCTGCACATTTATTAATAAGATTTTAACAAGCGAAACTTATTCTGATAACAACAAAAATATATGCAATTTTTCTCGAAAGGATTTCTGAACACGACCTCTCAGCACTTCATGAACGAAGATTTTAGGGTTGTGTGAAAAAAACGAGGTGGTCGTTTGTACCAAGGCAGCCTTCCGGAGTTCCTTTCGGGAACATTTGGCTATTTTTGACATGAGCGGCATCACCCGGACTTGTTTATGACTCTTTAAAATTTGACATATTCGTTTTTGCTATTTTTTGTAAAAGGGGGAAGTTACATCACTAGACTTATTTATGACAAAAATTAGAAATCTTTATTATTATAAAACCCATTTTAGAAATAAGACTCTTTTTGATTTTTATTTTTATAACAAGACAAACTATATATTTCTATATTTTCCGAAAAACAAAAACAGAACCACTATTCTCTTTTTTTCTTTACCTTTAATAAAACAAACTAATAAGACGTTTTTTTTCTTTTTTTTTCAAAATTTTGGCAGAGTTTTGACAGTATTTGGGTATTGGTTTTTTCAAAGATAACCAATCCATTCCTTAATCGCTATTTCCTTTTTTTTTTCCAATTTCACAACATTCGTACTATTCAAAACACCGGTCAGCATGCGTGCACGAGACAAATAAATGCACGGAAAACAAATAGGATGCATCAGGATGACCTTTTTATATCGGGTTGCTAGTCCTAGACGGACCCAACCCCTGTGTTGAGCCCCCTAAGTCAAATGCAAAGTGATGCAAATAAGCATTCCTACTAGGGATCCGGCATGTAGTCACGTTATTCTATGTTCAAAACCTGGGTCGGTGTTCTAGACAGTGTACCCGAGCGGACAACTCGAGCTGAGGAAGGAGCTCCTTTCCGGGAACCAGAAGGCCAGCCGACTTAGAAACTTTCCGAGCCTCTTTTATTCAGGGTATGACACTAACAGAATAGGGAGTCTCAACCAGTAAGCACATCCCCGGAGGTAAGAAGAGAAAGGTTTCGGCACAATTTATATACAGTTCAAATAATATCAAAGCGGTAAAAGCAGCATTTAGCACATTAGGCTCAAACATGTAATAAAAATCAGATAATAAATAAAGCCAAATAATAACAATTATTCTAAGCTCGAATTCTTAACCCTGAACCAGTGGTTCTGGGTTGATCCCCAGCGGAGCCGCCAGAGCTGTCACACCTCCTTTTTCCGCACCCGAGAGGGTGCAAGGGAGTTTTTCCAATTAAAGGACAATCGAAATGGGATTTGTTTATTTATTTCAGAGTCGCCACTTGGGAGGTTTAGGGTGTCCCAAGTCACCAATTTTGATCCCGAATCGAGGGCATGAATGACTCCATATTACAGTCTGCGTACCAGAAATCCGGGTAAGGAATTCTGTTAACCCGGGAGAAGGTGTTAGGCATTCCCAAGTTCCGTGGTTCTAGCACGGTCGCTCAACTGTTATATTCGGCTTGATTATCTGATTTTATACAAATACGAACTTATGTGCCAATTTTATCTTTTAACCGCTTTTATCATTATTATTATTTTTACAAAGGAATTGCAACGTCGCGAAAACATACCTCGAATCACGTTACATCAATGTACACGTGATTATTGACATATCTCGACTCGGTTGAGATTTGGATTTGGGTCACATAAATGTGCACCCGAGTTAAGGAAAATAAATTATTAAAGGCGCGCTTAAAGCAACTAGCGTGTTGTTATTTTGGGGAAAGCCATGAAATTCGCTTAAACGGTATGTCCCGAATTCTAAGTATTTTATATAAATACATTTAGAGGGCCCCGCACTTTGTACATTTTTGTTTGTCGAGGCTCGTCTCATTCCTTATGAAAAGAATTTGCAACGTCATGGAAATTCATCTCAGACCACGCCACAATCAATGTACCCGTGGTTAGAGACACATTTCGATTCCGTTGAGATTGGGATTTGGGTCACATGAATGTGCACCCGAGTTTAAGGAGATAACATTATTAAGTACGCGCTTAAAGAGACTATCGCGTATTATTCTGGGAGGGCCGTGAGATTTGCTAAACGACCCATCCTGGAAACTGAATGCTTTGATAATATACATTTAACGAGGGCCCCGCAGCTCGTGCGTTTTCATTTATTTTTGTCGAGGCTCATCTCGTTCTTATTTTAAAAGGATATCCTATAGCAACTACGTTTCTTGTCGCGTTTGTCTCTACTAATTGAAAACAGTAGGTAGTCCTAATTAATTACGTGCTTGCAAGTTATCTATAACAACATTCAGAAATGCTTAAAAATCAGAAACGAGGCTGCGTGCGCAGTCAGCCGAACAAATAATCACGGGCCCAAATCCAGCCCATGCGTGATGGGCCAGACCTGGGCCACTGCTTGTTCGATGCGGGCCTGCTTGGTCTGTTTTGACCTGGGCTCGACCTTCATGAGGTTGAGATTGCAAGTTTTGTGTTCTTGGCCTTAACAGGTGGTTTGCTAGTTATATGAGACCATTAATCAGAAAAGGAAGAACTTAGCCAATGATGTACAGTTTTCATGCTTGGCATACATTACAGCACATATTACAAAGTAAACTAAGTCTGAGATGCAACCTATTTCATTGAGAATATTTTCACCTATCAGCATACATATGTAAACTACCATTTAGCTAATCTATATTGATATACACTGGGCATACAGGCTACTTCTATTGTCAACACAGGAATGAAAATTATCATACAGTACATGATATCTAATATAACAATCTATGTATGAAAATCAACTTCAGGTCTTTTCTTTTTGCATTCATGCTCAATGTTCCAATTACATTTGATAGTGCATTGGTTGTGTACCTGGTATAGAGGACAAAGAAGAAAGGACTGATCAGCTGGGCAGTATGCAGTAAACACAACAACAGTAGATGCACAGCAACAACACAGCAACAAACCAACAATCACAAGTGTTTTCCACAGTCCACAGACAACCAGCAATAATTCCCAGAACAAAGAAAACCAGCAGATGGTCGAGCACCAAACAAGTAATCCCAGGAAAGAGTAATGAAACAACAGAAGTAACAGAGTGTTCAATGCAGCAACACCAGCAGTTCAACAATCACAAGTAGCTCAGTCAGTGCAAACAACAGAACTTGGCCAAGACAGCTTGACCAATATGAACTCTTATATAGCTTTCAGACAGTGTTTGGTTACAGTGTTTACTGGAAATTTCCTTATGTTTTCAGTTTTCTTTAAACTCACAAGACCTCCCTCCTGACTAAAAATTCCAGCCCCTTTTAAGTTCTGAAATGGCCTCTTTATAAGCCAAACGACCAGTGAAGCTAAGCTGCCTGGATCCTCCCACTTGCAGACTGCCCATACTCTTTAAACTCATGCTTAAGCATCTTTTGATGCCAGCCCTTTTTGTTCCCCACGCCTGGCTTTTCTTTAATCAAGAGTTATGGGTTCATTTAAGTATTCATTTTAAACCCCATACTCTTGTGTCTTGTTCCCCATTGGTATTAGTTTAATCCCAAATTAGTACCCTACTTGTCAGCTTATTTAAACTAAGCCTTTTCTGTTCTTTTCAAACCCCAGACTACCCCTGTTAAACCCTGCTTATTACTGCCCTGCCCCTTGCAGCATCAGGGCATTCTGAACTCATGAAAGTTCAAATTCAGGACTGCCCTGGACTGAACCTTTTCAGTCATTTTTGCAATGCAAACAAACTCATTTCAGACAATGCTGGGCATTCAGTCAGTGACAAGGTTCAATTAGTCATGTGAAATTATTAGCTTATTCGATCCATTAGTTATAGAAAACTAATCGACGACGTTTATCGAGTCGACTATACTAATTATAACAGGTAATAATCAGTCGTTCAAATAAACAAACACATACAGGGACCTAAAGGCATCAAACAACTTTTGTTCAATTATTGGGAACCTATATGAATTATTTATGCGACGACTCATCTAATCGAACATGTATATCACAGAATACGTTCAAAACATACACAGAAGACAATCGACCAAATAAAAGGTCTTTACAAGGACGGAAAAAATTAAGAAAAGTATCAGAAAATACCGAACAATCACAACAAGGCATGCTAACGACTTAATTAGCAGTTGAATAAAACAAAAGGGAAAGAAAACTTACCGAAAAAATGTCTAAACCAAACTGAACCAAAACTGACTCAACTTTGACCATTTGAGGCCGAACAAACTTTAATCAGGGTGTTCTCACACGAGAACACCTTGATTAAGGTCTATTAGACCTCAGACCCCTGTCAAGACTGGCCGGATTCCACAGGTTCATGTGTTCTAGGGTCTGGATTTTCAGATCTGGTTTTTTAGAAGTTGTGGGTAGATTCGGACCAAACCAAGCTTGGTTTGGTCACGAGGGAAGTCATGGGAGTGTCTGATACAAAGATGGTGAGGTTTGGTATAGATCGAGTTTTGTCTCGAATCTTCAAATCCAGATTCGAGACGATAGGAGGTGATTCGAGGTACATGGTTAGTGGATTCGTGTTCAGGGTGGTTGGATGCTTCAGGGGTGTGAAGGGGGTGGTCATCGGCGTTCATGCCGCCGGGTTCTGGTGAAAGGGAAACTAGGGCGGCGTTAGGGTTTGGGGGTTTCAGGGCTTGGGGAAGGAGATGACTGAAGGGGGGGGGGGGGGGGTTCGGATAGGGGGCGTGGGGTGAAGGGCCAAGTTTATATACGGAAGGGGAAGGGAGATTGGAGCCGTTAGATCAAGTGATCTGAACGGCTTAGATCTATTGGTGGGTAACAGGACGGGGTCGTTTGGTATGGGAACGGGGTCGTTTTGGTTTAGGTGAGGGGTTGGGTTGAACCGGCTAAATAGGTCGGGTTATGAGGGAAGCCAGGGACCGTTGGATCAATGGGGTTGGACGGCTCAGATCAACTTGCCTGAAACGGCGTCGTTGAGGTGAGTTGAACAGCCTGATCTGGACCGTTCGTTTGAATCAGATCAACGGCTTCAATAGGGACGCCGATACGGCGTCGTTTGAATCCGTGCTTGGGCAGGCTTGTCTTGGACTGGATCAGTGCTTTGGTTTTGGGCCTCGTTTTGGGGCCCAATCAGATTTTCCTTTCCCTTTTTTTTAATTCAACAAATTAAACAAAAATTCCTAAAACAATGTAAAAATTAAAATTAAAATAAACTTACACACATATTGGGTGACACCTACAATAATTAACACACACATATTAGAATTTTAAAAATGGTTAAATCACAGCCTAGAGTAAAAGCTGCATATTTTGTGAATTTCCTTTTAAAAACCGAATTACGGCCCGATTACACACGACATACTTATTGTATTTTTGTTTGATAATATTCAATGAAAAATGGATATAAACACTAAGGACTACCAGCACATGTCACATAAAAATTGAAAATTTGTATGGCGAGGCCATTTGCAATTATTTTGATTTCTTTTGGAGTGATTGTTCGTGAAGCAAAAATCACGTGCTTACAATTAGTATATGTAGTTTTTTGCTAAATGTTTATGAACACAATATTGTGACTAGCTTACATCATTGATGTACGATGCAACTAACTGATGTTGATGGTTTTTGCTATTATTTTTTGAAAGCAACATTATCTATATATTAATATTCCCGATTTTCTAGTTGCAAATTGAATGTGATTTAGGGACTTGTGACTTGTTTCTTTAGGGACCAGCTATAAACTTCTCCGAAAATATATAACGGCCAACTTCTAACTGGTCGTGAAATGTTTTAACGGCCACATTTAAGCTAGTCGCGAAAACAGTTTAAGGACCAGGAATTTAGTCCCTAAAATATGCAAATAAGTACCAAAAACATGGTCTTTAAAAACCATTTAAGAGCCAGTTTTAAACTGGTCGCAAAACTGATTTAATGACCAGCACACTATCTCGTCCTTAATAACCTTTAGCAGCGGAAGCTATAAGGACCAGATTAGCTGGTCGCTATTGAACATTTGGGACCAATTCCTTACTTTTAGGGACCAGTTTTCCCTTAGCTATTTAGCATTTTTCTTGTAGTGTCCTGGAGCAGCTTTTGGACCGTAGATTGGGTGGCTAACTTCAGTCCACGGAGATCCAAGGTAGACCTGCAGGCGTCCACAGGCCCTGACGTCTCCCTCTATCCCTTTTATCCCTGTTTCATTCTCTTAAATTCAGAAACAGTGTACCTTTTATTTCAGACTTTATATGTAGTAAAATCTTAGATCGTCTGTGGTACTGTGACACCAGTTCCGGGAGGTTGAGGTTCAAACTATTGTACTAGACATATATTCAGATATTTTATTGCTTTTCTTCTGCTTACCTTTAATTTCTGCTGTTTACACGTTATTGCTTTAAAATTTTTAAAAAGTAGTAAAAGGGTAAAAAAGTTATTTGTTCCATAATTTGCTTTCCTAACTCACATTAGTAGGCGCCTTCACGACTCCCGAGGGTGGGAAATCTGGGTCATGACATGCGACACTCTCCATATGGTGAGGGATTTCCCCAGACTTAGGAGGGGTGCACCTCCACAGACTTCTCAGGCACCATGTGCTCCACCCGGTCCCTAGACTATGATCACAACACCAACTACCACTCCACCTGCTCAGACAGCTCGAGGTGGAGGTCGGGCAAGTAGAGGTCGCCCTAGAGGGGGAGGCTAGACCAGATATTATGCTCTCATGCTCGTACAGACGTAGTTGCATCTGACTCTATTATTACAGGTATTTTTTCGGTCTGTCATAGAGATGCGTCTGCCTTATTTGATCCAGGCTCCACTTATTCCTATGTGTCATCTTATTTTTCTCCATATTTGGGCGTATCCCGTGATTCTTTGAGTTCTCCTATTTATGTGTCTATAACTGTGGGAGATTCTATTGTTGTTGACCGTGTATATCAGCCGTGTTTGGTTGTTCTTAGTGGTTTTGAGACCAGAGTTGATTATTATTGCTCAGTATGGTAGATTTTGATAATATTTTGGGTATGGCCTGGTTGTCGCCCCATTATGCTATTTTTGATTGTCACGCCAAGACCGTGACACTGGCTATGCTAGGATTACCTCGGTTAGAGTGGAGAGATACCTTAGATTATACTCCCAACAGAGTTATGTCATTTCTAAAGGCTCAACGAATAGTTGAGAAGAGGTGTGACTCGTATCTGGCTTATGTGAGAGATGTCATGATTGATACCCCTACAGTTGAATCAGTTCCAGTAGTGAGGGATTATCCAGATGTATTTCCAGCGGACCTTTCGAGCATGCCGCCCGACCGAGATATTGACTTCGCTATTGATTTATTGCTGGGCTCGGTATTGATTTGTTGCTGGGCACTCAGCCCACCTCTATTCCTCCATATCGTATGGCTCCGCCTGAGTTGAAGAGTTGAAGGAGCAGTTACAGAATTTGCTGGATAAGGGCTTCATTCAGCCCAGTATGTCACCTTGGGGTGCTCCAGTCTTGTTTGTGAAGAAGAAGGATGATTCTATGCGTATGTGCATCGATTATCGCCAGTTGAACAAAGTTACAGTGAAGAACAGGTATCCATTGCCTCGTATTAATGATCTATTTGATTAGTTACAAAGTGCCAGAGTGTTCTCCAAGATTGAATTGTGCTCAGGCTATCATAAGTTGAAGATTCGGGAGCCAGATATCCTGAAGACTGCTTTTAGGACTCGGTATGGTCACTACGAGTTCCTTGTGATGTCATTTGGGCTGACCAACGCCCCAGCAGAAGTCATGCACTTGATGCATAGTGTATTCCGACCCTATCTTGACTCATTCGTCATTGTGTTTATTGACAACATTTTGGTGTACTCTCGGAGTCGGAAGGATCATCAACATCACTTGAGGACTGTGCTTCAGACCTTGAGAGAAAAGAAGTTATATGCAAAATTTTCAAAGTGTGAGTTTTGGCTAGACTTAGTGGCATTTTGGGTCATATAGTGTCGAATGATGGGATCAAGGTGGATCCGAAGAAGGTTGAAGCAGTGTAGAGTTGGCTTAGACTGTCCTCAGCTACGGAGATCCGGAGTTTTCTTGGTTTGGCAGGGTATTATCGTTGATTTGTAGAGGGTTTCTCATCTATTGCAGCGCCTATGACCAGGCTGACCCAGCGTTCAGGTGGACAGAGGAGTGTGGGAAGAGCTTTCAAAAACTCAAGACAACATTGACTATGGCCCCAGTATTGGTATTACCTACAAGTTCGGGGTCTTATACTGTATATTGATATACGTCGCGGATTGGTTTCAGCGCGGTGTTGATGCAGGATGATAGGGTGATTGCTTATGCGTCTAGACAACTGAAGGTGCATGAGAAGAACTATCATGTCCACGACCTTGAGTTAACAGCTATTGTTCATGCCTTGAAGATTTGACAACACTATTTGTATGGTTTCCCTTGTGAGATCTACACCGGTCACCGGAGTTTGCAACATCTGTTCAAACAGAATGATCTTTACTTGCGTCAGCGGAGGTGGTTAGAGCTACTTAAGGATTATGATATTACCATTTTGTACCATCCCGGGAAGGCTAATATGGTGGCCGATGCATTGATCGCAGGGCGGAGAGTTTGGGGAGTTTAGCATATCTACCGGCAGCAAAGAGGCCATTGGCGTTGTGATAGGTTTCCAATGTCTTTGACTTATGTTTTGATGATCTAAAAAACTTTTTCAAGAACCAGATAGGGAACCTGACACACTTGGGCTACACTGGAAGTTAATTGATTCCAGCTCAATGTTAACTGCTATAGCTTCAGGGGATAGAGAACCAAACAAGGACCTGATACCCTTGTTGTTCCCTCATAGCAGTACGAAGTCAATGGGACACAACTGGAAGTGACGTGACTGCCTACACTGTTTCTGCCTGCACTGCACTGTTTCTAGTGCCCACTTATTCCTTGACAAACTAAAGTGCTTACATCATTTCAAGTGATGTCATCAAGGTGTATCAACAATGAGTTTATATCAAAATATCACTTGAACACTTCTGTTTCTCATTCAAGCCTTTTGCAAAACAGAGAAATTAATTCTCACGAGCTTGAAGAACAAAGTTAAATGCTACTACGGACCAGTTCCTAAAGTTAGTATTTTGTTGTCCCTAGTTGAGTTGTAACTTTGTGATTATTCTTATTGTATATCCTAAATTGCTTAGCCAGAAGTGTTGATTAGGAACCCTCTTGTAAAATCTGTAAACTCTCTGAGTTTATGTTGTGACTAGGTTTAGTCATAAGTTAAAGTCTTTATAACTAGAGAGTGACAAAGTGGCTTGTGATGAGAGTATCACAAGTTATTTAAAGTCTTTGTAACTAGAGAGTGACAAAGTGGCTTGTGGTGAGAGTACCACAAGTTAGTTGAGTTGAATTCTTTATAATGGAGTCATTACAAAGTGGCTTGTAATAGGTGTTTACAAGTTAGTGAAGTTGAAAGCCTACAGGTGTAGGTCGTGGTTTTTGTCCCCTTGAGTTGGGATTTTTCCATATAAAAATCCCGTGTCTCATTTACTTACAACTTTATTAGCATTCTCAGCATAACCTCATAGAGGACTAGGTACTCTACTGTTTGGTGGACTCATACAAACTAACAATTGGTATTAGAGCCGGTTCCTCCTATCAGGCTAACACCTAGGAAGGATTCTTATGGTTTCTCCAACAAATTTTGAAGAAGGTCAATCTACATACCGACCACCCAGGTTCAATGGACAATAAGGTGAAAAACAAGAATGCATGATTTTATCATGGCTGAAGATTCTGAGTTATGGGATGTCATATGTGATGGTCCTTATGTTCCAACAGAGGTAGTGGAAGAACTTCCATTTTCAATGTCAAAAACCAGTAAAGAATACACCGACGTAGATAGGAAAGTTGTAGAGAAACATTTTCGTGCCAAGAAGATTCTGGTATGTGGAATAAGACCTGAAGAATATAATAGAATCTCCTCTTGCGACACTGCAAAGGAGATATGGGAAGCTTTGTAAACAGTTCATAAAGGAACCACCCAAGTAAAACAATCTAAGATCGATATGCTCACTACCGAGTATGAACTCTTCAGGATGAAGGGCGATGAATCTATTCAAGATATGCACACAAGATTCACCTCCATCATAGATGAGTTACACTCACTTGGTGAAACTATTCCTAGGAACAAGCTAGTGAGGAAAATCCTCAGCATTCTGCCTAGCCCTTGGGAAAGTAAGGTGAATGCTATTACTGAATCAAAGGACTTGCAGGAGCTGGCCATAGAAGAGCTGGTTGGAAATCTGAAGACCTATGAGATGAAGAGGAAGATAGACAGTGAAACAAGAGAACCAAAGAAAGAAAAGAACCTGGTACTCAAAGTTGATAGCAATGACTCAAGTGAGGAAGACAATGACATGTCTTACTTAACCAAAAGATTTCAGAAGATGGTAAGAAGAAATGGAGAAAGGCTAAAAAGGGGCAGCTCTAGCAAACAAAAAAACTATGATCTCTGTCATAAGTGTGGAAAGCCTGGACACTTCAAGACTGTCCTCTCTTGAAGCAAAAACTCTCCAAGAACAACCCTGAAAAAGCAGCTAAGAGGAATCCGGTTCCTTTCTAGGACTTCAAAAGAAAGAGATCTGCTGACAAT
Organism: Nicotiana tabacum; assembly: GCF_000715075.1. Taxonomy (NCBI): domain Eukaryota; kingdom Viridiplantae; phylum Streptophyta; class Magnoliopsida; order Solanales; family Solanaceae; genus Nicotiana; species Nicotiana tabacum. The sequence continues at coordinate 111,695,013 of NC_134080.1, read as the reverse complement.
ATGGTGAAACAGGCACTTGCAACATGGGGGGATTCCTCTAGTGAGTCTGAAGATGAAACTGATGCTGGTGACAGTTCCATGATGGAAGTTGAAGGCAAGGAAAATGAATATAACTCAACTTTTGCTTTGATGGCCCAATCAGATGATGATGAAGATAAGAGGTAAATTTTAGGGATGTTCAAAGAAATCTAAAATCCTACTCTCCTAAGAAACTCATGTCTTTAGCTAGTGTATTGATCGATGCCTATCATAGTCTTGTGGAGGATAGGGATTCCTTAACGTTAGAACTAGGAGAAGCTGAACAAACTAGAGATGACTTAGTGGTTGTAGTTATTGACCATAAGGAAACCATTGAAAACTTCAAAGAAGAAAGAAATGATCTCTTGGCAGCAATTGCAGACCTAAGGGAAATAACAGAGAGACGAGCGACTAAATCAAAACCTGGAAATTCTGGAAAATGAAAAGATATAGCCAGTGAGGAACACATTAAGCTTGAAAATGAGCTGAAAGCTGTGAGAACTAGGATGTGTGTTGAAATTGAGAAAAACAAGCACTTCCAAACTGATATGGAAAGAGTAAAAAATGATCTTGAAAAGTCCCTAAAGTGGACCTGGTCCTCAGAAGCTATCACTACCATGAACACTAATAATGGTGGAAACAGGCAGGGAATAGGGTTCCAAAGGGAAAAAACTCCTTATAACCATCATAGCAAGTACGTCACTATTTTTGATAACTGGCTTTGCACCCACTGTGGGAACAATGAGAATTTCAAATAAAGTTGCCAGGCCAGGGTTCAATCTATTCAGAAAAACAAAGCGTTTGCTGAAAAAATGAATACAAAAGAGGGACCAGGTTCCACTCACAAAAAGCACACATTACTTGCATGGACTAAGAGAGCTCTTATTCATCCTCTTGCCTACTACAACAGACCCAAACTTGCTTGGGTTCCTAAAACTAACTCTTGATCTTCTTGTGCAGGGAACAATAAAAGGAAGCGATCAACAATCGTTCATGGATAGTGGGTGTTCAAAGCACATGACTGGGAACACCATGGACTTTCTTTCACTAAAAGCCCTACAAGGAGGGAGTGTAACCTTTGGCAATGGGAAAAATGGGTACATTCTTGGAGTTGGAGAAGTGAGTAAGTCACTCACTCATTCTATTGAAAATGTGTATTATGTCAATAGCCTTAAGTACAGTCTCTTGAGTGTCTCTTAGATTTGTGATAAAGGAAATAGGGTGGAATTCTTATCCAAGATATGTACAGTTACTGATCTGGTAACTGATGAAGTAGTACTTGTGGCTAAGAGATACAAGAACATCTATGTTGCTGATTTTGAGTCCTTACAAAATGGTGATCTGAGTTCTCTGAAAGCTGTTGATGATGATGCTGAATTTTGGCACAGAAGATTGGGGCACACAAGATTTTCTCTTTTGAATAAACTAATTTAGAAGGACTTGGTCCATGGTTTGCCCATGTCAAAGTTCAAGGTGCAAAAGCTTTGTGATGCCTGTGCTAGAGAAAAACATGTGAAGTCCTCTTTTTAAGTCTAAAAAGGATGTGAGCACCTCAAAGCCACTTGAGCTTCTACATATGGACCTATGTGGTCCTATGAGAGTGCAAAGTAGGGGAGAAAAAAGATACATTTTTGTGATAGTGGATGACTACTCCAGATTCACATGGACTCTGTTTCTTAGAACTAAAGATGAAACCTTTGAGGTGCTTGTGGCCTTTGTGAGCGAATCCAGGTGAAGATGGAGTCTAGAGTAGCATGCATTAGATCAGATCATGGAACCGAATTTGACAATGTCAAATTTGATGAGTTCTGCAATGAAAATGGCATCGCTCACAACTTTTCAGCTCCCAAAACTCCCCAGCAAAATGGAGTAGTGGAAAGGAAGAACAGAACTTTGGAAGAGATGGCAAGAACAATGTTAATCAACAGTGGAATTGCAAAGAACTTCTGGGCTGAAGCAGTCAACACTGCCTGCTACTTGGTGAATAGGTGCATGATCAGATCACTCCCGAACAAAACCCCATATGAGTTGCTGAACGGAAGGAAACCCAAGCTGACTCACCTAATAACATTTGGGTGCAAATGTTATGTTCTCAATAATGGAAAGGATCAGCTTGGTAAATTTGATGCCAAGAGTGATGAAGGAATATTTCTAGGCTACTATTGTCACACCTCCTTTTTTACTACACCCCGTAAAGGGTATAAATATAAGGGAGTTTTTCTAATTAAAGGACAATCGAAACGGGATTGTTTTTTATTAAAAATCAGAGTCGCCACTTGGGATAATTTAGGGTGTCCCAAGTCACCGGTTTAAAATCTCGAATCAAAGAAGGTTGACTCTATTTACGGTCTGCGAACACAGAAATCCGGGTAAGGAATTCTGTTAACTTAGGAGAAGGTGTTAGACATTCCCGAGTTCCGTGGTTCTAGCACGGTCGCTTTGATCATACTTAGCTTATTTAATTGTTTAATTACTCATTTTTTGAACCTATGTGCATTTACCTTTTACCGCTTTTAAATTAAGAAAATTATCTTGAAACGGGTCATGCGTACGTGTACCCATTTTTTGGCACCTCAAAAATCATGTCACGCGAACGTGTCCACAATTAATAACGTTTTTATTATTATTGAGAAAGTTTAGCCGAAGTTGCGCGAACACATACTTGATTTATTTTTAGAATCATAATTATGTTACGCGAACGTATACACAATCACGGTGGTATATTAAATGGGCCTAAAGCAAACTACGAACATTGGATATTTTACATCTATATTATAAAATTAACATGAGGTCCATTTGTTACGAAGTGTCTAATTATGGCTTGCCTCAAATTCCCTTTTCACGACTCTAATTAATTAAACACTAAAGTACTACAAAATCCCTTCCAATCAACAAAGCTTTATTAAAACATTTTATTAGCGGAAGGGCCTGAATTAAACAGGCCCAAACATCTGATCAACGAGCCTGTTTAAACGTAGGGAGACTCTTTTGACTTAAGAGACTCCGATAATGTTCAGGCCCAAAGGCCCAAATATTTTGGCAACGCTGGCTGCAAGCAAGGACTTCAGGATCGAGTCCCTGAAGCCAAACCTATCAGTGATCTCTCATAATCTTTTCAACCATTGAGGAGGGGAGAAAAACGAGTTGGGGCATGAATAAGAACCTTATACAACAATCAACAATAATCCCCTTTTAAACTAAACTAAGGCATAAACTATATGGAAACATCAATTGGTTACAGTTAAAACCAAGCAAACTATACATACATAGCCAAAATTTCAGCGTCCTTCCAAATGACTAAAGCAAGTTCAAACCCCTGAGCACGGCTGGACAACTTAACATATGTATTATAACAAGAAAACAAAGATATAAACAACAGAAGCTAATAGAATTTAACATTCAAACAAGACTTCTATTCAAATTCCAATTCGAACATCCAAATCTGTATACAAATTCAGTCTGGTTCCAACTTGTGGCACTTCATTTGTTAGCAAAGGGTATGAAGAAATACCTGAGAGCACAAATAAGAGAGGGGTAAGAAGATCAGTAAAGAGCAATAACAAGAGCAAGGGTCAGCAGCAAAAACCAACCAACAGAATCAACCAGCAGCTCCAAAATCAAATTTCAAACCCAAAAATTGAAGTAAACGACCAGAAACTAGTTCAATCCAAGCAATGGACCAGGAAAACTTCAGCCAAGCTGATTTTAATTCATTTCTAAAGTCAGCTAGTCAAGACTTGTTGCATCACCAGGAAAATTCCAGAAATTAGTAGAAAAACTCAATGAAACAGTATTTTCTGAAGTTTTAGCCATCTAGAATTTTTATGGATTTTTAGCCCTTCAAATCTTGCCTTGAAAGGCAAGAATGCTACTTCTTATAGGCCCAGCCAATAGGGCATCCCCCAGAACTACTTATTTACCCTTTACCCCTTTTTTTTTGTTCTTTCTTTTAGCTTAAGGGTCCTTAATGTACAATCTAGAATTTCAGAATAGCCCCAACCCCAGCTTCCTAGAAGCTTCCTAGTTAGTTAGAACAAGATTCCTTACCCCAATTCCTTAAATTACCCTTCAAGTTCCTTGTTTTTACTTTGAGAACCAAATGGGTCATATTGACCCAATAGCTCAACAGACATGGGCTCAGATTCAAACCAAACAAAATTCCTTTAACATGAGGTCTGAGACTGACCTCAGAGCCCAAAGACGAAACCCGAACAAATTCAGAAAACTTGACAACCAAACAAACCAACTAATTAACGATCACAAACAGACGGGGAACTAATTAAGTTAACTAATTAAGCTCAGTGACCAAACCAAAAATTCTAACAGGACAATCAATTAATAAATCAGAAAACGAATTAAAAGAGAGGAAAGGAACAGAAGTAACACATAGACGATTTTGAAAACAAAGATGAATGGGACTTACCAGCTAGACTTGAAATAAAAACTGAGGCACTGGTTCGACCCAACACAGTGGCAAACATTTGTTCTCGGTGAGGAACAAACGAGTGTCACTATTTTGTGTCAAAACCGACTTGAAACAACCAGAAAATTCATGAAAATGCGTGCATGCATGATTTCGACCTTAGGCTCTCATGGATCGACTCTTCGATTTGATATTCGAGGAGTTCCAGAGATGTTTGAAGAAATATGAGTGAGGATTTGGGATGAGGGAGAGAGGACGGTCCTAGGGTGTTAATTTGGGGTTGAACAGAGGTGGCGCCACCACCGGAGAAACTGTGGTGGCGCTAGGGTTTCCACCTATAAACTGAGATTCGAGAGGTTCTGGGTATATTTGAAGGAAATTGAACGAAGATCCGGGATGGGGTGGTGGAGGGGAACATTTGGTGTAAATTTGGGGTCGATTGGAGCACCGCCGCCGGCGGAGACGATATCCAGCCAGCGGTTCCGGCGAGGATGAAGAGGGTCTAATGAAGGAGATGAGATGAGAGGGGGTAGGGTCTGAGGGTTCCGACACTTAAATATTAAGCACACCCTCAGTCCCTGTCCGTTGGATTGAACAACATCGACGACCCAGATCTGTCGAACCTTCAAAACGGGGTCGTTTGGTTTTAGTGGGGAAAGAGACCGGGTTAAGGGCGGGTTTGGGCCGGTTTTGGTCGGGTACCGGGTGTTTAACACTTGGGCCTGGGTGAAACCAATTGTAACAGCTCAAATTCGGATTTCCCTTATTTCTTTTCTTTTTCTTTTCAAAATTAAAATAAAACCTAAATTGATTAATAGTTTTTTTTAAACTAAATTAACCTACCCAATTAGATTAATCACTCATCATGGTATTTACAATAATTAATTAAATCGTAAATTTAAAGAACAACTATACTATTCAAAATTAAAAAATTAAAATGCAAAATGAACTATTTTGTGATTTTCATATTTTATAAAACAAACTAATTTACTAATTAATCTATCAAATATAAAATTAAATCCTAAATGCAGTGTGTGATATTTTTGTATTTTCATGAATTAAATAAAATAAACGTGCACCGACAAATGCAATTAATTAACAGAAAATGCCATAAAATCCAACCAAATTGCAAACACTGAAAGAAATTATTTTGTTTTGAATTTGTTGGAATAATTCATATAGGGAAAAAATCACGTGCTCACAGCTGCCCCTCTTTGCCCGGAAACACGAAGAGTTTTCGTGCAAAGATAAAGTGAGCGGATACGAGCGATTTTTGCCCGTTTGAATACTCCGTGGGAAGCATTTTTGAAAGATTTGACCGCACCCTGCTTCCGAGGTTTCCTACATATCCTTGGCTAAAAAGGAATCATGTCAGTGTAGTTCGGGAATGTCTGGTAGCTGGGACTATCATGGAGGTGTGATTTCACTGTTGTTGTTGCTGCTACTGCTTATTGAACCCCCTTATTACACCATGTCAAAAATAAAAGAAGCTAGACTAGACTACGATCTATGAGTTTACAAGAGATCCTATCTATATCTTCAAACTTGCTTCTTGCGGTTCTTGTTGCCTTGTTGACTTGTATTCTCCCGGTGACATCCATTTGTCGCCGCCTTGAATTGTAAGCTGAGATGTTTCCCTTTCTTCAGGTGGGTGTCTGACTGCTGAACTTGATATGTATTCCCATGCTCTCCAGGCAGGCTCCTGACTTCAAAACATGAATGTATTCCCATGCTATCTAGGCGGGCTCCTGACTTCGAAACGTGAATGTGTTCCCATGTTATCCAGGCGGACTCCTGACTTCAGCAAAATAGACAAAACAAGGAAAATTTTCTGCCCCAGTTTGGGTATGTGGGCCCATGTGTAAGTTTAAAACAAATCACATTACTGAATATCAATAAGAATTTTGAAAACCAAAACTTGAATTGTACTCCCTTGTTCTCCAGGCGGGCTCCTGATTGCTAAACTTGAAAGTATTCCCTGCTTTCCAGGCGGGCTCCTGACTGCTGCATTTGAAAGTATTCCCTGCTCTCCAGGCGGGCTCCTGACTTCTAACTTGAAATGTATTTCCTGCTCTTCAAGCGGGCTCCTGACTTCCACATAGATAAAACAAAGAATTTGAAAGCTAAAACTTGAATTGTACTCCCTTGTTCTCCAGGCGGGCTCCTGACTGCTAAACTTGAAAGTATTCCCTGCTTTCCAGGCGGGTTCCTGACTTCAACTTGAAAGTACTCCCTGCTTTTCAGGCGGGCTCTTGACTTCAAAATAGACAAAACAAAGAATTTGAAAGCTAAAATTTAAATTGTACTCCCTGTTCTCCAGGCGGGCTCCTGATTGCTGGCTTGAAATGTATTCCCTACTCTTCAGGCGGGCTCCTGACTTCAACGAAATAGACAAAACAAAGAATATTTCCTGCCCCAGTTTGGTGGCTGGGCACAGGTGTGAGTGTAAAAATACATCATGTTATCAAATATTACTAAGAATTTGGAAGCTGGGTCCATTATCCAGGAGGGTCCTGAAAACTCCTAGTTAAACGACAATTAAAAATCTAAGTTATATCTTTTGAAGGTGTGACTTCTGCTAAATCTTGTTATCTAAGAGGGTCTTTACACTACTCCCCATTATCCAGGAGGGTCCTGAAAATCAAAGGTCAATTTTTATTTTAAAGGTGACAACTTTAATGTCTGAATTATACTACCCTACAGTAGAGTTTACGCTAAATGTTGTTATCTAATCGAAATATTAAAGCTAAGTCCCATTATTCAGGAGGGTCCTGGAAACTCCTAATTGAATCCTATCTCGAACATGCAAACTTCTAAACCTGCTTATGCTAGATTATGCTATTTCTGAACTTTAAACTAGGTCCCATTTTCCCGGAGGGTCCTAAAAGTTTACGGTCAAACCTGTTTTGATGCTTGTTCTTTCCCCTACGGAGAGTTTCTCCGAAACAAATGAATTTTCTGCCCCTGTCTCAATCAAAGAAAATTTTGTCAGTTTAAAGTGGTGGTTAGCTGATGGCATTCTTGCTGAAGATCTTTCCACTGCATTGTTTTGTTATGAATGGCTTTCCCGAACTGGCCCTGAACCACTTTGACTTTCTGCCTGACTTTCAAATTTCATGACCTTTGACGAACCGAGTGTTCTATACCCATGTTGCTGTTTTAACCTCTGACCCCTCTATCCGAACCTTTGCCTCTCCCATGACATTACCAAACCATCCCACCGATGAAACTTCCGGTGATTCCTTGTACCCCACCTTACATCATGCTGTCTTTAGTATGCTCTGACCACATTGTGATTTGCAATTTTGGGAGTTGGTAGTGAGCTTTGAAACTCTTTTCCACTTACTTGGGACAAGACTGACATTAAAACATCTTAGACAAATAAACCCAAAAGGAAATGAAATGCAATGACTTTGCGGGTTAAGGATAATAAGAATCCAAAACCTGATGACTGCTACAAAGGGAAAAAAGAAAAAGAAACTTATCTGAGTGGAACAGCTGGTACCGAGGATCATGATATGCATTTCGGATTAATCAGCCCAATCTGTCCGACCAATCAACTTTCAGTTGCCGTACTTTGTTGCCTCATAATTTCCATGACCTGATTACTTTACCCAAACCTTGATCTTGTTCATCCTGCGGTGCCTCGAAACAGTTTTCCACCACAGACCTTTCTCGCTTGTTGACTTTTCAACTCACTTTCGCCTCAAGGTTCCCGTGAGGGTTTTCACCAATAAGACTCTCTCATTTTAATTTCTCTCAACTCCCGTCGCCTTACGGTGCCTATGAAGGTTTTCACCAATAAGACTTTCTCATTTTATTTCTCTCGCTCGAACCAGAGTGTTGCCCCTGACATGAATTACCTTTACCTGCTCGACTTGGCATTTCTCAAAGACTGATCAAAAGGTCTTTATTTGGACCGTAATGTGAGCTTTTGGACAGGGTTAGAAAGAAAGGACATGAAAGGCTCAAAACAATTCAAATGGGTTGAAATTACAACTTTCGGAATCAAATTTCTCACAACAACCACGACTTCTGCCCCAGTGTCTTGCTTGGGGGCTTTTGGATGTTTATTTTGATGAGACCGAACCATGAGGCTGCCTACGTATCCTTAAAAGGAATCAGGTCGAACGTAGTTCATGTCATAGAAATTACTTTGTTGTTGTGATTTTCCCTTTTCTCTTTCTTCTCTTTTTTCTTTCTTTTGCTTTTCTCTCTTTTTCTTTTATTGTTTTTCTTCTTCTTTTCTCTTTTCCTCTTTCTTTTTCTTCTTTTTTTTTCTTTTCTTTCTCTTTCCTTTCTTTCTCTTTCTCTTTTCTTCCTTTTCTTATCATTCACGCTTGTGTTTCTGATATTCACTACTGATTCCGAAAGAGGGGTAAGAAATAAAATACATAAGGCTCAAAAGGGGTGACGAGGGATAAAGTGTTTAGATAGCAGAACAAAACGCCTTCGTCATTTCAATCTTCAAAATATGCCAAATACAAACAAGTACAATCAAACAAAGAAATCATACATAGTATCTCTTGACTGCATCAGAATTGATAGCCATTTTTACACATTTCCCTTCTACATCTGTCAAATATAACGCGCCATTGGACAACACTCTAGTTACAACAAATGGTCCCTGCCAGTTTGGGGCAAACTTTCCTTTTGCTTCAACCTGATGAGGCAAAATACGTTTCAACACTAACTGACCCACCTCAAACTTCTGTGGACGTACCTTCTTGTTATATGCTCTTGCCATTCTCTGTTGGTACAATTGGCCCTGACATACTGCTGCCAATCTCTTTTCATCAATCAGACTTAGTTGATCCAAGCGGGTTTTGACCCATTCAACGTCATCAATTTCTGCCTCAGCGACAATCCGAAGGGATGGGATTTCGATTTCTGCGGGTATTACTGCCTCCATGCCATACACCAACAAATAAGTAGTGGCCCCTAATGAAGTGCGAACAGTAGTGCAATAACCCAACAATGCAAAAGGTAACTTCTCATGCCATTGTTTGGACCCTTCCACCATTTTCCGAAGTATCTTCTTTATGCTCTTATTGGCTGCCTCGACTACTCCATTCGCTTTAGGGCGATATGAGGTGTAATTGCGATGTATAATCTTAAACTACTGACAGGTCTCCGTCATTAGACGACTGTTGAGATTAGCACCATTGTCCGTGATGATTACCTTCGGAATCCCAAACCGACAGATGATATTTGAATGCACAAAATCGACCACTACTTTCTTGGTCACAAATTTGAAAGTTTTCGCTTCAACCCACTTGGTGAAATAATCAATGGCTACCAGAATAAACCTGTATCCGTTTGATGCTGCTGGCTCGATTGGCCCAATGACATCCATGCCCCAAGCAACAAAGGGCCATGGTGCCGACATTGTATGCAATTCAGATGGTGGGGAATGAATCAAATCTCCGTGCACCTGGCACTGATGACACTTGTGCACAAAACTGATGCAATCTCACTCCATAGTGAGCCAGTAATAACCTGCTCAGAGAATCTTCTTTGCCAGAACGTACCCACTCATATGCGGTCCACAAACTCCAGAGTGTACCTCAATCATGATAACTGTGGCTTGTCTGGCATCTATGCATCTTAGCAATCCTAGATTTGGAGTTCTTTTGTATAACACCCCTCCACTGAAGAAAAATCCGCTTGCCAATCGTCGAATTGTTCTTTTCTGATCACCCGTGGCCTGCACCGCATATACCCCCATCCGGATGTATTCTCTAATATCATGGAACTATGACTCCCCATCAAGTTCTTCTTCTACCATATTACAATAAACATGTTGATCATGAACTGAATCTGCAGAGGGTCCACATAAGCCTTATCTGGATGATGTAACATTGACGCCAAAGTAGCCAAAACATCTACAACTTCATTATGGATCCTTGGGATATGCCTGAATTCTATTGACTGAAACCGCTGGCAAAGATCATGCAAACATTGTCTACATGGTATGAGTTTCAAATCCCGTGTTTCCCATTCTCCCTGAATTTGGTGCACCAGGAGGTCCGAGTCACCCAAGACCAAGACTTCCTGGACACCTATATCCATAGCTAACCTCAAACCCAGAATGCATGCCTCGTACTCAGCCATGTTGTTGGTACAGTAAAAATGAAGCTGAGTTGTAACAGGGTAGTGCTGCCCTGTTTCAGAAATAAGTACCGCTCCTATCCCCACGCCCTTCATGTTTGCAGCCCCATCAAAGAAAAGTTTCCATCTCGACTTCTCAACTTGCTCCAACTCATCAATGTACATCACCTCTTCATCGGGGAAATAAGTTTTCAAAGGTTCATAATTTTCATCAACCGGGTTCTCGGACAAATGGTCTGCCAAGGCTTGTGCCTTCATTGCAGTTCGAGTCACGTAGACAATGTCAAACTTTGTGAGCAGGATCTGCCACTTTGCAAGCCTCCCTATGGGCATAGGCTTCTGAAAGATATGCTTCAATGGATCCAAGCGAGATATGAGGTAGGTAGTATAAGATGACAAATAATGTTTCAACTTCTATGCCACCCAAGTTAGGGCGTAACATGTCCTCTCAAGCTGAGTGTACTTAACCTCGTACGACGTGAATTTCTTGCTGAGGTAATAGATGGCCTGCTCCTTCTTTCCAGTGATATCATGTTGACCCAATACACAGCCGAATGAATTGTCCAAAACTGTCAAATATATGATCAAAGGTTGCCCTGGTTCTGGCGGGACCAACACGGGTGGATTTGACAAATACCCCTTTATTTTATCAAACGCCTCATGGCATTCATCTGTCCATTTGATTGCAACGTCTTTATTTAATACTTTAAAGATAGGCTCGCAAGTTGTCGTGAGCTGAGCGATGAACCTGCTGATATAATTCAATCTCCCCAACAAACTCATCACCTCGGTCTTGTTCCTCGGAGGTGGCAATTCCTAGATGGCCTTGACTTTCGATGGATCCAGTTCAATGCCCCGGCGGCTGACTACGAACCCCAACAACTTTCCAGACGGCACCCCAAAAACACACTTTGCAGGATTAAGCTTGAGATTGTACCTGCGAAGCCTTTGGAAGAACTTCCTCAGATCCCTGACATAGTCAGATGACTTTCTAGACTTCACGATCACATCATCCACGTACACATCGATTTCCTGGTGTATCATATCATGGAATATTGTTGTCATTGCCCTCATGTAGGTTGCCCAGTATTCTTCAAGCCCAATGGCATGACCCGATAGCAGTACATTCCTCATAGCGTGATGAATGTCGTCTTTTCTACATCTTCCTCGTCCATTAAGATCTGATGATAACTCGCGTAAAAATCCACAAAAGAACCAATCTCATGTTTGACACAATTATCAATCAAGATATGGATGTTCGGCAATGGGAAATTGTCTTTTGGACTCGCCTTGTTGAGATCCCGATAGTCAACACACACCCTGGTCTTGCCATCCTTCTTCGGCATAGGCACAACATTGGCTAACCAAGTGAGATACCGGGTGACCCGAATGACTTTGGCATCGAACTGCTTGGTGACCTCTTCTTTGATCTTTACACTCATATCTGTTTTGAACTTTCTCAGCTTCTGTTTGACAGGAGGGAATGCCGGGTCAGTGGGCAGCTTGTGAACTACTAAATCAATGCTTAGACCTGGCATGTCATCATAGGACCATGCAAAAACATCTTTGTATTCGACCAGTGCTCTAATTATCTCCTCCCTGAGTTGAGGTTCCATATGGACACTTATTTTAGTTTCACGAACATTATCTTGGTCCCCTAGATTAACTGCTTTTGTATCGTTCAAATTAGGTTTGGGATTTTCCTCAAAATGACTTGGTTCTTTACTAATTTCTTCATAGGCCTCATCATCATCAAATTCCAACTCGTCATCACACTCAATTTCTTGTATTATTATTTCAGAGTTAGATTGGCTTTTAAAACTGGGCCGAAGATTCCTCATGCATGTCATGTCATTGATATCAGCATAAAAAGAACTGTACAAAAGAAGAAAACAAAAATAAAATTAGAAGAAATGAAGGGAAAGGAATGATTGCATTTCATTGAATATAAAGATAACAGGGTTTTAACACATCCAACTGGACGGAACATAATATCTGAATTACAGACCCTGCAATAATCCAGACAACTAAAAGAAAATCAAAACCCACTACCAAGACTCCCTCCGGATAGGAAGAGGAGTAGCTTCCCAGTTGTTGACTTTTGCACGTGGTCCCACGAATTGCACATTTGCATTGCTGGACCCTTCCCCAGCCTCAACCACATTAACCTCGGCGAATAACCTTTCGAACCCCTTTTCCAAGTCTCCATCAACACCAATCAGTGATCCAAAAACCTTTGACAGCAATTGCTTTCTGATACCCGGCCTGACGAATGATCTGGATCGGCGCGAGATTGGCCTTGGAAATGCCCATGCTTTCTGTTTCATTTTGCGGGCTCGTCTCACATCTGCAACTGTAGGATTGAACCCTAGACCAAAAGAATCCAGATTCTTTGGAAGAGAAACTGGTTGCGCAATACCTTGCAGAGATGCACCCAAACCATTTTTCAACATTTCAACGGCTACTATGACTGATGCAGTAGCTACCTTTGGAGTTGAAATGCACTTCTCTTTTGGAATTTTCTCTACCGATACTGTGTCGAAAACCTGATAAACCAATGGCACCTTTTCATCTTCAACCTCTATGAGCGGAACAATGGCATCATTGGGCGCACACAAATTATCCTCGCCGTGTACGACAATTTCCTGTCGATCCCATTCAAACTTGATAATTTGATGTAGAGTAGATGGGACCGCTTTGGCAACATGAACCCAAGGTCGTACCAATAGCAGATTATAGGAAACAACCACATCGAGCACCTAGAATTCCATAGTAAATTCAACTGGCCCTATTGTGAGCTCAAGCACTATGTCCCCGACTGAATCTTTCCCTCCACCGTCGAATCCCCAAACGCAAATACTGTTCTTGTGAATTCTTTCATCCTCCACTTTCAGCTTGTTCAGTGTGGAGAGAGGACAAATGTTCGCGCTAGACCCATTGTCAACCAGTACTCGAGTAACCACGGAATCTTCGCATTTCACAGTCAGATAGAGGGCTCTATTGTGCTCGGTACCCTCCATGGGCAACTCATCATCAGAAAAAGTGACTCTGTTTACCTCAAATATCTTGCTAGCTATCTTTTCCAAGTGGTTTACTGAGATTTTGTCAGGAACGTGGTCTTCGTTCAAGATTTTCATCAAAGCCCGACGGTGTTCGTCTGAATGGATCAATAATGACAAGAGCGAGATCTGAGCTGGTGTCTTCCTTAACTGCTCCACAATGGAATAGTCTTGCACTTTCATCTTTCTCAGAAATTCTTTTGCTTCTTCCTCAGTCACCGCTTTCTTCACAAACACTGGATTATCTTTTGAGGTCTTAGCTTTTCTCAACTTTTCGGGGGCAAAGCATCTCCCCGATCGAGTTAAACCATGAGTCTCACACACTTCTTCTTTAACCTCTTTCCCTTTGTAAGTCACGGTCACTCGTTCATAATTCCATGGGACTGCCTTGCTGTTGACTATCGGTAATTGAGTTACCGGTTTTATAACAACAGGATCTGTGGGGGCGCCCTTCACAATTACCACAGGCTTATTCGTCACTCCTGGCACAACCACTTTTGCTCTTTGATGTTTTCCTACAACGTCACTTGAGGACCCCTTCTTGACCTCTACAGATGGTTTATTATTTGCCTTATTCAACTTGATCACAGACTTCTCACTTGGTGACTTTTCAAATGGCCTGGCTTCACTAGCCCGAATCATCATGACGGTTTGCGAAGGCTTCTTAGGCTTCCCTCCCTTATGCACTATCTCAATCATATTTGTTTCATGATGGGCTGGCAAGGGATTTTGATTGATATTGGGCGCCTCCGGAGCTTGGACCTTAATCCGATTGGTGTCAATGAGTTCTTAAATGGCTATTTTCAATTTCCAGCATTTCTCTGTGTCATGTCCCGGGGCCCCTGAACAATACTCACAACTCACCAAGCGGTCAAGATTTCTGGGAGGGGGATTCAGCACTTTAGCCTCGATCGGATTCAATATACCCAACTGTCTCAGTCTGTGGAATAGACTAGCATATGATTCTCCTAATGGAGTGAAAGTCTTTTGCTTCTGCAACCTCTCATTCTTAAAGGCTTGGTTGGGTCGAAAACCCGTTCCAGGAGGATTTCTGTAGGCTTTTGGGGGTGGATAGTTATTTTGTGGAGCTTGGTATGGATTTTGTGGAGTTGGCGCATGTCATTGTGAGTGAGCGGGAGGTTGGCTATAAGTTTGTGCGTGATGGACAAAAAATGGGGATATGGAGGTGGGTAATAGTGTTGTGGTGGGTTATATGGAGTGTGGGGGTAAGTTTGGGGATAAGGTCGCGGCTGGTTGTAGTAACGGGGAAGGTTCATAGATCCAACCCAAGCTCCTGACTCAATTGTCGCAACATCCTCCTTCTTCTTCTTCTTCCCGAGCACACCCCCAGTACCGTTTTGAATGGCCTGAGTGGTCGTTTTGATCGCTGAATAACTCATGATCTTGTTGGACTTGAGTCCCTCTTCAACCATGCCTCCCATTTTTATGACTTCATTAAAGGACTTACCTACTGCTGACACCAAGTGACCAAAATAAGTGGGTTCCAAAGCCTGCAAGAAATAATCAGCCATCTCGCTTTCTTTCATCGGAGGGTCAACCCTCGCTGCTTGCTCTCTCCAATGGAATTCATATTTTCTGAAGCTCTCACCGGGCTTCTTCTCAAGCTTTGTTAATGACAAGCGGTCTGGGATAATTTCAAGGTTGTACTGAAAATGACAGGCAAAGGCTGGGCCAAATCGTCCCATGTGTACCACCTGTTGTGATCTTGTCTGGTATACCATTCTAAAGCCGATCCACTTAAACTTTGGCTGAAATATGCCATCAACAATTCATCTCGTCCACCTGCTCCTCTCATTTTGCTACAAAATCCTCTTAAGTGTGCTACTGGGTCGCCATGCCCATCGTACAAATCAAACTTGGGCATTTTGAACCCTGCTGGCAACTGAACATCTGGGAACAGACATAAATCCTTATAGGCCACACTTACTTGACCTCCCAACCCCCTCATATCTCGGAACGACTGTTCTAAGCTTTTGACCTTTCTGATCATTTCTTCATGCTTGGGATTTTTGGGTGGTTTCTCGGTCCCTGCCGGAAAATCAAGATGAGGGGTGTAAGGATATGGTTCTGGAACTTTGAAGGTGGGTTCAGGGGGATAGTACTGGTTGTCGTGAGTTTGGAATAGGGGTTCACTGGAAGATCGGTGTAATGTAGCAGGTGGAGGTGCCACAAAAACAGGTGTAATTGGTGGGGGAGGGTACGAGACTTGTTTGGGTGGTGGAGCTTGAGAAGTATGGGAAGTGGCGCCATGGCATTGTTGGTAGAGGGGAAACGCTGGAGATGAGTTCACAGTGGGAGGCTCCGGAGGTTGGGCTGATGGTGGTATATAAGTAGGGTTGGCGGGATAAACCGGTGGTGGATGCCCCTTGGCCCAGGCTTGGTACATTTCAGCCATATGTTGCTTTAGCTTATTAATTTCTTCCCTCATCGCATTAACATCCATTTCTTCCACTTTTTTCGATGGGTCAACAATACTTGTTTCTGGTTCCTGGTTGGCCATATTCAGCCTGTCTTTTGATCGGGTG
Source organism: Nicotiana tabacum (assembly GCF_000715075.1). Taxonomy (NCBI): domain Eukaryota; kingdom Viridiplantae; phylum Streptophyta; class Magnoliopsida; order Solanales; family Solanaceae; genus Nicotiana; species Nicotiana tabacum. The sequence continues at coordinate 111,678,856 of NC_134080.1, read as the reverse complement.
TTGTATGAGTAAGTTGCCAGAATGCCAGTCAACTAACCACCTGCCTGGACTTAATACATCAAACAACAACCTTGTTAGCGATTAGGCTTTAACAGATTGGTAACCGCACATTGGGCATGAATGCACCTAAACAGTTAACCGTCTCTATTATGTATTTGATCGGTTGCATGCGTCATCCCGGCCTTTTCTTTCTTTTAATAGCAAACTTCCCCTTTTCTTTCTTTTTCGTTTCCTTCTTTTCATTCTTGCCTTTGTTCTCTCTTTGTTTTCACTCTCTCTTGATTTCTTATTTTCTCTCCTTTCTTTCTTGTTTTTCCGCTCTTTTCTTTTCTTTTCTTTACTCTCTTGTTTTTCCTCCTATCTTCTTTCTCTTTTTTTATTTGGTTACGGTCGAATCCTATGGATATTGCCTACGTATCATTACCCCGCATGAATCAGACCAAGCGTAGTTCTTGATTATCAGGAATAAAGGAAACAAACTGACGTAACCTGTTTCTACCTTAATGACTCTCACGAGAAAAGGGAAATAAAAGAAACAAATCTCTTTTTTTTTTTGTTTTTAAATTTTCTAGACTTAATGTTCTATAACCTATTCTAAACTCAAGCTTAACGAGCACATATTTTGCTTTTTTTTTTGCTTTTTTTTTGAGAAACAAACACTCCATGGGAAATTATTAAGGAAAACCCTTAGAAGAGAAAACAAATATTTTTTGATTCGTTTTTTTTAAGGAGGAAACTAAACAATAAACCACAAAAACATATTTTGAATTTTTCATTTGATATCCTGACGCGATATTTCGAAACGAGCAATCAAAAAGATAAAACAAAATGCTTTTGGATTTCAATTTTGATTACCTTAAAAAAAAATCTAATGATGAACAAAAGATAAAGTATTTTTTCTATGTACAATATCCTAAAGTTCTAATGAAAATAAAAGAATTTTTTTCCTCATTTTTCACTAATTTCCCAAAGAGTTACCTCAAAGAAAATCTTTTTGGATTTTGGAATTAACACCCTAAAGAAAACTTTTAAAGAAGTACTAAAAGAAAATTCTCTTTATTTTTTTTGAATTTTGGTCCTAATATACTAAAGGAAACTTAAAAACAATTCATTTTATGTCCTAGATATTAATTTCCTAAAGGAAAAACAACCTCAAAATTTTCTCATTTCTAGAATTAGCGTTCTAAAGAAAATTTATAACGAAATATAAAATGCAATATCTCTTTTTTTTGGATTTTTGAGTTACATCACATTTTTTCAAATATAAAACAGAAAATAACAATAATAAAAAGACTTGACATTACTGTACAAAAGTAGAAAGTAAAAGACGACATAAAATAAGGAATAGACTCAAAACATAAAAATAAAACAAATCTCCTTAAGCAACTCCTGACTGAGCGATCCTGACCGGATGGTCACTGGGTGTTTGCCATGCTCAAACTTCGGTAAATAAATCCACACATGTATGAGAAAACTTTAACCAACACTATGTGAGATAATAACACTCCCTATTAGACACATGCAAGACATAATTGGGACTATTTTTGCAAAATGACTTATTTGGCCAAAAGGTGGCTAGAAGTGCAAAATTTGGCTAAGACCCCGCAAAGTTAAGAACTTAAGATTTTCTAGGAAGACCGGAGCCTATGTGGGTTGCCTACGTATCCCGCCCCGAGAGACGAGAATTAAGTTCGCGTAGTTCGGGCAAATTGGATACGGGCAAGAATAATAAAAAAAACCACTAATTCATAGAAATTACATTTTTTCTTGCCTTTTCTTGAAAAATGACGACACATGCAAAATCTTTTTGGATTTTCTTTTTATCTCTTTTTTTTGATTTTTGATTTTTGAAAAATGATGAAAAAGTGCAAAATCTTTTTTTGAATTTTTCATTTTTTTGTCTTTTTTCTTAAAAATGTAACAAAAAAACATAACTAGACCCTACGTGCATTATTTTCACACTTCCCCCTCTTTTTCTTCTTTTTTCATTTGCCCTCAACTATTATTGGTCCGCCAAATGACGCTTTTACCCTTGAAAAAATGCAACATGTAGCACATAGGATGCATTAAGATGGTCTGTTATTTTGGGTACACCTATCCAAGACGGACCTAACCCCTGTGTTGAGTCCCCTAAGTCAAATGCACATGATGCAAACAAACGTTCCTACTAGGGATCCGGCATGAGGCTGTGTTTTTCTAGGTTTAAATCCTGGGGTTTTGGTCTAGACTTGGGGTACCCGAGCGGACAACTGGGGCCGAGGAGGGGGCGACGTACCGGGAGCACTGAAGTCTACCCGTCCTTGTCGCTTGCCCAACCTCGTTCTATTTGGTATAATTTCTACAGAAAAACGGGCTACGCGAACGTATGCACCATTTCCAAAAGACTCAGATGGGTGGCGTAAGAAGACAGATATATACAATTCAAATAATATTAAAGCGGTAAACAAATAGCATTTAGCACAAAAGATTCACAGAATGCAGTAATATTAACAATAAAGTCAAACAAAATCATATTAACAATCTTGAATTCTTGAACCCTGAACCAGAGATTCTGGGTTCGATCCTCAGCAGAGTCGCCAGAGCTGTCACACCTCCTTTTTTACTAGACCCTGTAAAAGGTATAAATATAAGGGAGTTTTTCCAATTAAAAGACAATCGAAGCAGGATTGTTTTTTATTAAAAATCAGAGTCGCCACTTGGGATAATTATATGGTGTCCCAAGTTACCGGTTAAAATCCCGAATCAAGGAAGGTTGACTCTATTTACGGTCTGCGAACACAGAAATTCGGGTAAGGAATTCTGTTAACCCGGGAGAAGGTGTTAGGCATTCCCGAGTTCCATGGTTCTAGCACGGTCGCTTTGATCATACTTGGCATATTAAAATTGTTTAATTACTCATTTTTTGAACCTATGCGCATTTACCTTTTACCGCTTTTAAGTTAAGAAAATTATCTTGAAATGGGTCACGCGTACGTGTACCCATTTGTTGGCACGTCAAAAATCATGTCACGCGAACGTGTCCACAATTAATAACGCTTTTATTATTATTGAGAAAGTTTAGCCGAAGTTGCGCGAACGCATACTTGATTTATTTTTAGAATCGTAATTATGTTACGCGAACGTATACACAATCATGGTGGTATATTAAACGGGCCTAAAGCAAACTACGAACATTGGTTATTTTACATCTATATTCTGAAATCAACATGAGGGCCATTTGTTACGAAGTGTCTAATTATGGCTTGCCTCAAATTCCCTTTTCACGACTCTAATTAATTAGACACTAAAGTACTACAAAATCCCTTCCAATCAACAAGGCTTTATTAAACGATTTTATTAGCGGAAGGGCCTGAATTAAACAGGCCCAAACTTCTGAGCAACGAGCCCGTTTAAACGTAGGGAGACTCTTTTGACTTAAGAGACTCCGATAATGTTCAGGCCCAAAGGCCCAAATATTTTGGCAATGCTGGCTGCAAGCAAGGACTTCAGGATCGAGTCCCTGAAGCCAAACCTAACAGTGATCTCTCATAATCTTTTCGACCATTGAGGAGGGGAGAAAAACGAGTTGGGGCATGAATAAGAAACTTATACAGCAATCAACAATAATCCCCTTTTAAACTAAACTAAGGCATAAACTATATGGAAACATCAATTGGTTACAGTTAAAACAAGCAAACTATACATACATAGCCAAAATTTCAGCGTCCTTCCAAATGACTAAAGAAAATTCAAACCCCTGAGCACGGCTGGACAACTTAACACATGAATTATAACAAGAAAACAAAGATATAAACAGCAGAAGCTAATAGAATTTAACATTCAAACAAGACTTCTATTCAAATTCCAATTCGAACATCCAAATCTGTATACAAATTCAGTCTGGTTCCAACTTGTGGCACTTCATTTGTTAGCAAAGGGTATGAAGAAATACCTGAGAGCACAAATAAGAGAAGGGTAAGAAGATCAGCAAAGAACAGTAACAAGAGCAAGGGTCAGCAGCAAAAACCAACCAACAGAATCAACCAGCAGCTCCAAAATCAAATTTCAAACCCAGAATGACCAGAAACTAGTTCAATCCAAACAATGGACCAGGAAAACTTCAGCCAAGCTGATTTTAATTCATTTCTAAGGTCAGCTAGTCAGGACTTGTTGCATCACCAGGAAAATTGCAGAAATTAGCAGAAAAACTCAATGAAACAGTATTTTTTGAAGTTTTAGCCGTCTAGAATTTTTAAGGATTTTTAGCCCTTCAAATCTTGCCTTGAAAGGCAAGAATGCTACTTCTTATAGGCCCAGCCAATAGGGCAGCCCCCAGAACTACTTATTTACCCTTTACCCCTTTTTTTTGTTCTTGTTTTAGCTTAAGGGTCCTTAATGTACAATCTAGAATTTCTGAATAGCCCCAACCTCAACTTCCTAGAAGCTTCCTAGTTAGTTAGAACAAGATTCCTTACCCCAATTACTTAAATTACCCTTTAAGTTCCTTGTTTTTACTTTGAGAACCAAATGGGTCATATTGACCCAATAGCTCAACAGATATGGGCTCAGATTCAAACCAAATAGAATTCATTTAACATGAGGTCTGAGACTGACCTTAGAGCCCAAAGACGAAACCCAAACAAAATCAGAAAACTTGACAACCAAACAAATCAACTAATTAAAGATCACAAACAGACGGGGAAATAATTTAGCTAACTAATTAAGTTCACTGACCAAACCAAAAATTCTAACAGGATAATCAATTAATAAATCAAAAAACGAATTAAAAGAGAGGAAAGGAACAGAAGTAACACATAGACGATTTTGAAAACAAAGATGAACAGGACTTACCAGCTAGACTTGAAATAAAAAACTGAGGCACTGGTTCGACCCAACATAGTGGCAAACATTTGTTCTTGGTGAGGAACAAACGAATGTCACTATTTTGTGTCAAAACCGACTTGAAACAACCAGAAAATTCATGAAAATGCGTGCATGCATGATTCCGACCTTAGGCTCTCATGGCTCGACTCTTCGATTTGATATTCGAGGAGTTCCAGAGATGTTTGAAGAAATATGAGTGAGGATTTGGGATGAGGGAGAGAGGACGGTCCTAGGGTGTTAATTTGGGGTTGAACAGAGGTGGCGCCGCCACCGGAGAAATTGTGGCGGCGCTAGGGTTTCCACCTATAACTGAGATTCGAAAGGTTCTGGGTATATTTGAAGGAAATTGAATGGAGATCTGGGATGGGGTGGTGGAGGGGAACATTTGGTGTAAATTTGGGGTCGATCGGAACACCGCCGCCGGCGGAGACGATTTCCGGCCGGCGGTTCCGACGAGGATGAAGAGGGTCTGATGAAGGAGATGGGGGGGGGGGTAGGTTTGAGGGTTCCGACACTTAAATATTAAGCATACCCTCAATCCCTGTCCGTTGGATTGAACAACATCGACGACCCAGATATGTCGAGCCTTCAAAATGAGGTCGTTTGGTTTTAGTGGGGAAAGAGACTGGGTTAAGGGCGGGTTTGGGCCGGTTTTGGTCGGGTACCGGGTGTTTAACACTTGGGCCTAGGTGAAACCAATTGTAACAGCCCAAATTCGGATTTCCTTTATTTCTTTTCTTTTTCTTTTTCAATTTCAAATTCTTTTCTTTTCAAAATTAAAATAAAACCTAAATTGATTAATAATTTTTTTAAAACTAAATTAACCTACCCAATTAGATTAATCACTCATAATGGTATTTACAATAATTAATTAAATCCTAAATTTAAAGAACAACTATACAATTCAAAATTAAAAAATTTAAAAGTTAAAATGCAAAATGAACTATTTTTGTGATTTTCATATTTTATAAAACAAACTAATTTACTAATTAATCTAACAAATATCAAATTAAATCCTAATTGCAGTGTGTGATATTTTTGTATTTTCATGAATTAAATAAAATAAACGTGTACAGACAAATGCAAATAATTAACAGAAAATGCCACAAAATCCAACAAAATTGCAAACACTGAAAGAAATTATTTTGTTTTGAATTTGTTGGAATAATTCATATAGGGCAGAAATCACGTGCTCACAATTATTCTCAAAGCAAAGCGTACAAAATATATAATAAGCGGACTCAACGTGTTGAGGAAAGTGTTCATGTTATTTTTGATGAGTCTTATCCATCTTGTGAGAAGAGTACTGAAGAAGATCAAGATGGAGAACCCTTACTAGTCCCTGGTGAAGTCATTGACATGACAAATAGAAAGGCAGATATGATGAGCCAAGTAAATGAACTGAGTGAAGACAATGCTGTCTCATCTTCAATGGAACCATGTAATTCAATTACAACCACTGAAGCTGAAGAAAGAGTGGTTGATGCAGTTCAGGGTACTCCACTAGCACCTGAGAGAAGAACACAGGAGAACCAGTCAAATGTACCCACATTCTTTATAAATGAACCTCAGACGTCTAACTGGAGGCACAAAAGCTCACATCCTCTTGACAATATAATTACCCCTCTAGATTCCGGAGTACAAACCAGGTCAAAAGCCAGAAATTCACTTGCCTTTTCAGCCTTCTCTCCCAAATAGAACCCAAGAATATCAAGGAAGCCTTGAAAGATGCAGATTGGATTACAACCATGCAAGATGAGTTACATCAGTTTGGAAGGAATAATGTCTGGCACCTAGTACCCAGACCCTCAGATCGAACCATTGTAAGAACTAGGTAGGTATTCAGGAATAAGCTTGATGAACATGGAAATACCACAAGGAACAAGGCCAAGCTAGTAGTTCAAGGCTACAATCAGGAGGAAGGGATTGACTATGATGAAACGTTTTCTCCGGTCGCTTGCATGGAAGCTATTAGAATTCTAATTATTTTTGCATCTCATATGGAATTCACCATGTTTCAAATGGATGTCAAAAGTGCATTTCTGAATGGACTTCTTAAAGAAGAAGTCTATGTGAAGCAACCTCCAGGGTTTGAATGTCATGAACACCCTGAATATGTGTTTAAACTGGACAAAGCATTATATGGGTTGAAGCAGGCTCCTCGAGCTTGGTATGAAAGGCTGTCAAAGTTCCTCTTGAAAAATGGCTTTAAAAGAGGGAAAATTGACTACACCCTGTTCCTAAAGAAATGGGGAAGGAACCTGCTCATTGTTCAGGTCTATGTTGATGATATCATTTTTGGGGCAATAACTGATTCTCTGTGTGAATAATTTGCAAAACTCATTGGAAGTGAGTTTGAAATGAGTATGATGGGGGAACTAAATTTCTTCTTGGGTATTCAAGTAAAATAGTCAACAAAGGGTACATTCATTTGTCAGCAAAAATACATCAGGGAGCTCTTGAAGAGGTTTGACATGGAAGCATCAAAGGTGATAGACACTCCCATTGCTACAGCCACTCGACTGGACATGGATGAAACTTGGCCTCCTGTGAATCAAACCATGTATAGAGACATTATTGGGTCTCTTCTCTATCTCACTGCCAGTAGACCTGATATTGTCTTCAGTATGGGGCTATGCGCAAAGTTTCAATCAAATCCCAAGGAATCTCATTTGAAGGCTTCCAAAAGAATTCTAAGATATCTTAAAGGAACACAGGACCTGGTTCTTTATTATCCCTCCAGTGACAGTTTTAATCTTATTGGATATGCTGATGCAGACTATGTAGGTTATCTTGTGGATAGGAAAATCACTTCTGGAATGGCTCACTTCCTAGGTTCATGTCTCATATCTTGGGGCACAAGGAAGCAAAACTCAGTGGCTCTTTCAACAGTTGAAGCAGAATATGTAGCCGTAGCATCCTGCTGTGCTCAACATTTATGGATTAAGCAGCAACTGGAGGACTTTGGGGTACTCACTGAGAGTGTGCCCCTTTTATGTGATAATACCAGTGCACTCAACATGGCCAAGAATCCAGTTCAACACAAAAGGACCAAGCACATTGATGTGAGGCATCACTTTCTGACGGATAATGTGGAGAAAGGGTTGATATGTATGAAGTTCTGCAGCACAGAAGACCAAATTGCAGATATCTTCACCAAGGAATTAAGTAAGGAACATTTTGAAAGAAGTAGAGTGAAGTTTGGGCTTTTAAAGCCCAATTGAGAACCTAATTCCTCATATTTATTTTGGCTATGAAAAATCACCTTCAAGAAAAAACTGGCTAAAAGTGTTTTCTGGCCATGTCTAACTCACTTCTATACCAGTGCAGGTAAACATGCATGATGAGTATAGAAGTTGTAGATGCAGTGCATGGATGATAAAAGAGTATTGATACTTTCAAATAATAGGTCAAGAATCTGGTTCTTGTACCAAAGGTTAGTAGTTCTGTGCATTCTTTAAAACACGTCTTAAAAAGGTAAAAAACACAACTGCCATGTCATCCATCTTTTCAGACTCTGCTGTCACGTCTCCTCACTTCAAATCATTCTATCTCCCTCTAAAACGTTGCACTTCTCCACGGCCAACCGCCATTTCAGAACTGGTCCCTATCTCTCTCTTCATAATTATCCATTCTTAATAAAAACCTCCTTTATTCTCCACAAACCATAACTCCTCCATTAGAACTTCCCACAACACCTCTACTCCATCTTTCCAATGGCTGATACAAACTCTGACCTCCCTGCCTCAGTCATACCTATTATTGAAAAACCTATGGAGTCCTCCGCCCCTATTGAGCCTTCTTTAACCACTCTTACCCTTCCCGCTAAAATCACACCTCACCCAGATTCCTCATGTTTCTCCATTTGAAAAACCCCTAAAATTGTTGATCTGTTCTCTCCATCTTCTGAGGTTCCCACTAATCAAAGAACAAGTGGATAACAAGGTCAAAACCCTGAGGTCACAGAGGGTTCTGCCATTGTTGCTACAGATTCCGTGGTGGTAGTAGTGCCGATTGAGGAAGAAAATTCTCTAACAATCTTTGTGGTATCTGCTGATAGTGTACTGCATGAGATCATCTCTTAGAGAAATGAGGTACAGGGTATGGGGGACGAAGGGGCCATTGTAACTATTGAAGGCACTACACTAGCAGAAACTACTAGGCCCTCATATGAGGAACCTGATACCTCTCCGGAAGACCCAGGTCAGGGTTCTTATTCCTAGGACAGTTCTGCTCTTGCATTTGCTGTTGTGCCTTTGGACATATAGGCACCTGAGATGATTTCCAGTGATGAGGAGGATTTAGATAGTTTGGCTCTTGATGCGTTCATAGTCAAGCAAAGGGTGGTGTCCACTCCTGAGTCTTCCACCAAGCGACCTACTACCAGGTTGCAAGCTAAGGTGGCCTATGACTGTGTCCTTCAAAAGAGTAGAAAAAGTAGTAAGAAGTAAAGTAGGAGGTTGGTGAAAGATAATATGCCCGTATGTGTTAAAGAAGTCCCTGTGGTAGAAGTGGAAGAGGAAATACCAGAGGAACCTTGTTCTTTGGTGAGACGGTCCCAAAAGAAGAAGCAGCATGCTTCAGTAGAAAGAGTTTCAACCCCTAGTTCCAAGTTGAAGGATGTTGTGAGTGAGTCCTTAATGTTTGATGAGGATGTGTTAATCAAGTCTAAGGGAAAAGAGAAATCAAGTGGTGGGAAGTCCAGCAAAGACAAGTTTGAAACTGTTCACGAACCTGGTTCTGTGAAGAGACTGAGGAGTGAAGGCGGTTCCATTTTAGAATGCCTAAGGCATCAAAAGGTTCTACTGGTTTGTACTTTTGACCCAGCAATCTCTGAGATGGCTGGTGTGCGTCAATTTCTTGAAATGGTTGAGTTTCAACGTTGGGCGTATCTGTTCCAAATAGATGCACCTAAGGTGTATGAGGATGAGGTACAAAGCTTCTTTGCTAGCCTCTTTCCCATTGAGACCAACCACATTTATGCTTTGGTGAATGGAGTAGATATCGTGTTCGATGTAAAGTTTCTTGGAGAGATTCTTAAGGTTCCTACAGTTGGTGTGGCCAGTGTTAAGGATGTGTGTCAGTTTAATTTCTGAAATGCCGTGGTAAAGGACAATTCAAACCAAAAGGGGGACTAGATCCACAAAAAGGTGTTACTTCCTGTCTATCAGCTACTTTTCGAATTGGTGAACAAAGTTCTATTGCCTCGAGCTGAGAGGAGGTATGTGACTTCCAAGTCTGACATGTTCTTGATGGATCAACTAGATAGCTTTACTCCTGTAAGCCTGCCTGCTATTATGATTGAACACATGCAAAAGGTAGCCACCTTCAAAGATGGTAATCATGGCCTTCCCTACGGGTTTTTGCTTACGCGAGTGTTTAAGTTCTTCTAGGTACCACTGGGGCAAGGCAAGGTAGGGACTAAGAAGACGACTTTCTCATAGACAATGTTGGAAGAATGAGAGTGCATAGAAAAGAATGGGGGGTAGGAAGTACTTCGACCGTCTCACAGCTCATTAATGCTCAAAATAGTGCAATTGAGGAGATTCGTCGGTTGAAGGCTAGGAATGCTATACTGGAAGGTCAGCAAGCCCAAGGGGTTCCAGCGTCAAATGATGAAGTAGCTCATTTGACAAAAGAGAATGATGATCTCAAGGCGCAAGTAGAGAACCTGAAAGCAGAATTGCTCAATGAGCAATTGTCGGCCAATGCCCGAATAGACCTCGTTCTCCAAACACATGCTGCAGCCTCCCAGCCCTCTACTCCTAGTGCCCCCTAAGTACCCCTTCACTGACCAGTTTATGGAAATGTCCTTTTAAGTTTTTTTAATTTGTTTGGCAGATATTTTATTTTCTTTTTTTGATGTGGTTGGGATTAAACAGTACTGCTCCCATCTTAACAGCCCAATGTTGCCTTTGCTTTTTAAGCAAAGGCATATAAAATTTTCTATCTATATCAAATCTATCCTCTTTTATTGTCTCATTACTTGTATTTTATGATTCTCTTCTCTATCATGTTGTGTGCACATATGTGGCATGAGTTAGCTCAGCTAGACTTCTTTCTGCTGTTTATCTGCTTGTGTCTTTTTAATGATGCCAAAAGTGGGAATATATGATAAAAAAGAAATATGTTTCAAAAGGAAGGGAAGGCATAAAGTCAGGGGGAACACTTATGAGTTCCTGTTACTTTATCTGGTTCTTCTTGCTCTAAATACACGTTATCTGTTTAAGTTTTTCAACATCAAAAAAGGGGAAAATGATAGGTTTTCAATGTCTTTGACTTATGTTTTGATAATCTAACAAACTTTGTCAAGAACCAGATAGGGAACCTGACACAATTGGGCTACACTGGAAGTTAATGGATTCCAGCTCAATGTGAACTGCTATAGCTTCAGGGGATAGAGAACCAAACAAAGAACTGATACCCTTGTTGTTCCCTCATAGCAGTACGAAGTCAATGGGACACAGCTGGAAGCGACGTGACTGCCTACACTATTTCTACCTGCACTGGACTGTTTCCAGTGCCCACTTATTCCTTGACCAACTAAAGTGCTTACATCATTTCAAGTGATGTCATTAAGGTGTATCAACAATGAGTTTATATCAAAACATCACTTGAACACTTCTGTTTCTCATTTAAGCCTTTTGCAAAATAGAGAAATTAATTCTCACGAGCTTGAAGAACAAAGTTAAACGCTACTAAGGATCAGTTTCTAAAGTTAGTATTTTGTTGTCCCTAGTTAAATTGTAACTTTGTGATTGTTCTTATTGTATCTCCTAAATTGCTTATCCAAAAGTGTTGATTAGGAACCCTCTTGTAAAATTCATAAACTCTCTAAGTTTATGTTAAGACTAGGTTTAGTCATAAGTTAAAGTCTTTTAACTAGAGAGTAACAAAGTGGCTTGTGATGAGAGTATCACAAGTTAGTTAAAGTCTTTGTAACTAGAGAGTGACAAAGTAGCTTGTGGTGAGAGTACCACAAGTTAGTTGAGTTGAATTTTTTGTAATGGAGTCATTACAAAGTGGCTTGTAATAGATGTTTACAAGTTAGTGAAGTTGGAAGCCTACAGGTGTAGGTCGTAGTTTTTGTCCTTTTGAGTTGGGCTTTTTCCACATAAAAATCCCGTGTCTCAGTTACTTACAGCTTTATTAGCATTCTCAGTATAACCTCATTGAAGACCATGTACTCTACTGTTTGGTGGACTCATACAAATTAACACATTGGATGTTCAGGCCTTGGCTCACCAGTTTGTTAAATTGGATATTTCTAAGCCGAGTCGAGTTTTGGCTTGTGTGGTTTCTCAGTCTTCTCTTTATGATCGTATCAGGGGGCATCAGTATGATGACCCTCATCTATTTGTCCTTAAGAACATGGTTCAGTACAGTGATGCTAAGGAGGTTACTATTGGGGATGATAGTGCATCGAGGATGCAGGGCAGGCTATGTGTGCCCAATGCAGATGGTATGCATGAGTTGATTCTCTAGGAGGCTCACAGTTCGCGGTAATCCATCCACCCGGGAGCCACGATGATGTATCAGGACTTGAGGTAGCATTATTAGTAGAGGAGAATGAAGAAGGACATAGTAGAGTATATAGCTGGGTGCCTAAGTTGCCAGCAGGTGAGGTATGAGCATCAACGGCCAAGCGGATTACTTCAGAAGCTAGAGATTCCAGAGTGGAAATGGGAGCAGATCACTATGGATTTTGTTGTTAGACTCCCATGGACTCAGAGGAAGTTTGATGCAGTTTGGGTGATTGCGGATAGGTTGACCAAGTTAGCCCATTTTATTCCAATGATGACTACTTATTCTTCCGAGCAGCTAGCTCGAGTATATATCCGTGAGATTGTCAGACTTTATGGCGTGCCAGTATCTATCATCTCTAACCAGGGTACGTAGTTTACATTGCGGTTCTAGAGGGCCGTATAACATGAGTTAGGTACTTGGGTTGAGTTGAACACAACATTTCACCCTCAGATGGATGGGCAGTCCGAATGCACTATTCAGATACTAGATGATATGCTCCGTGCATGTGTGATGGAGTTTGGGGGGTTCTTGGGATCAGTTCTTGCCACTAGCGGAGTTTGCCTACAAAAATAGTTATTAGTTGAGCATTCAGATGGCCCCATATGAGGCTTTGTATGGTAGACGATGTCGGTCTCCAGTGGGTTGGTTTGAGCTGGGCGAGGCTAGGCTATTGGGTACAGACTTGGTTCAGGATGCTTTGGAGAAGGTTAAGGTGATTCAGGACCGACTTCATATAGCCTAGTCCAGACAAAAGAGTTATACAGACCGGAAGGTTCGCGATGTTGCATTCCCTGCTCTAGGTGTCACCCATGAAGGGTGTTATGAGGTTTGGGAAGAAGGGCAAGCCGAGCCCAAGGTTTATTGGCCCGTTCGAGGTGTTGCAGCGAGTTGGGGAGGTTGCTTATGAGCTTGCCTTGCCTCCCAGCCTAGTAGGAGTTCATCTAATGTTCCACGTTTCTATGCTCCGGAAGTATTATGGCGATCCGTCTCATGTGTTAGATTTCAGCTCAGTCCAACTGGACAAGGAATTGTCCTATATTGAGGAGCCGGTGGCTATTTTGGATAGGCAGGTTCGAAAGTTGAGGTCAAAGAACATTGCTTCAGTGAAGGTTCGGTGGAGGGGTTAGCCGGTCGAGGAGGCGACTTGGGAGACCAAGCATGATATGCGCAACCATTATCCTCATCTTTTCACCACTTCAGGTATGTCTCTATGCTCGTTCGAGGATGAATGGTTATTTTAAGAGGGGGATGATGTAACGACCTACCCGATCGTTTTAAGAGTATTAGCCCCGATCCCCTATTTACTACTTCCCTTATATCATTTTATTCTTATGTGACTTGCCGGGAGGATTTATTTTTGGTTTCAGAGTGAATTGGGACACTTAGTCCCTAAAATGGAAGCTTAAGTTCTAGGAATTTGACCATAGTTAGAATTGTGTGAAGACGACTCTGGAATGGAGTTTCGTCTATTCTGTTATCTCTGTTGGGTGGTTTTAGACTTAGGAGTGCATCCGGATTGTGAATTTGAGGTTCGTAGTTGAATTAGGCTTGAAATGGCGAAAGTTAGATTTTTGGGAAGTTTTACCAGGAGTGGAATTTTTGATATCGGGATCGGATTCCGATTTTGGAAGTTGGAGTAGGTCCGTAATGTCAAATGTGACTTATGTGCAAAATTTGGGGCTAATCGGACATGTTTTGATAGGTTTAGGCATCGATTGCAAAAGTTTGAAGTTTTAAAGTCCATTAAGTTTGAATTGGGGTGCGATTCATGTTTTTAGCGTTGTTTGATGTGATTTGAATGCTTGACTAAGTTCGTATGATGTTTTAGGACTTGTTGGTAGTTTTGGTTGAGGTCTCGGGAGCCTCGGGTGAGTTTCAAATGGTTAACGGATAAGAAATTGATTTTGGAGGATGGCTGAAGTTTTATTATCTGGTGCATCTGGTTTCCTTCTACGCGTTTGTGAAGGTTTTCCAGTGTTCGCGGAGAGGAGTTGCAGATCACTGGGATTTTTGCCTTCAAGGTCGCGATATGGTTACCGCGTTCGTGAAGCTGCGAAGTATTGAGTCTATGCGTTCGCGATAGAGGCTTCGCGTTCGCGTAAACAAACAGTCAGATGAGGCTCCATGCTTTTAGCCTAGGCGATCGCGTAGTGCTACACGTGTTCGTGAAAGGTCTGGTGTAAGGCCCCGTGAATTTCATACTCAGAACCCCGAATCTCGTGGTGCCAAGTTAGGATCATGTGTTAGAGATGCGTAAAAGTCTTTGAGCTCGCCGCGGTTCGAACATTTTTGGACTGATCTATGATATAAAAAGTCAAGAAATAATTTTTTCCAGAAAATGTGATTATGCGGTCAAGAATGCGGTCGCATATCAGGTATGCGAACCACATAATCGCCGCAAAGTGAGTTAGTGTGTTGGTAAAATTTGAGGTCAAGTATGCGGTCAAGTATGCGATCGCATAACCGATATGCGGACCGCATAGTCATCGCACATTTCCCTTGGGATTTTGTGAGGGGCAGTTCTGCGGTGCATTATGCGACCGCAGAACGGGTATGCAGACCGCATTTCTGCCGCATACCCAGGCAGTGTGTTCAAATTTTGGGAGCACTTTTGCTGTCCATTCTGCGGGCCGCATTTCCACTTTGAAATCGCAAATGTGATCGCAGACCTGACTCGGGGCTCCAATTTTCTAAATTTTAAACCTGACCCCTTATCGATATATTCGGTATTATAGCTCATTTTGAGCATATTTCCTGATGCTTTTAGAGAGAGATAGAGAGGGTCTTAGAGAGGGAAGTGCTTCCCATCACTCCATGAAACCTTGCCAAATCTTTGAAGATAATCAAGTGAGGGCACCTAAATCTTCATCCCAAGAGGTAAGAATTCATTACCTTAGCTCTTATTCCTATGCTTAGCAATAAGGGATCACAAGTGAAGTAATTCATGGGTATAAGAATGAATTTATTGCATGCATATCACACCATAGAATATTGGGAGGTAGTGAACTAAAAAGGAAAGCAATTGGGGTATAAAATGATAGAAATTTCTCTCAAAAGGGCCTAAGATCACAATGCACCTTTAGTGTTTGATAGTATGCTCAAAACAAGCTAGAATCTCAATCTCGTCTCTAATTCTCGATTTAATTTGTAATTCTTACACAACAGATCGAAGTGCTAAAAGTTCCAAAATTTTGTAAGAAATAAGGAAAGATTTATTGAGGTATGTATGGCTAAAACTCCGTCTTTTAGAAATTGAGCTTTATCGGTGTTTGTGTGGGCATGGAAAGATTAAAGTTGAATTGTTGCATTGATTATTGTTTTACATGAGTTGGTGTTGTAACCCTATGTGTGTGAAAATGTGTCCCAACATAATCAACATGCTATCTTGGCAGCTTGAAAGGGGCAAAGGTATGAATTATGTATTGGAAATGTTTAGACCTTAAATTGAGAATGCAGCTGAATATATTGTGCTATCTACGTGAAATCTTATCTATGTTTACAATTTAAATTGCTCTTCTGTGCACCTACTTTCCTAACTAGCAAAGCTAATATTGAAAATTGGGAACGATGTAAAATGCGGCCTAGTGCCAAGAATGATTTGATAAGTCATGGCCCCAAGTGCCTATGAAATGATATATGAGAAATATTGATTTATGAGAAGGGAACAATGCCTTGATGAGGCGACCTAGCTGATCGGGTCGAGATCGAACTCCGCTCAAGATAGCGGTGGTATTGGAAAGGTATTGTGAATGAATTCCGGGAAAGAAGGAAAATGAGATTGTGATTGAAGCATATGTCTCAAATGAGGCAACCTAGCCGATCGTGTCGAGATCAGACTCCGCTCAAGATAGAGGTGGTATTGTGAACAAATAATGAATAGTGTGAAATGCCCCAAACTAATAGCTATGGGAAAATGATGTGAAAGTTGTATGATTCTTTTATTTGATAATATGGTGATCATTTAAAGTTTTGAGTTATACTTGTAATTTCTTATTCTTGTATAAAAGTTCTTTCTAATTTGATGGTGTTTAGTTATACATACTAGTGCTATTCGATGGCACTAACGTCCCTTTTGCTGGGGGCGCTACCTTTTTTAAATGAATGTAGGTGGCTCCATAGCGGATAGTGCCGATCGTGTGTAGCGGAGAATCCTCTTCTCAAACTCTTGGTGAGCCCCTTCCTCCTTCAAGGGGTTTTGTGACATGCCTTTTGTTAGAGATGTCTCTTTTGAGGTATAGCTGGGGCCTTGTCGCCGGCATTGTTATCGCTGTCTTGGGTATCCTTAGAGGCTCCGTAGATATATATGTGGGTTATGTACGGGCGTTGGATGGGTCTACGAACTATGATGTAATTCAAATTCTCGTTTTGCTAAAGTGTAATTGTATGTAATCTTGGGAACTTAATTACTAGTTAATATTGTGATTTAAAATGAACTAACTTTGTAGAATGCACTATCTTTCCTTGTCTAAGAAAATGAATGAAAGTACGGTTTCCTTATTCGTATCGAGTTGGGTAGGAAGTGTTTGATAAGGCTTGCTTAGTTGGGTTTACTCGATTGAGCGTCGGTCGCGCCTCCCGAGGTTGGGGCGTGACATTTGGCAAGTAAAGTTTCGTGTTCATGAGAGGGTCCTCGCGTTCGGGTAAGAGGATTTTGGATAGTAGAGTTTTTCTACTTCGCGAACGCGAGGAAGCTTCCGCGTTCACGATGAAGAAAAGACCTGGGAAGACTTTTAAAAATTTCAAAATCGAGGGTTTTTATCCCATTTTCATTTTGGGATCTAGAGAGCTTCGATTGAGGCGAAAATTCAAGAGTTTTTCAGAGGAAATAATTGGGTAATGATTCTTGACTTATTTTTGGTTATATTCCTCTAATCTATCATTAATTTCAGTGTTTTGATCATTTGGATAGGTTTGGGGAAGGTGTTAGCATTTTTTTTGGATTGATTGGATGGGGTCCCGAGGGGCTCGAGTGTGTTTTGGAACATTTTGGAGCTATTTGGCAAATCAGGTTTGCACCTACGAGGTTTTGTTCGTAGGTGCAACTCTGCTGATGCAGATAGGAGGTCCCATACGCGAAGGATGAGGGAAGGCAGCAGTTTCTGCAGGTGCGGAGTTTCGGGCGCAGGTGCGCACGCACAAGTATGCTTGTATGCCCACAGAAACGGCTCCGTAGAGGCAGAATTTTGCCTGCAGAGGCGAAGAGTTAGAGTCTTAAGTGGTTTCCGCATCTGCGGGGATTTTGCTGCAGATGCAGTATTGCAAAAGTGACAGTTAGGCCACAAAAGTTAGGATCGGTGGGCAGAACTTATTTAATCGAGGGTTTAGCTTATTTTGTCATATTTTAAGATTGAGAGCTCGGATTGAGGCAATTTTTGAAGCGATTTTCACCCACATGGATTAGATGAAGGTTCTTGACTCTGATTTGATTATTATTCATGATTTTATCAGTGATTTTTGCTTTTGTTGATGAAATTTAATGGAGAAAATTGAGGTTTTTGTGAGAAGTTTTAGAGAATGATAATTTGAGATTTGAACCCCAAATCGGAGTCGGATTTAGATGAAACTTGTATATTTGGACCCGTGTTGGAATGCGTAATAGGAATTTATGACTTTTGCCGGATTCCGGGGTGCAGACCTGAGTTTTCTTTTTGGTTGAATTTTTGTAATGTGATAAAGATTGGATCTTTATTACCTGAAACCAATTTCTATAGCCATGTTTGATATTATTGAGTTATTTTGACTAGATTCGAGTCGTTTATAGGCTGATTCGCGTGGAAAGGGCTTTTTGGAGTATTGATTCATGCACTTTGAAGTAAGTAACATGTCTAAACTTTGTTTGAGGATAATTTTCCCATTGGCTATGATATTTGAGATATTTTGGGGGTGGCACACGTGCTTAGGTGATGGGCGTATGTGTGTGCACCGACATGATTCATAATTGGGGTAGATCTTAGGCTATTATGTCCCTTGTTTTGCTATCATACCTCGTATATCCGTATTTTCTCTACTTGTATGTTATTTGAGCTATTATTCACATTAGAATTTATATCTAGGTTATGTTTTATTAGTTTGAGACATGATAGGGTTATTCATGCTATAATTAACTATTTTCCATAATGTAGACATACTCTAAGTCACAATGCTACATCCACGCACTATATCATTGTCTCTATGTATTCTTTATATATTACCTCACATGCTATTGATGTCCTTATATGTGTATTATTGTTGAGCTGAGTATTGTAAGATGTGAATAATTGAGACTTGAGCGGCTGATGACTGAGCTTGGGCCATATAGCCGATTTGATATTGATTTTGAGGTGATGTGTACGCCAAGCCCTGCATTGGACTAAGTGATATTGATCGTGAGGAGATGCGTGCACCAGGATTCCTATTGGTCTAAGTGATATCGATCGTTGATTTAGAGCTGATCAATGCTTGGGCAAAGGACACACCCCTCCAGGGTCAGGTATTAACCTTAGGTGCATGCACAAGGTCATATATGTGCTTGAATGAGGGACTTGTGTCAAGCACCTGTATAGTGTTGAGTGTTGATTATGTGTGATGGACTGAAAAGGCAATAGTTCTAGGTACTACATGTTCTGAGATTGATATACTTGATGATTTGACTGAAATATTGTTGATTCTTGCAAGTTTACTTGTCATACAAGTATCGAGTTGTGATTCTTCCCTCATGCTTATTAGAACTAGATGCCCTTATTTAATGTGTTGGACTGGGAATCACTGTTAAATTGATAAAACCATGTTTAAATGTCTTATGTAAAGAAATTTATGCCTTAACTGCTATTCTTGAAAAGTACGGTTATTTTCTTACTATTTGTGAAAAGGTTGAATTTAATATTGCTTGAACAACTTTTCTTTACCGTTATTATTCTATCATTGTTGTTATCAGTTATTGGTATTGAATATTTGAAATTAGCTAAGCTTGTCACTGCTTTCAGCTCAAGGATAGGTTTGTTACTTATTGAGTACATGATGTCTATTGTACTCATACTATACTCAACACTTCATGTCCAGATTCAGGTTCTACCAAGAGAGGAAATTGTTAGCTGGAGGCACCCGTATTAGTTTCTTGGAGATTCGAATTAGTTGCTGATTCCGTTCGCAGGCCTTGAAGTCCCCTTCTGCTTTATTTATATTATTATTGTTCTATCTTTCAGACAGTTCTGTATTTTGGGATTAGACTTTGTATTTAAATTCTATAATGCTCATGTGCTCATTGACACCAGATCGTGGTATGGTTTTAGTTGTATTATCGCTATTGATTTTCGTTATTAATGATTATCCAGCTGTTGAGTAAATATTTATTTTTGTTATCTAAGTTTGTTCTTTCTTATTGAATGTTGTCTTTCTTATCAAGTAGTGTTAGGCGCCTTCATAACTTTGGTGGGATTTGGGGTCGTGACATTGATACTTTTACATTGCAATTGCATGAACGTTAATAGTTAAGAGATTATTTAGGTTGGTTAATTATTAATAGCTGATACGTATTTAGTGTAGGACACCTTTAAGTGCGGAAATTAATTTTTATAAATAAGCAGTTTATGTGTCTGAATATAAGTGATAAAATTGATAATAATCATTTTATGAATTTGATTAAAAAGTATTGATAAACTGTTCTTATGTGAAACGAACAAAATACTCTTAAAGTCTTCACAAAAAATTATTAACTAAAAGTATCTTTATAAGGAAAAAGAAGAACGGCAGATATGGATGAGAGGAAGTTAAAGATTTTTTTTTGAGAAGGTGTCTTGAGATATTAAAAATATTAAGGATAGAATAATTAAATTTTGATCAAACCATAAGTATTTATAAGCTGAAATTAACCAGTTTATAAACTTACCCAAAGACACGCTAAATCTTTCAAGTGCATACTCATATCTGGCTTAGTAAGGAACTACTCTTAGGCTGCTATCAATACAGTTATATTTTCTTGATTATTAAAAAGAAGAAAAAAGAAAGCTCCAATTTATGTTGATATGTTACCTCCTTCCTTTCAAAATTGGCAGAATACATGAAAACCTCTAAACTTGACACGAATTATTAATTGTACGTCTAAACTGTAGAAATCGTAATTGCCACCAACACATGGTGTCACGACTCGGAATTCCCACCCTTGGGATCATGATGGCGCCTAACAATCACTTGCTAGGTAAGCCAACGTTAGATGTAGTTATTAACCATTTTTAACAATTCAAATCAAATGAAAACCAATAAGCTGAATAAATCGAAATAGATAAACTAATAAATGACGATGTCCAAATACAATCCCAGAACTGAAGTCACGAATACATGAGCGTCTAGAGTGCTACAAATAATAGTTTGAATAAAAGCATAATTGTCTGAATCGAAATAAACAACTAAAGTGATGCAGAAGGGGACTTCAGGACTGTGAACAATGTGCAGTTGTACCTCAAGTCTTTGCAAGAACTGGATCCGAGCAAATCTAATGAATGCCGCTAGGACCCACTTCGAAATTTGCACAAGAAGTGCAGAGTATAGTATAAGTGCAACCGACCCCATGTACTCTGTAAATGCCGAGCCTAACCTCGACGAAGTAATGACGATGCTAAGGCAGGCCACTTGCAATAACCTGTACGCAGTAAAATAATACTAATAGGGAAAGAAAACATGAATAAAAGTAAGACAGTTAATTTATGAAAATGAACTCAACCTCACAATCAAAGAACCTAAAATAACAAATCTCGTAACTTCATATAAAAATGTCGAAAAATAAACAATAACAACAACGAGTACAACACACACAATTCATTGCGGCACGTAACCCGATCCCACCGTACACGTACAATCCTCCCTTATTTGACCATATCATTATTTATCAATATAAAGAATCACGTATTGTCACGACCCTAAACTCGAACCCGGTCGTGATGGCGCCTATTGTGAAACAAGACCAGCCGACTCAATTCCCCAATCCATTTAAACAGATATAATAATTCAAATTAAGTCATTAATAAGTAATAAATCCCAAAATAGAGTAAAATAGAACAAGTGCAGAAATAAACACAGCCCGACATCGAGGTGTCACTAGTTATGAGCATCTTAACATTCATCTAAAATTAGGAAGAGTTTACATATTCTACAACAAATCTAGTAAAAGAGAGAATAAATATAGGAAGGAGAAACACCTGGGCTACGAACGCCGAGCAGCTACCTAGTGGACTCCGAACAGGCTGCTAGAAGCAATCAACCCTCGCTGGCAGGACCCGAGGCTCCTGAATCTGCACACAGGGTGCAAGGAGTAATGTGAGTACACCAACTCAGTGAGTAATAAAAGTAAAAGCAGCTGAGAGATAAGAAAACACATAAACCACAACAAAATGTTATAAAGAGGCAGTGTAAAACCAATACAGTGCAATAAAACAGTGAAATCTTATAAAAACACCTTAGTTTAGTATAAGCTTCTTTAAAATATCTTTTAACAGCTAAGCGAGTAAATGAAAAGCAATGAGAAAAGATAAACTCATAAAACCAGCCCCTGGGGCAAAGTACCAACAGATTCAGCCCCTCGGGCTATCTCACAATCACTCGTATCAGCCCTTCGGGCAATAACATGGAACAACATCAGCCCCTCGGGCTATATCACATCTCACACTAGGTACTTGCGTTCACTGGGGGTATACAGACTCCGGGAGGGGACCCTTACGGCCCAAGCGCAATATCAAGCCATCTTGTGACATAATCAATAGGCTCTCGGCCTCATATCAAGCCACCTCGTGGCATAACAACTCAGGCCCTCGGCCTCATAATCATAAATCAGTACAACATTGTTGCGGCGTGCAGCCCGATCCCACAATAACCTCACAACACTAGCCCCTGGCCATGCTCAGTTAGAAATCTCTAAAAGCCACTCGGGCACATTAAAATATGATGGTCAGCTCAAAATATCATTTAAGATGTCAAAACAGAGTAAATATGGACGAGTTATGAAAACAGTAGAATATAGCATGACTAAGTACAAGTATAAAGTCAAAATATTGAGGAATAGTAGTAAAAATCCCCTAAGGGTCCAAAACAGTTGACACGAGGTCCAAATATGGCATTTAGCCCAAAACATGATGATATCGAACAATTTTTAATCAAATACACAGTAAAACAGTCATTCGGGATGGACTAAGTCACAATCCCCAACAGTGCACGGCCCCACGCTCGTCATCTAGCATGTGCGTCACCTCAAAATTGCACAACGATGTGAAATCCGGGGTTTCATACCCTGAGGACAACATTTACAATCATTACTCATCTCTATCCTGTACAAACTCTAACCCGCGATGCCTTTGCCTCTCGAATCGGCCTCCGGATGCTCCAAATCTAACCAAAATCAGTACACAACCATCAAAATATGCTAAGGGAACAAAGCCCACTCGAAAGAAATCAAATACAACACAAATCCCAAAATTGGCCAAACCCGACCCCCGGGCCCACATTTTGGAATTCGATAAAACTACATCAATAAAATCCTTATCCGCCCATGAGTTCATCCATATCAAAAGTACCAAAATCCAACTATGAATGATCCCTCAAACCCTTACTCAAAGGTATCCAATCGCAAGCCCTAATTCCCAAATTTTAACCCTTAATTCCCATTAATTTCAAGTTAAATCAGTGAAATAATACCATAGAAACGAGTTTAGGGTCCAAAAACCTTACCTCTATGAAATCCCCTTGAAATCCAACTTCAAATAGCTCCCTCAAGCTCAAACCCGCATGAAAATGGTGAAGAATAACTCAAAAATCGTGAAGGAAAACTTTTATACTTTCTGGCCCAGGCTTTTTGCACCGGTCCAAATACCGCTTCTGTGGTCCAAACCACCGCATCTACGATTTTCACTTAAAGATCCAAGTCCGCATCTGCGATAACACACCCGCACCTATGATACTGCAGGTGCGCTCAAATTGCCGCTTCTGCGGTTCCAGCTCCCCAGGGCCAAATCCACATCTGCGATCCTCTGGGCACTTCTACGAGCCCACACCTACGACCCCCTAACCGCAGGTGCGGTTATTAAAACAATGGGAAATCTTCACCTGCCAAACCAACTCAAAATCTTCCGTCAACCATCTGAAATCACCCCGAGTCCCCCAGGACCTCAACCAAAAGCACCAACAAGTCATATACCACTGTCCAAACTTATACCAATCTTCAAAACACCTCAAACAACATCGAATCAACCAAATCACATCGAATTCAACCATCCACTTTTGATCAAAAAGTCTATCAAACCACGTCCGAATATCCTGAAATTTTTCACACACATCCCAAATGACACAACTGACCTACTGCAACTCTCGAAATTTCATTTCAACCCCTATATCAAAATCTCACCTATCAACCGGAAAACGCCAAAATACCAATTTCGCCAATTAAAGCCTAAATCTACTCCGGACCTTCAAAACACATTCCAATCACGTTCCTAAGTCCCAAAACCTCTCTCGAAGCTATCCGAACCATCGGAATTCACATCCGAGCCCTTTATCACATAAGTCAATATCCGGTTGACTTTTCCAACTTATGCTAACTCAAAAGAGACTAAATGTCTCAAACCATACCAAAACCTCTCCGAACCCGAGCCAACCAACACGATAACACATAATACTGATGAACAAGGCAAGAAGAAGCAGAAATGGGGGAAATGGAGCGGTAACTCATAAAACGACCGGCCGGGTCGTTACACGTACGTAATCCATTGCGGTGCACAACTCGATCCCACCATATCATCATAATCAATGTCATAATCCTCCCTTATTACACAATATTATTATATACACAAGTGTTGCAGCGCACAACCCGATTCCACCATATCATCAGAATCAATGTCACAATCCTCCCTTATTCCACCATATCACAACTGTTGCAGGGCGCAACCTGATCCACAAACAATTTCAATAAACATAATCAATCTAATAGCTTCATTAACAAGAATCTCTACAATCAAAGGATATGAAAGCAAATGATAAAGGAACCACATGCTAATCAAATGAATGCTACGAATAATACAAAAGCAACAAGACAAGTCAAGTACGTGACAATTAAGGTGTGCAAGTAAGAAAATTAGGCAAGTAGCAATTAATCACAGAGTCATTGAAGGGACAGACAATTCTATACAACATTAATTAATGACAAGTAACAAATTACGGTATAAAAAGCAATTAAATCATGTAACAGTTAAGACATAGAATGAGATAATTTAGGAAATACGAGAAGACATGGAAGAAATTATTTTGATAGCGTATATACACTCATCACCTTGCATATACGCCATTACACACGTAATTCACATAACATATAGCTTAAAGGTTCCTATTTCCCTCAAATCAAGGTAATACCCAACACTTACCTTGCTCCGCAATCAAATACAAGCTCAATCAGGGCCTTTCCTCTATAATTCACCTCCAAACCAATCGAATCTAACCAAAATCGATATAGTATCATCAAAAAATGCTACAGAAATCAATTACAATAGATAAGAAAAGTTCCTTATACTTTTCCCAAAAATCAACAAAAGTCAACCCGGGGCTTGCCCGGTCAAACCCCGGGTCCAATGGTAGATTCCGACAACCCATGACCCCACGAGTTCATATATGTGATTAGTTTCATAATTCGAGTCCAAATCGGCTCTCAAAACACAATTTCTTATTTTTTAAAAATTTGACAAGGTTTCACAAATTTTCACTTTGATTCACATGATTTTGATATTAAAATCTAATATAAATTGATAGAATATGATTAGAAAATATGAAAATAAATGCTAAAAATTCCGTCCCTCAGCTTTTGTCCATTCTCTGGTGTCTCAATTGAGACATGGGATTCGCAAATGCAATCCCCGAAAATGCGAAGAAACCATCGCAAAAGCGAAGTCCTTCACACTCCTGCTACAATCGGAAATGCGACATATTGTTTGCAATTGCGAACCAGTGACACATCGCAAAAGCGATCAGGATGATTGCAAACGCGAACAAAGCTTACCCAGTCCCCCACCGCAAATGCGAGCCCAGCAGACTCAAGCTAAACATTGCAATTACGACTCGTTTCTCGTAATTGCGAGACTTAAAGCTTCTGCACAAAAACTAGTAGAATTCTAACTCTATCAAACAATCCGCTATGTGTCTAAAACTCGTCCGAGCCCCGCGGGCTCCAAATCAAACATCCACACAAGTCTAAAAATATCATACAAACTTGCTTGCGGGATCAAAACACCAAAATAACACCTAGTACAACGAATGGGACGTCAAAATGTATGAAGTTTTCAAAGAAACTCAAGAACTTGTGAAATTGACAACCAGACATCCAAATCACGTCAAATCAACTCCGTTTTGCACCAAATTTTGTAGACAAGCCACAAATAGTGAAATGAACCTATTCCAAGTTTCAAAACCGAAATCCAAACCTGATAGAAACAATAAGCCTTTAAATTACTAGTTTACAAAAAAATCACGTTAAATCAAGTTAGGGACTTCCGATTTTGATTCCGGGCATATTTCCAAGTCCCAAATCACGATACGGACCCAATGGACCGTCAAAACACCGAACTGGTTCTATTTACACAAAATGTTGACCGTAGTCAATTCAAATCATTTTAAGGCAAAATTTCACATAAAAACTTTCCGGAACAAGACACGGACTACGTATGCAAATTGAGGAACACTAAACGGAGCTAGTCGAGGTCTCAAAACATGAAAATAAATGCTAATACTCAAAATGACCTATAGATTTATCACATTCTTCACCTCTAAATCAAACGTTCGTCCTCGAACGGACATAAAAGGTACTTGGACTGGTGAAAAGGTGTAGGTATCTACTCCGCATGTCGGATTCGGACTTCCACGTGGGTGCCTCAATCGGTTGACCTCTCAAATGCATGCGAACTGAAGGATAACTCTTAGACCTCAACTTCCGAACTTGCCGGGCTAGAATGGCGACCGACTCTTCCTCATAAGTTAAATCCTTGTCCAATTGGACTGAGCTGAAATCTAACACATGGGACGGATCACCGTGATATTTTCGGAGCATGGGGACATGGAACAACAGATAAACTGTTGATAAGCTAGGTGGAAATGCAATCATATAGGCCACCTCCCCCACTTTCTCATGAATCTCAAAGGGTCCAACTAGCCCTTCTTTCCGAACTAGCCCTTCTTGAGATTCCGAACTAGAATCTCAAGAATACCTAGGGCTCAACTAGCCCTTCTTTCCGAACCTCATCACACCCTTCATGGGTGAAACTCGAAGCAATACGCTCTCTCCAACCATGAATGCAACATCACGAACTCTACAATCGACATAACTCTTATGCCTAGATTGAGTTGTGTGAAGTCAATCCTGAATCATCTTAACCTTTTCCAAGACATCATGAACCAAATCGGAACCCAACAACTGAGCCTTTCCCAGCTCAAACCAACTAATTGGCGAACGGTATCGTCTCCCGTATAATGCCTCATAGGGAGCCATCTGAATACTCAATTGATAGCTGCTGTTGTAGGCAAACTCCACAAGCGGCAAGAAATGATCCCAAGAACCCCGAATTACATAACGCAAGCATGGAGCATAACCACCAATATTGAAGGGTGTGCTTGGACTATGCATCCGTCTGGAGGTGAAATTTTGTACTCAACTCAACTCTTGTGCCTAACTCACGCTGTACAGCCCTTCAGAAGTGTGAGGTGAATTGTGCACCCTGAACAAAAATGATGGATACGGGCACACCATGAAGACGGACGATCTCGCGGATATAGATCTTAGCCAACCACTCTAAAGAATATGTAACTACTATTGGAATGAAATGTGACGACTTGGTCAACCTATCCATAATGACGCATACTGCGTTGAATTTCTTTGAAGTCTGTGGGAGTCCAACAACAAAATCCATGATAATACGCTCCAACTTTCACTCGGAAATCTTAAGCTTCTAGAGCAAACCGCCAGGCCTCTAATGCTCGTACTTTACTTGTTGACAATTTAGACACCAAGCTACATATGCAACTACATCTTTCTTCATTCTCCTCCACAAATAATGCTGCCACAAGTCCTGATACATCTTGGTACCACCCGGATGAATGGAATACCGGGAAATATGGGAGTCCTCAAGAATCAACTCACGAAGCCCATCCATATTGGGCACACAAATCCAACCCTGCATCCGCAACACCCCCATCATCTCCAATAGTAACCTGCTTGGCACCATTGTGCCGCACTATCTCCTTAAGATAAGCAAATGGGGGTCATAATAGTAACACTCTCTAATGCGCTCATACAAAGAAAACTTAGAGACCGTGCAAGCTAAAACACGACTGGGCTCCAAAACATCTAACCTCACAAACTGATTGGCCAAGGCCTGAATATTTGTTGCTAGCGGCCTCTCGCCAACTAGAATATATGCAAGGCTACCCATATTCGTAGACTTCTTACTCAAGGCATCAGCCACAACATTGGCCTTCCCATGATGATACAAAATGGTGATATCATAGTCTTTTAACAGCTCCAATCACCTCCTCTACATCAAGTTGAGATCCTTTTACTTGAACAAATACTGAAGACTCTGATGATCTGTGAACACCTCACATAACACGCCATGAAGGTAATGCCTCCAAATCTTTAGCGCATGAACAATGGCTACCAAATCTAAGTCATGAACAAGGTAATTCTTCTCATGAACCTTTAACTGCCGTGATGTGTATGCAGTCATCCTGCCATCCTGCATCAATACTGCACCAAGACCAATACGCGATGCATCACAATACACCGTGTAGAATCCTGAACCTATGGGCAACACCACCACTGGCACCATAGTCAAGGCAGTCTTGAGCTTCTGAAAGCTCAACTCACACTCATCCGACCACTTGAATGGAGAACCCTTCTTGGTCAATCTAGTCAATGGGGCTGCAATGGATGAAAACCCCTCCACGAACCGGTGATAATAACTTGCCAAACCTAGAAAACTCTAAATATCTGTAGCTAAAGTAGGTCTAGGCTAGTTCTGAACTGCCTCAATCATCTTAGGATCCACTTTTATGCCCTCTGCCGATACAACATGCCCCAAAAAGGCGATCAAGTCTAACCAAAACTCACACTTTGAAAACTTGGCATATAACTGACTATCTCTCGGAGTCTGAAGCACAACTCGAAGATGTTGCTCATGCTCCTCTCAACTGTGGAAGTAGATCATGATATCATCGATGAATACGATCACAAAAGAATCCAAATAGGGCTTAAATACCCGGTTCATCAAATCTGTAAATGCTGCTGGGGCATTTGTCAACCCAAATGACATTAGTAGAAACTCATAATGCCCATACCGAGTTCGAAAAGTTGTCTTAGGGACATCTGATGCCCTAATCTTCAACTGATGATAGCTAGACCTCAAATCTATCTTCGAAAACACTTTGGCACCCTGAAGCTGATCAAATAAGTCATCAATCCCAGACAATGGATACTTGTTCTGGATAGTGACTTTGTTCAACTGTCGATAGTCTATACACGTTCTCATCGAGCCATTTTTTTCTTCATGAACAACACGGGTGCACCCCAAGGCGAGATACTAGATATAATGAATCCCTTATCAAGTAAATCTTGCAACTGTTCCTTCAGTTCCTTCAACTCAGGTGGTGCCATACAGTATGGTGGAATAAAAATGGGCTGAGTGCATGGAGCCAAATTAATATAGAAATCAATATTCCTGTCGGGTGACATCCCCGACAGATCTGTAGGAAACACCTCTAGAAACTCACATACAACCGGTACCAAATCCATGGAAGGAACCTCCGAACTAGAATCGCGAATATAGGCCAAATAAGCCATACATCCCTTCTCTACCATACAATGAGCCTTCACATGAGAAATAACCTTGCTGGTAGAATAGCCAGGAGTCCCTCTCCACTCTAATCGAGGCAACCCGGTCATGGATAAGGTCACCATCTTGACGTGATAATCCTATATAGTATGATAAGGTAACAACCAATCCATGCCCAAAATAACATCAAAGTCTACCATATCAAGAAGTAGAAGATGTACACTAGTCTTAAGACTCCCAATAGTAATCATACACGAGCGATAGATATGATCTATAACAATAGAATCTCCCACAGGCATGGACACATACACAGGAGCACTCAAAGAATCACGAGGCACAACCAGATAGGAAGCAAAATAGGACGACACGTAGGAATAAGTAGAGCCCGAATCAAATAGAACTGAATCATCTCTATGGCAAACTAGAACAATACATGTGATATGACGTCAGATGATTCGGCCTCAGATCTAGCTGTGAATGCATAAAATCGGGGCTGGACCCCACCACCCTAACCTCAGTCTCTCGGATGGCCTCTAGATGGCTGGCCTCCACCTCTAATGGCCTAACCTCCGCCTCTAACTGCCTGACCTCCACCTCTAGCGGCCTAACCCTTGCCTCTAGATGACTGAGCGGGCAGTGAAGCAACCAGTGCCGGAACCATGCGACGGATACTCTAATGTGGCATGCTGCTCAACAATCTCAAGCAGTACCTCCTGATATGACCAGTACCCCTAAACTTGAAACACCCCTCCTACTGTTGTGGCTGCTGAAGCTGAAACTCACCCGGATGGGCCAGATAACCATGGTAGCTCTGGATCGGAGGGCACTAATAGGAGTTGATGGTGCATTGTAGGCTGGCTGCCTAGGATGAGATACATAAGGACCACAACTACCCGAAGCTCTATGGGATGCCTTAAGCGCTGAATGAAATGGCCTAGGATGATGGCCTCTACCAAAAATACCCGTACCTCCAGATGAGGCACCACTGAAACCACCGGTATGACGAGGTCTCTTATCAAACACCGGCCCCCTCTCCTGACCATTAACCATCTCGATCCGTCTAGCAATATCTACGGCCCTCTAGAAAGAAATATCATCTCCAGTCTCCTTGGCCATCTATAGTTTGATACTAAAAGTGAGCCCATTAATGAATATACTCACTCTCTCCCTCTCAATAGGGAGTAAAATAATGGCATGGAGAGCTAAGTCCATAAATCACATCTCATACCAGTAACAGTCGTACTACCCTGTTGAAGATGCTCAAACTGCCTACGATAATTCTCTCTCAGAGTGAAAGAAATGAACTTTCTCCAGAAATAGCTGTGAAAACTGATCCTAGGTAAGTGCAGGTGAACCAACTGGTCTAGTCAACATATAATCTCTCCACCATCTCTTGGTAGAACCGGTCATCTAGAACACTGCAAAGTCGACCCCATTGGTCTCAACAATACCCATGTTGCACAACACCTTGTGGAAATGATCCAAGTAATCATGTGGGTCCTTAGAAGGTGCACCGCTAAAATGAATAGGAAAGAGCTTGGTAAACTTATCCAGCATCAATAAGGCCTAAGAAGACATAGCAGGCCTATCCCCAATCTGTGCTGCAACAACCAGCTAAACTACCCCAATTGGCTGGGCTGTTGGAGTCTGATATAGGGGAGCCACCTGCTCTGGGGTATGAGTAGCAGGAGTCTGTGCTCCACACCTAGCTTGAGAGACGGCTGGTGCCACCAAAAATGCACCGGTCTGGGCCACACTCTCCATAAGGCCCACCAAGCGGACTAGAGCATCTTGAAGTACTAGAGTGGCTATGAATCCCTTTGGGGCTTAAGCTGGTCCGACGGGTACGGTCTGAGTTGGAACATCCTCCTCATGATCAACATGAGGCTACACTGCGGGTGTTGCTGCTCGAGCTCTCGGCTGAGCACTGCCTCGGCCTCTACCCTTGGTAGTAGCTGCCACATGGGGCTTCGGCTCCTGTTTGGATGCAGATGTTGTGCATGTTCTCATCATCTGTGAGAGAATAAGAATAGAATGGTTCAATCATCAATGATAGAATGAAATCACACGACAAAGAAAGAAAGAAGAGAAATTTTGCCTAAAATTTCATAGCCTATGGAAGATAAGTACAGACGTATCCGTACCGATCCTCCAGACTCTACTAAGCTTGCTCATGACTCATGAGACCTAGGCAACCTAGTACTCTGATACCAACTTGTCATGACCCGAAATTCCCAC
This sequence comes from Nicotiana tabacum, assembly GCF_000715075.1. Lineage (NCBI taxonomy): Eukaryota > Viridiplantae > Streptophyta > Magnoliopsida > Solanales > Solanaceae > Nicotiana > Nicotiana tabacum. The sequence goes on along the minus strand of NC_134080.1, from coordinate 111,647,402 downwards.
CCTCGGGACCGTGATGGCGCCTAATATTTTACTTGCTAGGCAAGGTAACGTTAGAATAGTTTTTAGCCATTTTTGACAAATCAAATTAATTTATACCAGTTTAACTGAATAAACTAAAATAGAACCGAAATAAAGTGAGAAAACCATAATAACCACAATATCTAAAACAATCCCAGAACTGGTGTCACAACTGCACGAGCATCTAGAGTGCAACAAGTAATACTCTAAATAAAAGCATAACTATCTAAATCGAAATAAAAAACTAAGGTGATGAAGAAGGGGACTTTTTGGCTAAGAACACTATGCGGATGTACCTCAAGTCTCCGTCAAGAACAGGATCCGAGCAAATCTACAGAATGTCACTAGGACCAAGTCCGAAATCTGCACAAGAAGCACATAGTGTAGTAAGAGTATAACCGACCCTGTTAGAAACTGAGCGTCCACCAGACTGTATAGAGAACCGGGTTCTCTATGAGTTTACACTGAAAATGCTGAGGAACCAAACTGTATAGCGATCTGGTCCTATATCAGTTTGGTATAGTGCTAACTGCGAAACCCGTATGTAGATGAGACACAAGATAAGTTCCCACTGTATAGAGAACCAGATTCTTTAGCAGTTCCTACTGTAAGTAACAGACTGTGCAACCAATCAGTACAGGGAATAAGGTTCTCTAATTGTTACCAAGTAGCTCGGCAGTAAGTAAAGAACACAAAGGATTTTTACGTGGAAAAATCCCAACTCAAGGGGACAAAAACCGTGACCTACACTTGTAGGCTTTCAACTTCACTAACTTGTAAACACCTATTACAAGTCATTTTGTAATACCTCTATTACAAAGGATTCAACTCAACTAACTTGTAGCACTCTCACCACAAGCCACTTTGTGACTCTCTAGTTACAAAGACTTTGACTAACTTGTGATACTCTCACCACAAGCCAGTTTGTCACTCTCTAGTGATAAAGACTTTAATCACTCTAACTTGTAATAACCCTATTATAATCCACTTTGTAATAACTCTATTACAAAGGCTTTACAACTCAACTAACTCTAGCCAGGACACAAACTTGTAGGGTTTGTGATTTTGGGTTTCCTAAACTTTTAAGAAAGCAAGATAGGAGTTACAATTGAAGAAAAAATAACAAAGACTCAACAATCCTAAGGACTTAAGACATCTTCAATCTTGGATCCTGTCCTTGAGATTGAAGCAGCTTTGTTCTTTAGAGAGGTTGTTCATGCACTTGAGAGAATATTTTCGTTTTTGATTTTGTAAGTCTTGGAGGAAGAGACGAGGCACCAGGTTTTTAATACAAAAGACATCACCTTAGTGATGTCAAATCTTGGTTAGTACATGCCTCTTCTCAATGGGAAGTGACTGTTGCACTGTCTGCTGCACAGTTGCAGGCAGTCACTTTCTGTAGTTGCTTTCCAGCTGTACAGTTGACCTATACTTCTGTGAGGGGAACACCAAGGTATCAAGTCCCTAATCTGGTTCCTGTGAATCTAAAGCACACTGCCCATATTATCTTGAGTCGATTAACTTGAATGATTGTACCAGGCATGCTTCAGCTCCTTTAACTGGTTCTCTCTTGAAGTAAGTTATTTTTACCTTCCTTGATTGTATTTATACTTGTGTGACATCACTTACAATGATGTAAGCAAGGTAGGTAAAAAGCCTTCCATAGAAAGTTGACTGCTGTATTGTTCCTGTACAATAGCGTGTGCAGGCAGCAACTTTTTTGCTGGAGAGTTAACTTCATACGGTCTCCTCGGGTACTAGTAGGGACCTGTTCCCTAAGCCGTTCCTTCTACTCTTCCTCACTTGAGTCATTGCTATCAGCTTTGAGTAACATGTTCTTTTCTTTCTTTGATTCTCTTCTTTCACTGTCTATCTTCCTCTTTATCTCGTAGGTCTTTAGATTTCCAACCAGCTCTTCTATGGTTAGCTCCTGCAGGTCCTTTAATTCAGTAATAGCATTTACCTTGCTTTACCAAAGGCTGGATCCCAACCTAGAAATTTGTGATCTCAAGGTCTTGTAAATGTGTAGCAGGTTCCTTATCTGGCTCTAAATGATAAGTTTGTTGGATCATCAAATTATAAAGTAAAGTACTTGTGCCTAAGGTACTTATAACATTCAATTTACCCTTTTTGATAAGGACAAACTTAGCATTCATATTCCCCTTGAGAACCAGATCTCCATATGGTTCCTCCTACGAATTAGCCATATTCCCCATGAAAACCAAACCTAGAGAGCCGATCACAACTGGTTCCTCAAGACTGTTTGGCAAATCATCAAAACTCAAAGTTCCATAACTTATAAATTTCCCCCTTTTTGATGATGACAAACCTAGAATTAATATTCTTCTTGAGAACCAGATTCCTCACATATTTCCTGCGGATCAGACCTATAATCAACATTTTATCAGCAACGTTCCCCCTGCAAAGCAGAGCTAATCTCTTGAGAACCATAGAACCAGATTCCTTATATATTTCCCTGCATTCAGCAACGTTCCCCTGCAAAGTAGAGCTATCTTTCATGCACAACATAACATATCAATTCGATTCTGTTCGTTCCCCATGTTGACACCTATATAACTTCCCCCTTTTGGCATCATCGAAAAGAATAACAAAAGAAGCACAACCAAAAAGAAGTTCAACAACATTAACTCAGACCACTTGGGCAACACATCATAAATAGTAACAAGAACAACAACTGAATGTCATGTCAAAAAATAAAGTAATTGCCTATAATGGAGTAATTATGATAAAAGTGCAGTAGTTTCAACAATACATAATATGTTAATTTAAACAACTGAAGTACCAATGTCATCAAATATAGGGATCAAAAGAAGATAAGAATTCAAGGAAATTTGGAAGGAGTGAAGGACATGGATCACTGGGCAGGAAGAAAAGTAAGGGACTAAGGCTTTGATGAGCTTAACCATTTGTTAATTTACTCTCTTTTGATCAATGATCATCTGCTTTCTCAGTTCCTCCACCTATTTCCTCAATCTTTCATTCTCACCCTTCAACTTAGAATTCTATTCTGCCGAGGGTTCTCGAGGACCAGGTTCTCAACCTATCTGAGTAGGTTGAACCATTAATCACATCACCAAGAATCGCCCCAAGCTTTGTCTTATCAAGAACAGACTCAATCCCATGCACATATAGCATCATAGTATCACGTAAAACATAGATGTTTTTACTTCTTCTTCAGAAACATTGGGACTTGGAGGAACAAAGAGGTGATTCTATTTTTGGAACTCAACAATGTCAAGAGGTTCCTACATTTTTTAGCAATATCATATCAACACTCTGCCTTACAGAGCCTTTTGATACTTCAATGTCTTCTCCCTCCAAACCTAATGGCTCAACCTTTTGGTTACGAGAGGAACTAGGTTCTTCACTGACACTACCCTTTCTATCCTTGAGCAGCCATGTCTCCCTCTTGTTCTTCTCAATTTGTTTACCCTTATCATTTGCTACATCATTCTCAGCCAACCCCCCTTTTTTTAAATTCTTTCTCATAGGAAAAGATTTCATTTCATTCTCTCTTCCACAATAACATCAGTAGCTCACACCACTTCATCATCAATCAACCTACTTTTCATCAATCCTTTTCACTAGATCATAAGTTCGTTTATACACAAAACTCAAAAAAAATATCATCATTAAAATTAATATCCTAAGAAGGATTTTAGGGACCAGGTTGCTCATTCAGTTCCCGTCATTTTTAGCACATTCACCCATTCCTCCATCCATCAAGGCTTCTACAAACCCAACAACAATTTCAGCCTCACGCTCTAGAATATTAGATCTACCCCGTTCCCTTTCAGTTAAACTCTCATCAAAATCTACCAAAGACTTCTTGGGGGTTTGATTTAGATAGAGTTAGGATTTTAGAAGGTGACAAAATTAGGTTCACTTCTGACACATTTGGGGAGAAGGATTCTTTTTGAGACAAGGTTAATTTTGGTTTTGAAGAAAGAATCGGTTTTAGTTGGGTGTAAGATAAATAAGTGCGTTTTTGTTGCAAAGGGTAAGTTCAGAAAAGGTTTAACATTTTGGACTTCAAACGGTAGGAGGAGAGGCAGGAGAACGGCAGAAATAAATTAATGACATGACACTTCAGCAGCTTAAAAAGGCATATAAGTATTGAAGAGACTACTAACCTGAGTCACAGGAACCAGGTTCTTTGACTGTTTTTGAAAATTTTGAGCAAAGACTGCTAGAAGTGCAATGTCACAGTTACTTGTTTTGTCCTGAAACTGACATATGTATATACCTGTAACAGTATAGATTTGAGTTAGATGTCACCAAAAAACACTTTTTAGCATTGTACCTTTCCTTTTTAACATAGCCAATCATCGAGGGACTAGGTCCTCAGTTGAGCTTGATCAACCCCAACTCTAGACGATTTCTTTCAAAAAGATCCCTACTCAGTGCCTTGGTGAATATGTTTGCTACCTGATCCTTTGTCTTCCAAAACATCATACAAATCAGAACCTTTTCAACATTGTCCCTGAGAAGATGGTGTCTGACATCAATGTGCTTTGTCCTCTTGTGTTGTACCGGGTTCAAGCTGTAAATACACCATAGTATTCAAGATGTTGCCTGATCTATACTATTTGAGCACAACAAGAAGCAGCAATCATGTATTCAGCTTCAGCAGTAGAAGGAGCCGCACAATTTGTTTCTTTGTACCCCATGAGATCAAGTATGACCCTGGAAAATGTGCCGTTCCAGAAGTTTTTTTTCTTTTCTGTCACCCAGATATTCAACATAATCAGCATCAACATATCCAACCAAATCAAAAGAATATCCAGAACACTATATGGGGACCAGGTCCTTCGTTCCCTTAGGATACCTCAAGCTTCCCTTGGCACCCTTCAAGTGAGAGTGTTTTGGGCCAGGTTCCAATCACTATTCTATATGAAGGCCTAGGGACCAAGGGCCACATTTGATTCCTTTCAACTGATGGAGTTCTTCTTGCATAGCGGCAATCCAGTTAGCATTTTTCAATGCTTCTTTGATGTTCTTAGGCTTGATTTAAGGCAAGAACGATGAGAGGGAAACATGTTCCTTACCTTAGAACTAGGTTGAATACCAGAATTTAAGGATGTGATTACATTTTGAAGGGATGTGAACTCTTTTGCTTCTAGTTGGATACTTGAACTTCAAAATTGAAGGACCAAGTTCTTCCATATATGAATCATCATTGACATCAACAGAATCATGACTTCCACTATTTTGTTCTGCATCAAGAGTTCCTAATGCCGCATCTCCAACTCTTTCTTCAGCATGAGTGTTAGCAATTGGGGTACCAGGTTCCTCTTCAAAAGTGGAAGAGGATGTGACAGTGTTTTCACTTGCCTCCTTCATTTGACTCATCATATCAGCCTTGCCATTTGAAACATCAGATATTTCCCTTAGCACATGCATCGACACTATGTGCTCCTTGAAATTTGAATTTGGCAGACCACGAACCAGCTCCTTCTTCAAGCATTGTAGAGACTCAAAATCAGCAACGTAGATATTCTTGTATCTTTTGGTTACTAAGACCACTTTGCCAGTTACCAGATTAGTAACTGTGCACACTTTAGACAAGAACTTTACTTTGTTCCCTTAATCACAGATTTGAGAGACTTTCCAACCTTTCCGACACCGAGAATGTACCCCTTCTTTCATTTCCAGAGGATATATTCCCTCCCTGCAGGGCCTTCAACAAAAGGAAATCATTTGTTCTTCATGTCACGAGCTTTGAGCAGTCGCTATCGATGTACCACTGTTGACTGCTCCCTTTCACTATTCCCTGCACGCTAAATCAATTATTAGACTTAGGAACCCAAGCCATCTTGAGTCCCTTATAATGATAGAATGGGTGGATCAAACTTCTTTTTGCCCATACAGGCAGCACATATTTTCTTTGCTGGGAACTAGGTTCCTTATCAATACGCCTCTTTTTAATAAAAACTTTATTTTTCTGCAACGACTGAATTTTACCTTTCTAGGAGTCCTTGTAATGAGGAAAGGGGTGAATGAGGGCTCTTTTGGTCCAAGCAGGCATTATACAGTTTTTATGTGAAGGACCAGGTTCCGTAGCAGCAGTTACTTTTCAGCAAAAACTTTATTTTTCTGTTGGGACTGAATTCTGATCTTACAATTTTATTTAAAATGCCCAGTGTTGCCACAGTGAGTGCAAAGCCAATTGTCAGGTACAATAACGTACTTGCTATGAGGGTTGTAGGGAGTCTTTATCCTTTGGAACCCGATTCCCTGCCTGTTTTCCCATTGTTTGTGTACAAGGAAGTGATAGCATCAGAGGACCAGGTCCACTTGAGTGATTTTTCAAGATCACTCTTCACTCTACCTAGTTCTTCTTGAAGTTGTTTGTTTTTCTCAAGCTCAGCACACAAACTAGACTTCACTGAATTTAACTCACTTTCAAGCTTAATGTATGCCTCACTTGCAACTTTTGTTCCCTTTTGAGTATTCCCAGGCCTACTTTCCATTTTTAGTTCCTCAATTGTTTTCTTTAGGTCTACACCCACAACTGATAGGTCATCTCTCTCATGCTCAATCTTAACAACCTTCTCAGTTAAAACCTCTTTCTCCTTTCTAATACACTGAATGGTCTCCTTTAGATTGACCACAACAACTACTAGATTATCTCTCTCATGTCCTATGTTTGAAATTTTTTCAGTTAAGGCATCTTTTTCTTTCTTCAGACTCTCAATGGTTTCTTCTAAGTCTACAACGCGAACTTCTTGATCTTCTCTCGATTGTTCTGCTTCTCCCAGTTTCACAGTTAAGTCATCTTTATCATTTATAAGACTATGATAAGCATCAATTAAAACATTAGCCAAAGACATAAGTTTTTTCGAAGAATAATACTTTAAATTTCTTTGAACATCAAAGAAGTTTGCCTCATCATCATCATTGTGAGCACGTGGTTTTTGCCCTATATGAATTACTCCAACAAATTCAAAAAAATAATTTCTTTCAGTGTTTGCAATTTTGTTGGATTTCATGGCATTTTCTGTTAATTATTTGCATTTGTCTGTGCACGTTATTTTATTTAATTCATGACAAATACAAAAAATATGTTGCATTTGCATTTAGGATTTAATTATATATTTTTTAGATTAATTAGCAAATTAGTTTGTTTTATAAAAAATAAAAATCACAAAAGTAATTCATTTTGCATTTTTACTTTTTAATTTTGAATTGTGTAATTTTTCTTTAAATTTAGGATTTAATTAATTATTGTAAATACCATGATGAGTGATTAATCTAATTGGGAAGGTTAATTTAGTTTAAAAATTATTATTAATTAAGTTAGGATTTATTTTAATTTTGGAAAAAGAAAAGAATTTTGAAATTAAAAAAGAAAAAGAAAGAAGTGAAGGGAGATCCAGATCTGGGCTAAAACCCATTCAATTGTCCCTAGCCCAAACAAAATTACCCAATACCCGGCCCAAAGTCCTTTGTCTTACCCAGTCCAAGTAGCCCATCACCCAGGCCGTTGAAACGACGTCGTTTCGAGTTCAGTTTGCCTTAACAAATCTTGGCCCTTCATCTTGCTTTATCCGATGGTCCGGAACTAATTGGGTCACACCTATAAAAGTGTCCAAATGCCTTGCACCCCCCCGGTTTAATCTCTCCAACCTTTTATCTCTCAGAAACCTGCCCTCAAACCCTAGTAGCCGCCCCAAAATTCCACCACCGTTCGGTGGCGGCGCCATCTCCGTTCGCCACCAAATTTACACCCTGTGACCACCAAGTCCCCCTTATTCCAAATCCCTAACTATTCGCCTTCGAATCACCCTGGAGTCTCTCGAATTTCAGATCGAAGTTTAACCAAAAATCCCGAGAGGAGTTGATTGGCGAGGTTACTAAAGATTTAAGGTTGAGATCGACTTTAGCCGTGTGTTTTTAGGCAAGAACACATGATTAAGGTCTACCTCGGCCAAAAAATCAAGGTTTCTTTGAAGACTAGTTCAAGATTGTGTTCGCCTAGCTTGACAGGTATCTCTAGTACTTTTCTATTCCATTTTCCTCATCTTCTTCTACTTTTCTTCTTTTTCTTCCGTGTTCTCAAAGTCATCACTGCATGTGCTTATTTTAAGTTAGGATTAATGGTTAGTTATTAGGTTCTTCAGTTTTGTTTGAATTCGTTAGGTTAGTTTGTTTGGTTGTTCCCTTTAATCTTGGGCCGATTGAAAGCATTTGGTTCGAAAGGCTGATTGAAATCCTAATTGCCTTTCCTTCTTCTGCCTTCTCGTTTCTCTTGGACTTCTGACTTGGACCTGGGCCCCAAAAGAAAGGGACTGACCCGGGTTTTCGAAGGCCCATATCTGGTTCACCTTGGATTAGTTCGACCCGTTTAGGTTCTCTGGTAAAAGCAGGGGGTTTAAGGGGTAGTTTAGGGAATCTAGGTGAAAGAATCTTGTATAACTAACTGGGGAAGTTTCCTGTAAGGTGTCTTTGGGTCCTATGTGAAAGCTGAGTTTTTAAATTAAGGATCAACTAGCAAAAACAAAAATTAAAAAAAAAGAAGTAAAGGGCAAAAACTGAAATCATAAATGCTGCCCTAGAACCTTGCCTATAAAGGCATCATAACTTGACATTCAAGTAAGATTTGGGGGGGGGGGGAGAAGATTCAGAGATAAAAATCCAGAAAATACAAACGACTGATTTTTTACTGTTTCATTGAACTTTTTCAGTGATTTTCGGATCTTTCAATTTCCAAACAACTTTGATTCATCTGAGGGTAGAAATGGATTAGAATTGTGGTTTTGGAAAATTCTGGTTCAAGCTTGTGGTTGGGTTTACTATTCTACTGAATGCCTGAAGTTGATTTCACTATTTTGACTGTTCAAATTTGGGTTTAGCTGATTCTGTGATGCTGCTTCCTGTTTGATATCTCTGCTGCAGCTTACTGCTCCTTACCCATTTTTCTTTGTCCATTTACAGGTACATTTTTGAACTTTACCCAATGTGAAATCCAATTTGAAGAGGGAAATGAGAATGAAGTTAAGAAATGATAATAGTTCTATCTGCAGTAGTTCTATATAATGTCTATTTTCGTTACTTGATTCTTGGTGTATGCTAGGTAGTTTTTATTCTGAATATTCAAATTCGTTGAGTTGTATTAGGTTTGGGACTGTTATAAGACTTGGAAATAACCTATTAACCGAGTTAAATTCTGGACAGATGCATTCTTGGGGAATCTTGTGATATAAATGGTATTGAGATTGGTTTGCTGAATAGCTCACTTAAGTTTTGATAACATGTTAATTGTGTTAGTTTGATCATGTACTTATATATTAGTTTGGCAGAATGTATTCATTGGATTTCGTGGGTGTTGGAATTGTGTTTAAAGGGGAGGAATTGGTCCAGAGTATTCTAATAATAGAAGCAGGTGTCAGTTCATTTTGCTGCTGGTTGTGAGCATGCTTAGTTTAGATTAGTTGCTTCAATTTAGAATGTTCAGTTAATGGGCTAAAACTCAGAAGCATTAGTCTATTTTGGTGTTAATTATGAACATGTTTGAGTTAGAATTGTTGTTTGCCAACTCATAATGATTAGTTGATAGTTAAAATTCAGAAATAAAGGGTTAGTTTCATCTCATGTTTCACCGAGTTGCTTAATTGAAGTGCAAGCAGTTAATTGTACATTGAGCATTTTTGCTGAGAATGGTTGGTCATATCAGGCTTGAATAATCGAGATTCAGAAGTGGGAGGTCAATTCCATCTTATGTTTCATGTAGCATCTTGAATTATTTACAATCAATCCACTATGCACAAAGGGCGAGCCTGAACTTGGGCCTAGCGATGGCCTGGTTAATGAGATCAAGGCCATTAATTCAAATAATTCTGATGTTTTGCATGCGTAGAGACTCGATCTGGAGTCCGACATATGTTGATGTCCATTCTCTACGGCTTGGGGCTCGCGTTGGGCCTGTATCAGGGCAGGCCAGGTCTTTTGGCAGTAGGGCCAGTCTTCCAAGCCCAATGCTCTTTAATTCCACCCGCTCGTCCTACCTAATTGTTGGTCTATTAGTTTTAAATTGATCCAAAATTTTAGTCTTAAAAGTGTTGATTTCTGTCCTCTAATTAATTGAATTCTCACTAGTTACATTACGAGGTGAGCTATATTGGATAATATAAGTAGTTTATGGCCCTCCAAAGTTTAATTTGAATTACCTTTAAAAATTAGAATCGAGGTGTGCCGTGCCGAACAAAGCCTCGATTGCATGGCCCTCATTTTATTTTAAGTTTGACTCAATCCTTATAATTCGAGGCATGTCGTTTAGCTAAATTCCATGGCCCTCGCAAGTTGCACGCACAAAATTGTTCTAGGCACGTTAGTTTAATAATATTACCTTCCTAAACTCGGGTGTGCATTTCATGTGACCCAAATCAAATCCCAAAACGTTGAATAAAATATGTTTAGGATTGTGGGCGCATTTCATGTGGCGCGATCCAAAGACATGTTTTAAATGACGTTCAATCTTCTTTAAAAATTAAATAAAAGCGGTTAAAAGTTAAAATGCATAGATTCAAAATATTTTCAAATCAGATAATTAAGCCGATTATAACAGTTGAGCGACCGTGCTAGAACCACGGAACTCGGGAATGCCTAACACCTTCTCTCGGGTTAACAGAATTCCTTACTCGGATTTCTGGTTCGTAGACTATAATACAGAGTCAATCTTTTCCTCGATTTGGGATTTAAACAGGTGACTTGGGACACCATAAAATTATCCCAAGTGGAAACTCTGAATTTTTAATGAAATAATCCCATTTTGATTGTCCTTTAATTGGAAAAACTCCCTTGTATTTATACCCTTTACGGGTGTAGTAAAAAGGAGGTGTGACAGCTCTGGCGACTCTGCTGGGGATCGTACCCAGAATCTCTAGTTCAGGGTTCAAGAATTCGAGCTTAGAATAATTGTTATGGTTGGCTTTATCCATTGTCTGAATTTGTTACATGTTTTGGGCCGAATGTGCTAATTGATTACTTTTACCGCTTTGATATTCCGTGAACTGTATATAAACTGTTACGAAATCCCTCCTCTCTCTGAGTCTTCTAAATCATGAAGAAGTGTGCACTTCGTGTGACTTCTTTTCTATTAGAGTCATATTCCAAATTTAGAACGAGGTTCGGACAAGTTGCAAAGCCGGTGAAGCTTCTGTATTCCCAGCGCGCTACACTGCCCCCCTCGGCTCGAGCTGTCCGCTCGGGTAAGCCAGGTCTAGAACAATAAACCCAGGTTTTGAACCTAGTATAACAAGACCTCACGCCGGATCCCTAGTAGGAACGTTTGTTTGCATCATGTGCATTTTGGCTTTGGAGGCTCAACACAGGGGTTGGGTCTGTCTAGGACAGGTGCACCCGAAACAAAACGACCATCCTGATGCATCCTACTTGCTACTTGTGCATTTATTTGCTTCGGACTTGCATGCTGACCGACTTATGAATATTGGAAAAAGTTGAGGAAAGAGAAATAGCAGTTTGAGGGTTAAAGAGAGTTAATCGCCTCTTCTGAAAAAAAAAAGAAAAGAAAAACCAATGCCCAAACAGTGTAGAAACTCTGCCGAATTTTTGAGAGAATAAATAAAAAGAGAAAAGAAAAAAAAAGAGGAAAAACAAAAGTTAGTGTTTTCAAAAATAGTTTTATTTTCTAATAAAATGAAAAAAAGAAGAAAAAAAGTCTCGTTTTCAAATAAAAATAGTTTGTTTTATTTTCCCGAACTACGCCAGTTTGATTCTCACAGGGTGTGAGATACGTAGGCAACACTCATCGGGTCCAACTTCCTTTTTGCGAAAGTAGCCAAAAGAACAAAAAATTTACTTTAATAATTAGGGTGATGCCGTTCTTGTCAGAAATAGCCGAATGTCCCTAAAAGGGTGCCGGAAGGCTGTTTTTGCAAGAATAACCGCTTTTTGTCACTTTTAAAGGTTTTGGCTGGTTAGCTGACACAGCCTTAAAATCTTTGTTTTTGAAGTGCTGAAAGGCCGTGTTGGCAAGGCCGGATGTTTTGTGAAAATTTTGGAAAAAAGGTCATTTCTCTTAAGTCAAAACGAGTCATGGTTGTCTTTTAATTAAAATCACCTTAAAAAATGTGCAGGATGAGCACAAATCAAAATGAACCTTTCTTAGTCCGTGAAGAGATCCCTTTGGTGCTACATATGTGGTGTCATGATTTGGGGGGCGACAACAGGAAAGTTGTGACAAAAGCATTGAGCGGTCTTATTGGGCTTTTGAAGGTCAAGCCCAGAAAAGACGTGATTGAGGCCTTGATACCATTTTGGGGCCCAGCACATAATGTGTTCCACTTCGCTGATTTCGAGTTAACTCCTACACTAGAAGAGATAGCAGGCTATGCCGGTTTCGAAGGGAATCTCAGAAGTCAATACCCGGTAGCACCATGAACAGTGACCCCCACAAATTTTTGGACTTGTTAAGCATCAGTCGGGACACCCGAGACGGAAATCTGGCCAAAGGATTTTGTACCTTCTACTTTCTGTATCGACGTTACGGGAATCCCCGTGGCTTTGAAACACCAGATACCGGTCTTACTCACGCTGGAAATCAAGACAAATGGGAAGCTCAGATAGGATTAGCTTTCATAGTGGCATTCCTGGGTATCTTGGTTTGCCCGAGAAAAGACGGGAACATAGAGATGGGGCTAGTAGGGATGGCAGACTTTATGATGAAAAAGGCAAATGGGACTATAGTACCGCTGATCTTGGCAGAAATTTACCGAGCTCTCACTCTCTGTGGCGAAGGAGCAAAGTTTTTTGAAGGGTGCAATATGCTGTTACAAATATGGATGGAGGAACACCTTTGCCACTGTCCCGACTACTTGAATTGCGGTATGACTGGCCTTGAGTGCATTGAAAAACATAAAAAGCGAGTAGAGGGTTATGAGTTTCCGGATGGTACGGAAGCATGGCATGCTCATTTGAGATCTTTGACCGCAAATAAGATCGAATGGACATTCGGGTGGCTCACGGTCAACAAAGTAATCTATGTCAGCTGAGGTGTGTTTCTTGCTGTTGATGGGTCTTCGGAGTATCCAGCCTTATGCTCTGCACAGAGTCTTGCATCAGTTGGGCCGATACCAGACCATCCCACACGATGAAGATTTGAGTCAGCAAGTCATTGAGTTAGATCCAAAAGCTGCCTTCCCAGAAGAGAAAGTGCGCCGGATTTGGCATCAGTGCAGATTCTTAGGGCTTAATACTCAAGTACGAGACCTATCCAGAGGCGAGGTGGAGCCTAGTTACACTGCTTGGTATGGTAAAAGATCCCAAGTTCAATATGAACCTGACAGGCCCGCAAAGAGACCCCATGTACAATAATTCACAACGGAGCACAAGTGCAATGGGACTGACTGACCAAGGAAAACGAGTATAGGGCTACCATAAGCAAATTGGAAAAACAAGTCAGAGAACTTCAATTTGAGAATAGCCTGCAAGTCGCGGCGGATGAAGGAGAAAAGAAAAAGCTAGCCAAAGAAAATGAGGCCCTTCGAGTTCAAATTCAGAAAATGAAAGTAGCGGCAGAAAATCCAGCCCGAAGTGACAGAGATGAAAAACTCATAGATAACTTGAGGTAGAAAGTAAATGACTACAGTTTTGATTTGAATAAAGTAGAAAGTGAATTAGCCAAGGCTCGAAAGCAATTAGCTAAAAATGCAGATGAACGAGTATGCCTGGTTAAGCAATTGAGAGAAAGGTACGATGATGAGGTCGCAGGGTTAAAGAAAAGGGTCATCGCTACAGAAACAAAATGATCAAACATGCAAAAGACTTCAAAGTGGAAAGGGAATATTGTTATACAACATTGGCACAATTAGAAATAGATTTGCAACAACTTCAGGAGCAAAATCATGCGGCTGAGCAAACTTTGGAAGCCAGGGCCCAGCAGATTGGGTGTTTGTTACAAGAAAAGGGCGCCATAAGAGAGAGAATTAGAAGCATTGCCGACTACATCGTTATGAAGTGCCAGATTTGTGAGGATATGACCCGCACTACCTTCTTTGCAGCATTAATGACATTTGTTAAATAGATAATGAGCGACTTGGATCGACTTCAAAGGGAGCTTGCATATAGGCCCGCGGCGAGACCGAATGATGTCCCGCGGGCGCCAGGAGCATTGATGTATTCATGATTTTTTCGGCCGAGTCTGCATTTCCCTTTGGTTAGCGTCTGTCAGTCATGTTGAGTTTGTATTTTCTTTCTGCTAGAGTCCGTCGAGTTGTTTTCGAGTCTGTATTTTCTTCTGTTGGAGTATGAGGTCTATTTTCGGAGTCTGTATTTCATCTTTGCATCGAAATCTGTTAGTCTTTTGGAATTTATTAATTTTGAGTTTGTAATAGAAGCATTGGTTGTTTTTTATTTTATTTTATGAAAACTGAAAATCCCAAAATGTTTTATTTCACACTTGTCTCTAAGAATTACGCTTGGTCTGATTCATGCGGGGTCATGATACATAGGCAATCTCCATAGGATTCGACCGTAACCAAATAAAAGAGAGAAAGAAAGAGCGGAAAAACAAGAAAGAAAAGAGAGAAAATAAAATCAAGAGAGAATAAAAACAAAGAGAGAATGAAAGGAAGGAAAAGAAAAAGAAAGAAAAGGGAGAGGTTTGCAATCGAAAGTAAGTAAAGGCCGGAATGACGCATGCAACCGATCAAATACATAATAGAGATGGTTAACTGTTTAGGTGCATTCATGCCTAATGTGCGGTTACCAATCTATTAAAGCCTAATCGCTAACAAGGTTGTTGTTTGATGTATTAAGTCCAGGAAGGTGGTTTGTTGACTGGCATTCTGGCAACTCACTCCTACAACACCCGATCAAAAGACATGCTGAATATGGTCGACCAGGAACCGGAAACAAGTATTGTCGACCCATCGAAAGAGGTGGAAGAAATGGACGTTAATGTGATAAGGGAAGAAATGTATAAGCTGAAGCAGCAGATGGCTGAAATGTACCAAGCCTGGGCGAAGGGGCATCCACCACCAGTTTATCCCGCCAACCCTGCCTATATCCCACCATCAGCCCAACCTCCGGAGCCTCCCACTGTGAACTCATCTCCAGCCTTTCCCCTCTACCAACAATGCCATGGCACCACTTCCCATACTTCTCAAGCTCCACCACCCAAACAAGTCCCATACCCTCCCCCACCAATTACACCTGTTTTTGTGGCACCTCCACCTGCCACATTACATCGATCTTCCAGTGAACCTTTGTTCCAAACTCACGAGAACCAGTACTAACCCCTTGAACCCACCATCAAAGTTCCAGAACCATATCCTTACACCCCTCATCTTGATATCCCGACATAGACCGAGAAACCGCCCAAAAATCTCGAGCATGAAGAGTAAAGGTCAAAAGCTTAGAGCAATCGTTCCGAGATATGAGGGGGCTGGGAGGTCAAGTGAGTGTGGCCTATAAGGATATATGTCTGTTCCCAGATGTTAAGTTGCTAGCGGGGTTCAAAATGCCCAAGTTTTATATGTACGATGGGCATGGTGACCCGGTAGCACACTTAAGAGGATTCTGTAGCAAGATGAGAGGAGCAGGTGGAAGAGATGAATTGCTGATGGCATATTTCAGCCAAAGTTTGAGTGGAGCGGCTTTAGAATGGTATACCAGACAAGATCACAACAGGTGGTACACATGGGATGATTTGGCCCAAGCCTTCGCCTGCCATTTTCAGTACAACCTCGAAATTATCCCAGATCGTCTGTCGTTGACAAAGCTTGAGAAGAAGCCCGGTGAGAGCTTCAGGGTATATGGATTTCGTTGGAGAGAGCAAGCAGCGAGGGTTGACCCTCCGAGGAAAAGCGAGATGGTTGATTATTTCTTGCAGGCCTTGGAACCCACTTATTTCGATCACTTGGTGTCAGCAGTAGGTAAGTCCTTTAATGAAGTCGTGAAAATGGGAGGCATGGTTGAAGAGGGACTCAAGTCCAACAAGATCATGAGTTATTCAGCGATCAAAGCGACCACTCAGGCCATTCAAACCGGTACTGGGGGTGTGCTCGGGAAGAAGAAGAAGGAGGATGTTGCGACAATTGAGTCGGGAGCTTGGGTTGGATCCAGGAACCTTCCCCGTTACTACAACCAGCTGCGACCCTATCCCCAAACTTACCCCCACACTCCATATAACCCACCACAACACTATTACCCACCGCCAGATCCCCATTTTTCTATCCATCACACACAAACCTATACCTAGCCGCCCGCTAACTCACAATGGCATGCACCTGCTCCACAAAACCCATACCAAGATCCATAAAATAACCATCCACTCCTGAAAGCCTACATAAATCCTCCTGGAACGGGTTTTTGACCCAACCAAGCCTTTAAGAATGAGAGGTTGCAAAAGCAAAAGACTTTCACTCCATTGGGAGAATCATATGCTAGTCTGTTCCACAGACTGAGATAGTTGGGTATGTTGAATCCGATCGAGGCTAAATTGCCGAATCCTCTTCCCAGAGAGCTTGACCGCTCATTGAGTTGTGAGTATTGTTTAGGGGCCCCGGGACATGACACGGAGAAATGCTGGAAATTGAAAACAACCATTCAAGAACTCATTGACACCAATCGGATTGAGGTCCAAGCTCCGGAGGTGCCCAATATCAATCAGAATCCCTTGCTAGTCCATCATGAAACAAATGTGATTAAGATAGTGCATAAGGGAGGGGAGCCTAAGAAGCCTTCGCAAACCGTCATGATGATTCGGGCTAGTGAAGCCAGATCATTTGAAAAGTCAACAGGTGAGAAGTCTGTGATCAAGTTGAACAGGGAAAATAATGAACCATCTATGGAGGTCAAGAAGGTGTCCTCCAGTGACGTCGCAGGAAAACATGAAAGAGCAAAAGTGGTTGTGCCAGGAATGACGAACAAGCCTGTGGCAATTGTGAAGGGCGCCCCCACAGATCCTATCGTTATCAAACCGGTAACTCAATTACCGATAGTCAACAGCAAGGCAGTCCCATGGAATTATGAATGGGTGACCGTGACTTACAAAAGGAAAGAGGTTAAAGAAGAAGTGTGTGAGACTCATGGTTTGACTCGATCAGGGAGATGCTTTGCCCCCGAAGAGTTGAGAAAAGCTAAGACCTCAAAAGATAATCCAGTGTTGGTGAAGAAAGCAGTGACTGAGGAAGAAGCAGAAGAATTTCTGAGAAAGATGAAAGTGCAAGACTATTCCATTGTGGAACAGTTAAGGAAGACACCAACTCAGATATCGCTCTTGTCATTATTGATCCATTCAGACGAACGCAGTCGTGCTTTGATGAAATCTTGAATGAGGCTCACGTTCCTGACAAAATCTTAGTAAACCGCATGGAAAAGATAGCTAACAAGATTTTGAGGTAAACAGAGTCACTTTTTCTGATGATGAGTTGCCGGTGGAGGATACCGAGCACAATAGATCCCTTTATCTGACGGTGAAATGCGAACATTCCGTGGTTACTCGGGTATTGGTTGACAATAGGTCTAGCGCGAACATCTGTCCTCTCTCCACATTGACCAAGATGAAAGTGGAGGATGAAAGAATTCACAAGAACAGTATCTGCGTTCGAGGATTCGACAGCGGAGGAAAATATTCAGTCGGGGACATAGTGCTCGAGCTCACAATAGGGCCAGTTGAATTTACTATGGAATTCCAGGTGCTCGATGTGGCTGTTTCGTACAATCTGTTGTTGGGGCGACCCTGGATCCATGCAGCCAAAGCAGTCCCATCTACTCTGCATCAAATGGTCAAGTTTGAATGGGATCGACAGGAAATTGTTGTACACGGCAAAGATAATTTCTGTGTGCCCAACGGTGCCATTGTTTCGTTCATAGAGGTGTTGATACCCAATTTTTCCCTAGGTAATTTTGTACCCAAAATACTTCCAAAATAGCATATATGTGCATACATAAGTACGCCCAAGAGTTTTGGTATTTTTTCCTAATTTTTAAAGATTTTTGAAATCAATTTATTGTCTATTTTAGAAGTGCAAAATTCATAATTATTCCCAAAATCATCAATTTTGGTGAATAATTTATTTCATTCCCATATCTATACCAAAATATAGTTAATATAATTTTTGTATAGTTTTACAAAATTATTTGGTATGTTAAAAGTTAAATTGTATATAATTGCAATTTTAGCCTACTTTACGATTAACAACCTTTTATGATCGTAAAATTAGGCCCAACATTTTTAAACTAATATTTATATATTATTAATTGGCTCAGTACTTTTAATTTGCTTTTAAATTCTTTTTTTTACTATTTTTTATAAAATAAAAGGGAAAACTGGCTATTTAACATTTAGCCTCATTTCATTGCAATTACAGCCTATTTACATTTAACTTTTGGCCCTCAATTGACCCAATCCTAAACCCAATTGGACAAGCCCAAGTTCATTTTAACCCGGCCCCCGACCCAACTGAAAAACCCGCCCGACCTTACTTTCAATCCAGGCCGTTGATCATTTGGATCAACGGCCAGGATTGTCCCTTACCTTTTTAATCCCCCAACTACACCCTAATCCCTTCATTTCGTTTGGTCTGCCGCCTTTGAAACCTCTCGTCTCTCAAATGCTCTCGAGCTCTCTCGAGACCCTAATCGCTCTCTGCCACCTCCAACCCCAAATCCACCGGAATCCATGGTTGTTCTAACCATGGACGACCTATACTCAACCCCTACTACTCTCACATGCTTGATACCTGAAGGTTCGAGGCCAGACTTCAAGGGTCTTCGCTCAGACTTTCGTCGATTCGAGGTTCTCAACCATCTCCGGCCTTGGTCTAGTGTGTCTTAGCCTCCTGAACCTGATTCTTACCTTATCGACTCCAGATCTGATCTTGTTTCTTCCAAGCCTTACTCGTTTCTAGGGTTCTCAGAAACCCTAGCCTATTCGAGGTTCTTTTCGTTTATTTGTTTGGACCTGTGCTTGATCTGTGCTATATGTGATGTTTTAAGCGTTTTACCCAAATTTCCTTTTCAAAACCTTTTGATTTCAAACTAGGTTTTCTGAGTCTGTTTGTTAATGTTTTGTTCGATTCATCTGCTTATCATCTCTAAGTTTGATTGGTGTTGAAAACCCTAATTTTTGGAGGTTTTACTTGAGATTTTGAGACTGTTTATTTGTTTCACTTGCTTATCGCCTCTAAACTCTACTGATTTCGAAAACCCTAGTTCTTTGGGGTCTGTTCGAGGTCTTGAGTTTGTTTGTGCAACTCGCCTGTTTGAAATCGCTCCATCTGGTTCCTTTACTGCAACATCTCGTCTTCTTTATGTGATTCCTTTGTTCTGAGCTCTTGCTATTTGTCAAACTCAACTATGTTTTCAGAAAGGTTTTCACCTAACTTTTGCATGTTTTTGATCTTTTCTCTATTACTAAGCTAATGAAGTTTGACCTAAGTGACTATCATGCTATTACTGTATGCTGTTTCTTCTTGCCATAGCTTGGCCTCATATGTCTATTACTTGTGTACTTCGTTTATATACTGAGTCCTTTCTACAATTGATTTTCAAACTCGTGATTGATTTTTCAAAAAACTTTTCCTTGTGAAATTCTGATTTTTACTTGCCCGTTAAGGGTTAATTGGTTCTCTCTCTTTGTTTGGCCTTACCAGATCCTTTCCGAAATAAGTACACTCCTGTATTTAGACTTAATCCCTTACTATATGGTTTTACTGCTCCTTTTATGGTAACAATCATTCTAATTACAAATTGATCTTCTTTCCTTATATTAATCCTGTTAGTGTCCGTTGAGCAGTAATCCCTTGATTAAAGGGAAAAAGCTGCATTAATTGATTTTGACTGTGATTATTTCCATGTTTGTGTTGAAACCTTATTCGTTGCCTTGTTTTCTACTCGTTTTCAAAGCTATAAATACATGTACCTTTTTTTCTTTCAAAAGGAAGTTCTAAGAGAACAAGTCACTACTTCTCTCAAATATATTTAGAATTTCTTAAACATTCGAATTCTCTAATCTCACAAGCTTGAAGCTTTCTTGTGGTTTGGCTGAAAGAAATCCTGTTTTTCTCTTTGCTTACTTTTTCTGCAACTGGTATGTCTATCTTTGTTTAGTTTCTGCCTCTCCACTACATGTTTATCCTTCAGCCTTTCCTCTGTTTGTCTTACTGTTTCGATGCTGTGATTTCTCCAAGTTTATTTACTTCTTTTCTCTGTGCTCACCTGAATTCCCACCCCCAATTCCCTTTGTATGTTGAGTTATGGTCCAGAAAGCATGACAACACTTGACATTGTTGCTCATGTGTATGGGGCTGGACTCCCTGAGTCCTAAATTCTTTCCAATTCCCCTTCCCCTTCCCCTTTATATGTATTCTGAGTTTAAGACTATGGTCTAACAATGTCCTAATCATTGTCTGGACCATAGCTTGACCTTCAATGGGTCTGTGCTCATATTTGTTGGCTGAACATGCTTGGTCAGGGGTGTGCCAGTCTACCTTATGACTAGGTATGACCACCAGCCTGCCTCGGCACTCCCTAACCCCTCTATTGCACTTGCACTCATTCTTAGAACATTAAGTTCCGCCCCCCTCTTGTGATCCTTGCTTTGGGATCCATGAGCTCCCTCTGAACTTGGACACCTAAGGGTTGGCTCTTCCACATTGCAGTATAACTCTTTCTGATTAATATCTTGGGTGTAAGCACTGCCTGGAATTTTTGAAATTCCTTGGATCTCTGAGACACCCTACATAAAACAAGGCTTAGGAAACCTTGATCTCGGAAGTGGTTCATCCCCAATTGTTAGACATTAAGTCTGAATTAGGTTCCTCGGATGCAGCTGTTAGTTTCTGATGTACTTTTAATTTCAGTCCGATTCACTGGTTTGTAATAATTTGTATTAAACTCATGGGGATTTAGTAATGAAGGGAGGGGGGTTTACTTTTATGCATGCAAGGGGTAGATATCATGCATATAGGGGTTATCATTTATAAAATTCTGCATCTCATCTAGAGATCATGCCCATAGGAATTACTATGTTTTAAAGTTCTGCATTTTATAAATCATTGAAACTCTGCCTTCTCACATAGATACCATGTCCATAAGATTTTCTGCATTCTCATATACACACCAGGCCTATAGGACTTTCTGTATTCTGCATATGCATCTAGCATTAGGCAAACATGTATATAAGTTTAAATAACAATCAATATTTTAGACACCAGGCCTATAGGACTTCTGCACTTCTATAAACGTTTAAAATCAGTAACGCCTAGATATCATGTCTATAGATTCTTGCAACTGTTTAAGATCAATGACACTTAGAAACCATGCCTATAGAATCAGTTAATTGAATCAGCCTCGTTTCGAATCTAAAACCCGTCTTAAAATCTGCAGATCCCCTTTTCCTAAAATCAGTAAAGCTTTTCCTTAAAATCAGTATACTTTGCATTATTAGATATCATGCCTATAGGTTTCACCTAGGCAAGCTTTAGGGTAAAAGCCATAAGTGCATCAGTCTTTAACAATTCCAACCAGCAGGCAAGTCTGATTTGGATTTCTTATCTGAAGTATGTAATAAATCAAGTCTGCCTCACACATTTTTTTTAAGTTTAATTTAGACCTAATCAGTAAATGTAAGACATGCTAAACTCTATGCTTTTCTGACTTGAGGAGGTTTATTTGAGCCTTTCAACTGTTATGTGTTTTCCCATACCAGCTTTATGTGTTTTGTTTGTCGCTCTAGAATTTTATCCTTTTAAAACCTTAAAAGCCCCAAATCCCTTTCCCTTTAGGATTAGTAGTCCTAAATGCCTCCGGGACTGATAGGACTGGGACGGGTACTAGCATGCAATAAGTAACGACACCATCGCGCTTTAATACCTTAATGGGGTGGGAAGGGTAGAATATGGATATGATGACCGATGTGCTAATATCACGTGCGACCCCTCTTCTGAGGAGTGATTGCTGGATATTACATTGATGTGATCCATATTAATCACAAACCTATGACCCCTTTTCTTTATTCAGAGTTGTTCAAACTTTTCAAATCCTTGCTCTCTTTCTACTTACTTTCATAAGTTTCAACCTAATTGCAATGTTTTATGCAAGTCCTTATTTGAGCCTTGATTGTTTACTTGTAAAGTCACAATTGTAGCATTGCCGGGAACCACACTTGTGGATCCTGAGGGGTGCCTAACACCTTCCCCTCAGGATAATTTCTAGCCCTTACCCTAATCTCTGGTCTCTTCATCTCAAACCCTTCTTAAAGTGTCCTAGTGCACTATAATCATTAGGTGGCGACTCTTCAACTTCTAAACCCAATTCTCGAAAGGGAATAGAGTTGTCCTCCCAATGTTGTATACCCGATTTCTGACCCCACGGTCACATAGAAAAAGGGGGCGTCGATAGCATGGCGACTCTGCTGGGGATTCTTTAGGCTTTTACCATTGCATGTTGCTTGTGACTTTACTATCTCATTAATTGCTTTATTTACTGTCTTTTATTCTTTCCCTATGAAACTGACTTGGCTCTTCATGTCTTTTCTTTCTTTTAACTGCTTTCATTTACTGCTTTATTTCAATACTGTTGTAATTACTACAATTATTGTAATCATTTAACTTATGAACGTGGAAATACATGTCAATTTGTTTCATTCTTGTAAACTGCATCTTCAACATCATATTCCACTCGTGCCAAATAAATACCATAGCAACACTTATAATGAGTGGTTGCTCTCTTCCAATATTATCACCCTTTAAATTTGGCAAAGGCGTATTTGCGGTAAAACCAGTCGATCAGCGGTGCAGTCGACGGTTCCGTGCCTTTCCCTCTTGAGTTATCCGTTCAAGGGTACCTGTCTAATACCCCAATAGAAACCTTACTCTAACTGTGCATGCATCATGGTCAAACCTAGCCGAGTCAGTTATGTTGTCTGCATAATGACTCATTAAGATAGCCTTGTCCAAAGTCCATCGGGTTTCCCTGAAACCCAAACGGACACCTACATGTTCTGTGCATTTATTTGGAGAACTAAATGCTTTTTATGATGATTATTGGTATTAAATAGTCGAGTCCGGTAGGGGTGAGGTCTTAACCCTTTTGTTTTGCAGAAAATGAATGACAAAGTTCCTGACTTCGGTATGGTAAACATACCTTCACTCTTGCATACTTGGTGGAGAAACCTCCCATCGAGCAACCAAATCAATGAATGGAAAGAGAGAGTCACCAAGGCTAGTGAGAAGCTAGAATACCTAGAGTACAACTTGCTGGAATTGGAAGGGAAAGTGAGGAAAAGAGTCATCGACTGTCAAAATGCTGAGGAAGGCAAAGGAGAACGTCTGGCAATAGCATTTTTACTAGAAAATCTGCGCGAGCTGGAGGACTTGATCAATGAGAACATTCAACCTGAAGAAGGTCCTTCTGGGACCAAGTAGTTAGGAGTTTTTTATTTCGCTTTTATGATGTAATAAGGCCAATGGCCACTAGTGACATTTTATTTTCTTTAGCATCGTTGTGAATTCGTCTTATTTTTATCAATAAGATGAGGTATTTAGCATTATAAGTTCTCCAAAGTAACTTGTCGCTAGGCCTACCTCGGGCACAACGAGGCACCCAAATTAGGACACGATTTATATTCTTGCACAATGTGTTTAAATATTGCAATATTTTCTTCTCATAACCCGCACTAACTTGTTACCTTTTTTTTGTTTTTCTTTATTTTTATTCCCCTCCCCAAAGGTTAGTTCGTGCATTCTGGCACCATCATCATACAGTACGAGATCCAAGGGCCCTCCACCTCTTCCTCCTCCGAGTCCTATTCGGAACAAGAACAAAGGTAGAATGGGAGATTAAAGAACCAGAAAGGAAACTAAAAGAATTGAAATTCCTCAGGGTACCCCGGTTGCTAAGGAAACTGCTGCCCAACTTGAGCAGAAACTGTTGAAGTTCCAAGAAGAACTGGATCAAGTTCGGAACTTGGCAAATTTATCATTCACTCTCACCGCTCCTGATGTCAACTTTTCAAATGCTCAAAATCCCGCACCTCCACAGAACACCCCACAACCACAGATGCAACCCACTCATATTCAACATTGCAACACATACCACACTCCACTACCCATTCCTGAACCACTGAACACCACAAACGACCACCCCCACAACACTCCCATCTACGTAGATACCATACCCTACTACACTCAACCAATCTCAAGTGCACCTGAGTCTGATGACAAGGACTCTCTTATCAGAAACTTGGCAGCAGAACTCAAGAAATTGACCAGCCGAGTCCAGGGCATGGAAGGAAACAAAGGCATAGAGGGGTTGAATTAAGAGGACCTCTGCATTCAGCCAGATGTTGAACTTCCGGAGGGATACAAACCTCCCAAGTTCGAAATGTTCAATGGCACGGGAGATCCCAGAGTCCATTTGAGGACATATTGTGATAAGCTGGTCGGAGTCGGAAGGAATGAGAAAATCCGTATGAAACTCTTCATGAGAAGCCTGAAGAGGGATGCTTTATCCTGGTACATCAGTCAGGACCCCAAGAAATGGACAAGCTGGGTAGGTATGGCATCGGATTTCATGGATAGGTTCCGATTCAATACAGAGAATGCACGGGATGTATTCTACATCTAGAATCTGTAGAAGAAGCCTACCGAGACATTCCGCGAGTATGCTACTCATTGGAGATTAGAGGCTGCTAAGGTCAGGCCCGCATTAGAATAGGAACAAATGAACAGATTCTTCGTCCGGGCTCAGGACCCACAATATTATGAGAGGTTGATGCTGATCGAGGGCCAGAAATTCTCCGATATCATCAAGCTGGGAGAAAGAATTAAGGAAGGCATTAAGAATGGTATGGTTACTAATCTTGAAGCATTGCAGGCCACCAACAAGGCTTTACAGTCTGGTGGCACGTCCAAGAAGAAGGATGTCAATGCCGTGATGGTCACACAGGGATCCAAATCACCACTAAAATACCACACTTACCCGTCACCTCCACTTACATATCAACCTATCCCGAATTACCAAGCACCCACACCCTCTTACCAAAATCCACCACCCGTTTACCAATCATCTCCACCTCCCACATATCAACCCACTTCACCCAGATACTCTCAACCTGCACCTGTTTACCAAGCTTATAATGCCCAACCCTCTCACTACCAATCACCTCCCACTCGCCAAAATTTCCCTAGACCCAGACTAAATTTTGACCGCAGACCTCCCAGACAATATACAGCCATCACTGAGCCAATTGACCAGCTGTATGAGAAACTTAAAGTTGCTGGTTACGTCTCCCCTATCCCTGCCATAACTCCCGAAAATCCCTCCCAGTGGGTTAACCCTAATAAGATCTGTGCGTACCACTCCGGCATGAAAGGTCACACCATTGATGAATGTCGCTCGTTGAAAGACAAGATGAAAACTCTGATCGACAATAAGGTTATTGTAGCAAAGGAGCCTGCTCCTAATGTCCGCAACAACCCTCTGCCTGATCACATAGGTGGGGACATTCAAATGATCGAGATCGAAGATGACTGGGACCCCGAGGGATCGATAGGACTGATTGCTGAGGATGATGAGCCAAAGAAACCAGCAGTCACACTTAACTCGATTATTGTGCAGAACCAGCCCTCTAGGGGCAATGAAGTAAACATGTCTATGCCTCTCAAATTTGAAGCACCTTCTTTTGCGAAGGTGGCCGGGCCAATTGAGGTTGAGTTTGGGGCTCCAAAGGCACCTGTACTCTTTGAAGTTGCTGTGTTACCACCGAGGGTACCCATCCCTGTAGCAATGTCAGACATAACACCATTCCACTCAAATGCCATACCATGGGATTACACAGCTGAAGCAAGGAGGAAAGGAAAGACCAAGATGGGAGAAGCAATTGCTGCGTAGGGTATGACCAGAATATGCAGGGTTTACACTCTAGAGCACCTAGCTGAGTCCAGTAAGCAAGCCTCGGGATGAACTACTGAAACTGGTCCCGATGATCTTTGGAGGAAAATACAAGCTAAGGAGTATTCGGTCGTTGAGCAGTTGAACAAAACACCAGCACAAATTTCCATCCTAGCTCTTCTACAGAGCTCTGACGCACACAAAAATGCCTTGATGAAGATATTAAGCGAAGCTTATGTGCCCAGCAACATAACTGGGGGCGAAATGGAAAATATGATAGGACAAATACTGGAAAGCCACAAAATCACCTTCCATAAAGATGAGCTACCGCTGGAAGGACTGAGTCATAATGTGGCCCTACACATCACCGTGCAATGCGAGGATTACTTCGTCACTAGAGTCTTGATCGATGGAGGCTCCAGCCTCAACATCTGTCCGTTGATAACTCTCAGGACATTGGGAAAGAGCCTGCACGAGATCAAAGATGGGGCCATCAATGTCAAAGCCTTCGATGGGTCCCAAAGGTCTACTATCGGGGAAATCAGCCTATGCTTGCAAATGGGGCCAACCTAGTTCGACGTTGACTTTCAAGTGATAGATGTCCCAGCATCCTACAATTTGCTGTTGGGACGACCATGGATCCATGCCGCTGAAGCTGTAGCATCGACCCTGCATCAGGCAGTGAAGTTCAAATGGAATCACCAAGAGGTGATCATTCATGGCGATGGTAGCAACCCCATATATAGTCGCCAGACCATCCCGATGATTGGAGGAAGAAGGAGAATAGGCGGAGAAACATACCACCACATTGAAAGAGTCAACGTTGTAGACAAAGATAAATGGTGGGATAACAAGATTGAAAGTATCCTGAATTGGTGTGGATACGAACCTGGAAAGGGACTCGGCAAAAACCTCCAGGGAATTGCCAAACCCATCAAGCTGAAGAAACATGGAACTACATTTGGTTTGGGGTATGAGTACACTTGGGAGGAGTTCAATCACTGGTCACCACCATGGCGCGGTCCCTACTACCCACTGGAGCATCTGATACCTCACCTAGAGCAGACTTTCCAGCCGACAGATATTATATATGGGTCGTAGGAAGAGGAAGCATTGGCAGCCGTGAAGAATCTGTTCCTAGAGAATGATGATATGGACTGCTGTGTTATTTTCGAGGAGGAAGGAGAGGAAGGCCATTCTATACAAGTTGTGAACCAAGGAGAGCGCCTCAGCAATTGGTCGACCAGAACCACCAGGGCCCGGAAACCTTCGGGCATTACTATTACTTGCCTTGATGATGAACCAATGATTGTGACTTACAACGAGACGACGCAACAAACGGATACGGACTCAGAAGAGGATGATATGCCAGAAGAGGTCGTTAGAGGAGTTGGGAATTTTGAAAATAGGCCTAAGTCTAACTTGGCCGAAACTGAGGTCGTCAATTTGGGAGATACAGGGAATGTCAAAGAAACGCGCATCAGTGTTCACCTATCACCATCAGAAAAGAAAGAGTACACGGAGTTCCTGAAGGAATATAAAGACATATTCGCCTGGTCATATGATGATATGATTGGTCTCAGCACATCCATTGTAGCTCACAAGCTGCCGACAGATCCAACATGCCCGCCGGTAAAGCAGAAGCTCAGGAAATTCAAACCTGACATGAGTTTGAAAATCAAAGATGAGGTTACTAAGCAAGTCAAAGCCAAGGTTCTCAGGGTAGTAGAGTATCTGACATGGTTAGCCAACATCGTGCCAGTGCCAAAAAAGGATGGGAAAGTTAGAGTTTGTGTTGACTATCGGGATCTTAATCGGGCCAGTCCTAAAGACGACTTCCCCTTGCCTAACATACACATTCTTATCGATAACTGCGCCAAGCATGAGTTGCAGTCTTTTGTTGATTGTTTCGCTGGGTATCATCAGATATGGATGGATGAGGAAGATGCAGAGAAAACGACTTTCATTACACCATGAGGAATGTACTGTTACAAAATGATGTCGTTCGGTTTGAAGAACACTGGTGCCACCTACATGAGAGCCATGACTACCATCTTTCATGACATGATACACAAGGAGATCGAGGTATATGTGGATGATGTCATCATCAAATCCAAGAAAACCAGGGATCACATGGAAGACCTAAAAAAGTTCTTCAACAGGTTGAGGAGGTACAATCTGAAACTGAATCCTGCCAAGTGTGCATTCGGGGTCCCTACTGGAAAATTATTGGGTTTCATCGTGAGTCGTCGAGGAATAGAATTGGATCCATCAAAGGTCAAAGCTATCCAAGAATTTCCGCCGCCAAAGAACAAGAAGGACGTGATGAGTTTCCTGGGAAGACTCAACTATATCAGTCGGTTCATAGCTCAATCCACGGTCATTTGTGAACCTATCTTCAAAATGTTGAAGAAGGACGCTGCTACCAAATGGACTAACGATTGCCAGAAAGCTTTTGACATAATTAAGGAATACCTGTCAACGCCGTCGGTCTTGCTTTACCTTGCGGTATCGGATAGAGCATTCGGTTGTGTTCTAGGACAACATAATGAAACATGGAGAAAGGAGCAAGTCATCTACTATCTCAGTAAGAAGTTCACACCGTACGAGGCCCGGTATTCTCTTTTAGAACGCACTTGCTGTGCTCTGACTTGGGTCGCGCAGAAGCTAAGGCATTACTTCTGTGCTTACACTACTTATCTCATATCCAGAATGGACCCTCTGAAGTATATCTTCCAGAAGCCCATGCCCACTGGCAAGCTCACCAAGTGGCAGATCCTGCTAAGTGAATTCGACATTGTTTACGTGACCCAGAAAGCAATCAAAGGGCAAGCCTTGGCGGACCATCTCACCGAGAATCCTGTGGACGGAGAATACAAGCCCCTAAAGACGCATTTTCCCGATGAAGAGGTATCTTTCATAGGAGAGATATTGTAGAATCCTATGATGGTTGGAGGTTGTTTTTCGATGGAGCTGCAAATTTCAAAGGAGTTGGCATAGGAGCAGTCTTAGTATCAGAAACCGGCTAGCACTACCCGGTATCCGCCAAGCTCAGGTTCCCTTGCACCAATAATATGGCCGAATATGAAGCCTGCATCTTGGGGCTCAAAATGGCCATTGACATGAACGTTCTGGAATTGCTAGTGATCGGGGATTCAGACTTGCTCATACATCAGGTTCGAGGAGAGTGAGCAACCAAGAACTCTAAGATACTTCCCTACTTGCATCACATACAAGAGTTGAGGAAAAAGTTCACAAAGACAGGATTTCAGCACGTCCCTAGAGTCCAGAACGAGTTTGCTGATGCATTAGCTACTTTATCGTCCATGATCCAACATCCAGATACAAATTTCATTGATCCCATCCCAGTAAAGATTCATGATCAGCCAGCTTATTGTACCCACGTTGAGGAAGAAGCGGATGGAAAACCATAGTTCCATGACATCAAGGAGTACTTGACAACAGGGGAATATCCAGAACTTGCCAACACTACTCAAAAGCGCACACTTCGTAGGTTATCCAGCAACTTTTTTCACAGTGGAAGAATCCTGTACAGGAGGTCTCCCGATTTGGGTTTACTAAGGTGTGTCGAAGCAAAAGAAGCATCCAGGCCATTGGACGAAGTGCATGCAGGGACCTGCGGGCCGCACATGAACGATTTTGTCTTAGCAAAGAAGATACTCCGAGCAGGGTATTTTTGGATGACTATGGAAACAAACTGTATCCAGTATGTTCGCAAATGCCATCGCTGTTAGATACACACAGATATGATAAAGGCACCTCTAAACGAGCTTACTGCAACAAGCTCACCATGGCCATTCGCCACTTGGGGAATGGATGTCATCGGACCTATCGAGCCTGCCGCATCAAATGGGCACAGGTTCATCTTAGTGGCAATCGATTATTTTACCAAATGGGTTGAAGCAGCATCATACAAGGCGGTCACTAAGAAGGTTGTGGCGGGTTTCGTCCGCGACCGCATTGTTTGTCGGTTCGGAGTTCCGGAGTCAATCATCACCGATAATGGTTCCAATCTCAACAACGACTTGATGAAAGCAATGTGTGAAACTTTCAAGATCAAACACAAGAACTCTACAGCCTACATGCCTCAGATGAACAGAGCTGTGGAAGCAGCCAACAAGAATATCAAGAAGATACCAAGGAAGATGGTCGAAAGGCACAAACAATGACATGAGAAGTTATCATTCGCCTTATTGGGATACCGCACTATAGTCCGCACATCGACCGGAGCAACTCACTACATGCTGGTTTATGGTACAGAGGCGGTCATCCCCGCCGAGGTAGAAATTCCCTCCTTAAGGATCATACAAGAAGTAGAATTGGATGATGCAGAATGGGTAAAAGGTCGCTACGAGCAGTTATCCCTTATAGATGGGAAAAAGATGAATGCAGTTTGCCACGGTTAGTTGTATCAGAACAGAATGTCCAGAGCCTTCAACAAAAGGGTTAAGCCAAGAAAGTTTACACCGGGGCAGCTGGTGTTGTAGAAAATATTCCCACATCAAGACGAAGCCAAGGGGAAGTTCTCTCCCAATTGGCAGGGTCCGTACATGGTTCACCGGGTTCTAACTGGAGGAGACCTTATTCTTGTAGAGATGGATGGAGAAGTCTGGCCGAAGCCAATCAATTCAGATGCAGTGAAACGATATTATGTGTGACCACTTATGATTCCCTTAATGATGTAATTTGAACTACGCCTGACCTGATTCCCGTTTAAGAGGGGATACGTAGGCAGCCCTATGGGTTCGGTCATAATTTAATAAAAATTCCATTTTTCCCCGCTATTGGAACTGGGGCAGAATTTTGAGGAGGACCCTCAAAATTTCGAAGTTAATTTTAGTTCATGCATCGCCAGAAGCGCCAGCCCAATAAACAGGGGCAGAATTTTGAGGAGGACCCTCAAAATTCCGGAGAAAAAGAGGTTGCAATGTCTTGAACCACGTTGCAGTCGTTGGTTCATCTAAAGAAAACTATTTTTGATTATATATTTACTAGATCATGCATAACTATTATCCGAATTGCTATTGTTTAGCGACGCTACCCCAATAACACACAATGTCAAGGGCCCGGGGAAGACGAACTAACCTTTCCCCTTACAGAACTCACGATTTTTCTTTGGATGTAGGCACTCAATTCGCAATATCATTAGGTATATTTATGCACTCTCAAGAATGCAACTTCTCAGAATCATTACTTGTTCGCAATTGCTATCCGTATACAATCTCCCCAGTAGTCATATTGTCGTAATCGGCTATCAGCTAAGAGATCTTACTACTAATCATCCTTTTACATTCTTGCACTGCATAAGGCTACCTTTCTTCCTTTCGAGGTTAAGCTCTACCCATCTCCATCGCATAAGGCTACCTTTCTACCTTCCGAGGTTAAGCTCTACCTCCATCTGCGTCGCATAAGGCTACCTTTTTGCCTTTCGAGACTAAGCATTGTCTCCATCCGCATTTCTCTATATTGCATAAGGCTACTTTTCTGCCTTCCGAGGTTAAGCTCTGCCTCCATCTGCATCGCATAAGGCTACCTTTCTGCCTTTCGAGACTAAGCATTGTCTCCATCCGCATTTCTCTACATTGCATAAGGCTACTTTTCTGCCTTCCGAGACTAAGCATTGTCTCCATCATGCATTTCTCTGCATTGCATAAGGCTACCTTTCTGCCTTTCGAGACTAAGCATTGTCTCCATCCTGCATTTCTCTGCATTGCATAAGGCCACTTTTCTGCCTTCAGAGGTTAAGCTCTACCTCCATCTGCATTTTTGCATTGCATAAGGCTACCCTATCTGCCTTTCGAGACTAAGCTCTATCTCCATCTACATTTTGCATAAGGCTACTTTTCTGCCTTCTGAGGTTAAGCTCTACCTCCATCTGCATTTTTGCATTGCATAAGGCTACCCTATCTGCCTTTCGAGACTAAGCTCTATCTCCATCTGCATTTTGCATAAGGCTACTTTTCTGCCTTCCGAGGTTAAGCTCCACCTCCATCATCATCTGCATAATACTTATCTGCCTTTCGAGACTAAGCTCTGTCTCCATCTGCATTCTGCATAAGGCTACTTATCTGCCTTTTGAGACTAAGCTCTGTCTCCATATGCATTTTGCATAAGGCTACCTTTCTGCCTTCCGAGGTTAAGCTCTACCTCCATCCTGCATGGCTGAAATATCGCCACTTCATCTCTCTTGCATGGCTGAAATAGCGCCGTTTTATTTTGCATCGACTGAAATACCGCCACCTTTATTTACGTCTTGCATCGGCTGAAAGATCGCCACTTTTTGCATTTCATGGGCTGAAAGATCGCCAAATTGTCCAAGGGCGTCATTGTTCGGAGGTACCATTTGCATAGCCCGAGAACGCCATGCCATGGCCTGAGGACCCCATTTTACCTTTTGCATATCATTATTCAAAGGCATCATAGTTTGGAGGCATCATTCTCATAGCCCGAGAACATCATTTCATAGCCTGCGAATCCTTTATTATACGCTTCCTGGCCTAGGACGTCATGGTTCGAGGACGTCATCCTAACTGTCCGAGAACAACATTCATGGTCCAATGGAAATTTGCATCACGTTTAAATTTACGTACAATATGCACTCGTATTGCTCACTTGCAGGTACACCGGCTGGCAATGACCATCTCAGCAGGAGCGATCCCGCTCCGGTTCCCACAGTCTATTGGTTTTTTAGAAAGCTTCTCTCAATCTAAAACATCGCGTCCGTCCGTTTCAAATCTCCATCGGCATATTCCGCCAATGGATCCTGAACTACATATGGCCTGATTCCTGTAAGACCAGGGATATGTAGGCAGCTTATAAATAGGAGATCGATCAAAACTCCTTTCAAATCGCCACTTCCGGTCAAAATTGGCCATCTTATCTTTACCCGACAACTCTTTCATCCTCCCCGGGTAAAGAGGGGCAGCTGTTGATACCCAATTTTTCCCTAGGTATTTTTGTACCCAAAATACTTCCAAAATAGCATATATGTGCATACATAAGTACGCCCAAGAGTTTTGGTATTTTTCCCTAATTGTTAAAGATTTTTGAAATCAATTTATTGTCTATTTTAGCAGTGCAAAACCCATAATTATTCCCAAAATCATCAATTTTGGTGAATAATTTATTTCATTCCCATATCTATACCAAATTTTAGTTAAGATAATTTTTGTATAGTTTTACAAAATTATTTGGTATGTTAAAAGCTAAATTGCATATAATTGCAATTTTAGCCTACTTTACGATTAATAGCCTTTTATGATTGTAAAATTAGGCCCAACATTTTTAAACTAATATTTATATATTATTAATTGGCTCAGTACTTTTAATTTGCTTTTAAAATCTTTTTTTTACTATTTTTTATAAAATAAAAGGGAAAACTGGCTATTTAACATTTAGCCTCATTTCATTGCAATTACAGCCTATTTACGTTTAAATTTTGGCCCTCAATTGACCCAATACTAACCCCAATTGGATCGGCCCAATTTCATTTTAACCCGGCCCCCGACCCAACTGAAAAACCCGCCCGACCTTGCTTTCAATCCAGGCCGTTGATCATTTAGATCAACGGCCAGGATTGTCCCTTACCTTTTTTAATCCCCCAACTACACCCTAATCCCTTCATTTCGTTTGGTCTGCCACCTTTGAAACCTCTCGTCTCTCAAACACTCTCGAGCTCTCTCGAAACCCTAATCGCTCTCTGCCACCTCCAACCCCAAATCCACCGGAATCCATGGTTGTTCTAACCATGGACGACCTATACTCAACCCCTACTGTCACATGCTTGATACCTGAAGGTTCAAGGCCAGACTTCAAAGGTCTTCGCTCAGACCTTCGTCGATTCGATGTTCTCAACCAACTCCGGCCTTGGTCCAATGTGTCTTAGCCTCCTGAGCCTGATTCTTACCTTATCGACTCAAGATCTGATCTTGTTTCTTCCAAGCCTTACTCGTTTCTAGTGTTCTCAGAAACCCTAGCCTATTCGAGGTTCTTTTCGTTTATTTGTTTGGATCTGTGCTTGATCTGTGCTATATGTGATGTTTTAAGCATTATCCCCAAATTTCCTTTTCAAAACCTTTTGATTTCAAACTAGGTTTTCTGAGTCTGTTTGTTAATGTTTTGTTCGATTCATCTGCTTATCATCTCTAAGTTTGATTGGTGTTGAAAACCCTAATTTTTGGAGGTTTTACTTGAGATTCTGAGACTGTTTATTTGTTTCACTTGCTTATCGCCTCTAAACTCTACTGATTTCGAAAGCCCTAGTTCTTTGGGGTCTGTTCGAGGTCTTGAGTTTGTTTGTCCAACTCGCCTATTTGAAATCGCTCCGTTTGGTTCCTTTACTGCAACATCTCGTCTTCTTTATGTGATTCCTTTATTCTGAGCTCTTGCTATTTGTCAAACTCAACTATGTTTTCAGAAAGGTTTTCACCTAACTTTTGCATGCTTATGATCTTTTCTCTATTACTAAGCTAATGAAGTTTGACCTAAGTGACTATCATGCTATTACTGTATGTTGTTTCTTCTTGCCAAAGCTTGGCCTCACATGTCTATTACTTGTGTACTTCATTTATATACTGAGTCCCTTCTGCGATTGATTTTCAAACTCGTGATTAATTTTTCAAAAAACTTTTCCTTGTAAAATTTTGATTTTTACTCGCCCGTTAAGGGTTAATTGGTTCTTTCTCTTTGTTTGGCCTTACCAGATCCTTTCCAAAATAAGTACACTCCTGTATTTAGATTTAATCCCTTACTATATGGTTTTACTGCTCCTTTTATGGTAACAATCATTCTGATTACAAATTGATCTTCTTTCCTTATATTAATCCTGTTAGTGTCCGTTGAGCAATAATCCCTTGATTAAAGGGAACAAGCTGTATTAATTGATTTTGACTGTGATTATTTCCATGTTTGTGTTGAAACCTTATTCGTTGCCTTGTTTTCTACTTCTTTTCAAAGCTATAAATACCTGTACCTTTTTCTCTTTCAAAAGGAAGTTCTAAGAGAACAAGTCACTATTTCTCTCAAATATACTTAGAATTTCTTAAACATTCGAATTCTTTGATCTCACAAGCTTGAAGCTTTCTTGTGGTTTGGCTGAAAGAAATCCTACTTTTCTCTTTGCTTACTTTTTCTGTAACTGGTATGTCTATCTTTGTTTAGTTTCTGCCTCTCCACTACATGTTTATCCTTCAACCTTTCCTCTGTTTGTCTTACTGTTTCGATGCTGTGATTTCTGCAAGTTTATTTACTTCTTTTCTCTGTGCTCACCTGAATCCCCACCCCCAATTCCCTTTGTATGTTGAGTTATGGTCCAGAAAGCATGACAACACTTGACATTGTTGCTCATGTGTATGGGGCTGGACTCCCTGAGTCCTAAATTCTTTCCAATTCCCATTCCCCTTCCCCTTTATATGTATTTTGAGTTTAAGACTATGGTCTAACAATGCCCTAATCATTGTCTGGACCATAGCCTGACCTTCAATGGGTCTGTGCTCATATTTGTTGGCTTAACATGCTTGGTCAAGGGTGTGCCAGTCTACCTTATGACTAGGTATGACCACCAGCCTGCCTTGGCACTCCCTAACCCCTCTATTGCACTTGCACTCATTCTTAGAACATTAAGTTCCGCCCCCCTCTTGTGATCCTTGCTTTGGGATCCATGAGCTCCCTCTGAACTTGGACACCTAAGGGTTGGCTCTTCCACATTGCAGTATAACTCTTTCTGATTAATATCTCGGGTGTAAGCACTGCCTGGAATTTTTGAAATTCCTTGGATCTCTGAGACACCCTAGATAAAACAAGGCTTAGGAAACCTTGATCTCGGAAGTGGTTCATCCCCAATTGTTAGACATTAAGTCTGAATTAGGTTCCTCGGATGCAGCTGTTAGTTTCTGGTGTACTTTTAATTTCAGTCCGATTCACTGGTTTGTAATAATTTATATTAAACTCATGGGGATTTAGTAAAGAAGGGAGGGGGGTTTACTTTTATGCATGCAAGGGGTAGATATCATGCCTATAGGGGTTATCATTTATAAAATTCTGCATCTCATCTAGAGATCATGCCCATAGGAATTACTATGTTTTAAAGTTCTGCATTTTATAAATCATTAAAACCTTGCCTTCTCACATAGATACCATGTCCATAAGATTTTCTGCATTCTCATATAGAAACCATGCCTATAGGACTTTCTGTATTCTGCATATGCATCTAGCATTAGGCAAACATGTATATAGGTTTAAATAACAATCAGTATTTTAGACACCAGGCCTATAGGACTTCTGCACTTCTATAAACGTTTAAAATCAGTAACGCCTAGATATCATGTTTATAGATTCTTGCAACTGTTTAAGATCAATGACACTTAGAAACCATGCCTATAGGATCAGTTAATTGAATCAGCCTCATTTCGAATCTAAAATCTATCTTAAAATCTTCAGATCCCCTTTTCCTAAAATCAGTAAAGCTTTTCCTTAAAATCAGTGTTTGCATTATTAGATATCATGCCTATAGGTTTCACCTAGGCAAGCTTTAGGGTAAAAGCCATAAGTGCATCAGTCTTTGACAATTCCAACCAGCAGGCATGTCTGATTTGGATTTCTTATCTGAAGTATGTAATAAATCAAGTTTGCCTCACGCATTTTTTTTTAAGTTTAATTCAGACCTATCAGTACATGTAAGACATGCTAAACTCTATGCTTTTCTGACTTGAGAAGGTTTATTTGAGTCTTTCAACTGTTATGTGTTTTGTTTGTCGCTCTAGAATTTTATCCTTTTAAAACCATAAAAGCCCCAAATCCCTTTCCCTTTAGGATTAGTAGTCCTAAATGCCTCCGAGACTGATAGGACTGGGACGGGTACTAGCATGCAATAAGTAATGACACCATCCGTCGCGTTTAAATACCTTAATGGGATGGGAAGGGTAGAATATGGATATGATGACCGATGCGCTAATATCACGTGCGACCCCTCTTCTGAGGAGTGATTGCTGGATATTGCATTGATGTGATCCATATTAATCACAAACCTAGGACCCCTTTTCTTTATTCAGAGTTGTTCAAACTTTTCAAATCCTTGCTCTCTTTCTACTTACTTTCATAAGTTTCAACCTAATTGCAATGTTGTATGCAAGTCCTTATTTTAGCCTTGATTGTTTACTTGTAAAGTCACAATTGTAGCATGGCCGGGAACCACACTTGTGGATCCTGATGGGTGCCTAACACCTTCCCCTCGGGATAATTTCTAGCCCTTACCCTAATCTCTGGTCTCTTCATCTCAAACCCTTCTTAAAGTGTCCTAATGCACTATAATCATTAGGTGACGACTCTTCAACTTCTAAACCCAATTCTCGAAAGGGAATAGAGTTGTCCTCCCAATGTTGTATACCCAATTTCTGACTCCACGGTCACATAGAAAAATGGGGCGTCGACAAGAGGTTGACGATGACAAGGGACCATGGGTTTATCAGGTTTTTGACACAGTATCGGTAGAGAAAATTTTGGAAGGAAAGTGCGTTCCAACTCCAAAGATGGTTGCGGCATCAGTTATGGTAGCTGTTGAAATGTTGAAAAATGGTTTTGTACCGGGCAAGTGTTTAGGTGCATCTCTGCAAGGTATTGTGCAGCCAGTTTCTCTTCCAAAGAATTTGGATACTTTTGGTCTGGGGTTCAAGCCTACCGTTGCAGACGTGAGAAGAGCTAGAAAAATGAAACAGAAAGCATGGGCATTGCCAAAGCCAATCCTGCGTCTGTCTAGGTCATTCGTCAGGCTGGGTATCAGAAAGCAACTATTGTCAAAGGTCCCTGGATCACTGATTGGTGCTGATGGAGACTTGGAGAAGGGGTTCGAAAGGTTATTCGCCGAAGTTAACATGGTTCAGGCTGGGGAAGGGTCCAGCAGGGCAGATGTGCAATTCGTGGGACCACGTGCAAAAGTCAACAACTGGGAAGCTACTCCTCTTCCTACCCGTAGGGAGTCTTGGTAGTGGGTTTTGATTTTCTTTTGTTTTCTGGATTATTCCAGGGTCTGTAATTCAGATATTATGTTCCGTCCAGTTGGATGTGTTAAAACCCTGTTATCTTTATATTCAATGAAATGCAATTGTTCCTTTTCCTTCATTTCTTCTAATTTTGTTTTTCTTTTTTTCTTTTGTACAGTTCTTTTTATGCTGATATCAATGACATGACATGCATGAGGAATCTTCGGCCCAGTTTTAAAAGCCAATCTAACTCTGAAATAATAATACAAGAAATTGAGTGTGATGACGAGTTGGAATTTGATGATGATGAGGCCTATGAAGAGATTAGTAAGGAACTAAGTTATTTTGAGGAAAAGCCCAAACCTAATTTGAACAATACAGAAGCAGTTAATCTAGGGGACCAAAGAAAATGTCCGTGAAACTAAAATAAGTGTCCATTTGGAACCTCAACTCAGGGAGGAGATAATTAAAACACTGTTTGAATACAAAGACGTTTTTGCATGGTCCTATGACGATATGCCGGGCCTAAGCACTGATTTAGTGGTTCACAAGCTGCCCACTGACCGGGCATTCCCTCCTGTCAAACAGAAGCTGAGAAAGTTCAAAACAGATATGAGTGTAAAGATCAAAGAATAGGTCACCAAGCAGTTCGATGCCAAAGTCATTCGGGTCACCCGGTATCCCACTTGGTTAGCCAATGTTGTGCCTGTGACAAAGAAGGATGGCAAGACCAGGGTGTGTGTCGACTATCAGGATCTCAACAAGGCAAGTCCAAAAAACAATTTCCCATTGCCGAACATCCATATCTTGATCGATAATTGTGCCAAACATGAGATTGGTTCTTTTGTGGATTGTTACGCGGGTTATCATCAGATCTTAATGGAAGAGGAAGATGCAGAAAAGACGACATTCATCACGCCGTGGGGAACGTACTGCTATCGGGTCATGCCATTTGGCTTGAAGAATGCTGGGGCAACCTACATGAGGGCAATGACAACAATATTCCATGATATGATACACCAGGAAATTGAGGTGTACGTGGATGATGTGATCGTGAAGTCTAGAAAGCAGTCTGACCATGTCAGGGATCTGAAGAAGTTCTTCCGAAGGCTTCGCAGGTACAATCTCAAGCTTAATCTTGCAAAGTGTGCTTTTGGGGTGCCGTCTGGAAAATTGTTGGGGTTCGTAGTCAGCCGCCAGGGCATTGAACTGGATCCATCGAAAGTCAAGGCCATCCAGGAATTGCCACCTCCGACGAGCAAGACCGAGGTGATGAGTTTGTTGGGGAGATTGAATTATATCAGCAGGTTCATCGCTCAGCTCACGACAACTTGCGAGCCTATCTTCAAACTGTTAAAGAAAGATGTTGCGGTCAAGTGGACAGATGAATGTCAGGAGGCGTTTGATAAGATAAAGGGGTATTTGTCAAATCCACCCATGTGCTGGTCCCGCCAGAGCCAGGGCGACCTTTGATTTTATATTTGACGGTTTTGGACAATTCATTCGGCTGTGTATTGGGTCAACATGATATCACTGGCAGGAAGGAGCAGGCCATCTATTACCTCAGCAAGAAATTCACGTCATACAAGGTTAAGTATACACATCTTGAGAGTACATGTTGCGCCCTAACTTGGGTGGCACAGAAGCTGAAACATTATTTGTCATCTTATACTACCTACCTCATATCTCGCTTGGATCCATTGAAGTATATCTTTCAGAAGCCTATGCCTACAGGAAGGCTTGCAATGTGGCAGATCCTACTCATAGAGTTTGACATTGTCTATGTGACTCGAACTACAATAAAAGCATAGGCCTTGGCAGACCATTTGGCCGAGAACCCGGTTGATGAAGATTATGAACCTTTGAAAACTTATTTCCCTGATGAAGAGGTGATGCACATTGATGAGTTGGAACAAGTCGAGAAGCCTGGATGGAAACTTTTCTTTGATGGGGCTGCAAACATGAAGGGCGTGGGGATAGGAGCAGTACTTATTTCTGAAACGGGGCAGCACTACCCTGTTATGGCTCAGCTTTGTTTTTACTGTACCAACAACATGGTTGAGTACGAGGCATGTATTTTGTGTTTGAGGTTACCTGTGGATATGGGTGTCCAGGAAGTCTTGGTCTTGGGTGACTCGGACCTCCTGGTGCACCAAATTCAGGGAGAATGGGAAAGATGGGATTTGACACTCATACCATACAGACAATGTTTGCATGATCTTTGTCAACGGTTTCAGTCGATAGAATTCAGGCATATCCCAAGGATCCAAAATGAAGTCGCCGATGCTTTGGCTACTCTGGCGTCAATGTTACATCATCCAGATAAGGCTTATGTGGACCCTTTGCAGATTCAGGTCCGTGATCAGCATGCTTACTGTAATATGGTAGAAGAAGAACTTGATGGGGAGCCATGGTTCCACGATATCAAAGAATACCTCCAGATGGGGGTATATCCGGTACATGCCACAGGTGATTAGAAAAGAACAATTCAACGATTGGCAAGTGGATTTTTCTTCAATTGAGGGGTGTTATACAAAAGAACTCCAAATCTTGGATTGCTAAGATGCATAGATGCCAGACAGGCCACAGTTATAATGACTGAGGTACACTCCGGAGTTTGTGGACCGCATATGAGCCGGTACATTCTGGCAAAGAAGATTCTCCGACCAGGTTATTACTGGCTCACTATGGAGAGAGATTGCATCAGTTTTGTGCGCAAGTTTCATCAATGCCAGGTGCACGGAGATCTGATTCATTCCCCACCATCCAAATTGCATACAATGTCGGCACCATGGCTCTTTGTTGCTTGGGGAATGGATGTCATTGGGCCAATCGAGCCAGCAACATCAAACGGACACAGGTTTATTCTGGTAGCCATTGATTATTTCACCAAGTGGGTTAAAGCGAAAACTTTCAAATCTGTGACCAAGAAAGCAGTGGTCGATTTTGTGCATTCAAATATTATCTACCGTTTTGGCATTCCGAAGGTAATCATCACGGACAATGGTGCTAATCTCAATAGTCATCTGATGACGGAGACCTATCAGCAGTTTAACATTATACATTGCAATTCCCCCCCATATCGCCCCAAAGCGAATGGAGCAGTCGAGGCAGCCAACAAGAATATAAAGAAGATACTTCAAAAAATGGTAGAAGGTTCTAGGCAGTGTCATGAAAAGTTGCTGTTTGCATTGCTGGGTTATCACAGTACAATCCGTACTTCAGTATGAGCCACTCCTTATTTGTTGGTGTATGGCACGGAGACAGTAATACCCGCAGAAATTGAAA
Source organism: Nicotiana tabacum (assembly GCF_000715075.1). Classification (NCBI taxonomy): domain Eukaryota; kingdom Viridiplantae; phylum Streptophyta; class Magnoliopsida; order Solanales; family Solanaceae; genus Nicotiana; species Nicotiana tabacum. The sequence continues at coordinate 111,606,219 of NC_134080.1, read as the reverse complement.
TTTCATCCCTTCGGATTGTCGCTGAGGCAGAAATTGATGACATTGAATGGGTCAAAACCCCCTTGGATCAATTAAGTCTGATTGTTGAAAAGATATTAGCAGCAGTGTGTCACAGCCAATTGTAACAACAGAGAATGGCGAGAGCATATAACAAGAAGGTACGTCCACGGAAGTCCGAAGTGGGTCAGTTAGTGTTGAGACGTATCTTGCCTCATCAGGTTGAAGCAAAATGGTATTGAGATTGGTTTGCTGAATAGCTCACTTAAGTTTTGATAACATGTTAATTGTGTTAGTTTGATCATGTACTTATATATTAGTTTGGCAGAATGTATTCATTGGATTTCGTGGGTGTTGGAATTGTGTTTAAAGGGGAGGAATTGGTCCAGAGTATTCTAATAATAGAAGCAGGTGTCAGTTCATTTTGCTGCTGGTTGTGAGCATGCTTAGTTTAGATTAGTTGCTTCAATTTAGAATGTTCAGTTAATGGGCTAAAACTCAGAAGCATTAGTCTATTTTGGTGTTAATTATGAACATGTTTGAGTTAGAATTGTTGTTTGCCAACTCATAATGATTAGTTGATAGTTAAAATTCAGAAATAAAGGGTTAGTTTCATCTCATGTTTCACCGAGTTGCTTAATTGAAGTGCAAGCAGTTAATTGTACATTGAGCATTTTTGTTGAGAATGGTTGGTCATATCAGGCTTGAATAATCGAGATTCAGAAGTGGGAGGTCAATTCCATCTTATGTTTCATGTAGCATCTTGAATTATTTACAATCAATCCACTATGCACAAAGGGCGAGCCTGAACTTGGGCCTAGCGATGGCCTGGTTAATGAGATGAAGGCCATTAATTCAAATAATTCTGATGTTTTGCATGCGTAGAGACTCGATCTGGAGTCCGACATATGTTGATGTCCATTCTCTACGGCTTGGGGCTCGCGTTGGGCCTGTATCAGGGCAGGCCAGGTCTTTTGGCAGTAGGGCCAGTCTTCCAAGCCCAATGCTCTTTAATTCCACCCGCTCGTCCTACCTAATTGTTGGTCTATTAGTTTTAAATTGATCCAAAATTTTAGTCTTAAAAGTGTTGATTTTTGTCCTCTAATTAATTGAATTCTCACTAGTTACATTACGAGGTGAGCTATATTGGATAATATAAGTAGTTTATGGCCCTCCAAAGTTTAATTTGAATTACCTTTAAAAATTAGAATCGAGGTGTGTCGTGCCGAACAAAGCCTCGATTGCATGGCCCTCATTTTATTTTAAGTTTGACTCAATCCTTATAATTCGAGGCATGTCGTTTAGCTAAATTCCATGGCCCTCGCAAGTTGCACGCACAAAATTGTTCTAGGCACGTTAGTTTAATAATATTACCTTCCTAAACTCGGGTATGCATTTCATGTGACCCAAATCAAATCCCAAAACGTTGAATAAAATATGTTTAGGATTGTGGGCACATTTCATGTGGCGCGATCCAAAGACATGTTTTAAATGACGTTCAATCTACTTTAAAAATTAAATAAAAGCGGTTAAAAGTTAAAATGCATAGATTCAAAATATTTTCAAATCAGATAATTAAGCCGATTATAACAGTTGAGCGACCGTGCTAGAACCACGGAACTCGGGAATGCCTAACACCTTCTCTCGGGTTAACAGAATTCCTTACTCGGATTTCTGGTTCGTAGACTATAATACAGAGTCAATCTTTTCCTCGATTTGGGATTTAAACAGGTGACTTGGGACACCATAAAATTATCCCAAGTGGAAACTCTGAATTTTTAATGAAATAATCCCATTTTGATTGTCATTTAATTGGAAAAACTCCTTTGTATTTATACCCTTTACGGTTGTAGTAAAAAGAAGGTGTGACAATCATCTTCTTCATCCTCATCAGATTTTTCCATCAATGGAAATATGGAATCATATTTTGCGGCTTTTCTTTCTGCGACCATCATGGAGGTGTCTTCCTTTTCATTATCATCCTCAGATTCACTAGAGGAATCTCCCCAGGCAACCAGAGCTTGCTTTACAATATTGTTAGCGACATTTCTTCTCTTGACCTTTCTGTCGGGGACCAGGTTTCTTTTACCCACCGTGTCAACATTGTGTTTGTAATGACCTGATTGTGGAGAGGACAGTCTTTGATCAAATGTCCTAGTTTTCTGCACTTGTGACAACAATCGTATCCTTTAGTATTTCTGCTAGAGCTACCCTTCTTAGGAATGCCTCCATTTCTACTAACCATTTTCTGAAATCTTGGTGGCCTATAGGTTGATCGATCTTCCTCAAAGTCTGGTAGAGCATCCATATAGATCCTTTCTAAATGTTAACCTTTTAGAAAGAACCTGCTCTGATACCAATTGTTAGAAACTGAGCGTCCACCAAACTATATAGAGAACCACATTCTCTATGAGTTTCCACTAAAAATACTGAGGAACCAAATTGTATAGCGATCTGGTCCTATATCAGTTTCGTACGGTGCTAACTGCGGAACCAGTATGTAGATGAGACACAGGATAAGTTCCTACTGTATTGAGAACCAGATTCTCTAGCAGTTCCTACTGTAAGCAACAGACTGTGCAACCAATCAGTATAGGGAATAAGGTTCTCTAATTGTTACCATAGTAGCTAGGAAGTAAGTAAAGAACACAGAGGATTTTTTTCGTGGAAAAATACCAACTCAAGGGGAGAAAAACCATGACCTACACTTGTAGGCTTTCAACTTCACTAACTTGTAAACATCTATTACAAGCCACTTTGTAATACCTCTATTACAAAGGATTCAACTCAACTAACTTGTGGCACTCTCACCACAAGCCACTTTGTGACTCTCTAGTTACAAAGACTTTGACTAACTTGTGATATTCTCACCACAAGACACTTTGTCACACTCTAGTGACAAAGACTTTAATCACTCTAACATGTAATAACCCTATTACAAACCACTTTGTAATAACTCTATTACAAAGGCTTTACAACTCGACTAACTCTAGCCAAGACACAAACTTGGAGGGTTTGTGATTTTGGGTTTCCTAAAACAACTTCTAAGAAAGCAAGATAGAAGTTACAATTAAAAAACAAATAACAAAGACTCAACAATCCTAAGGACTTAAGACATCTTCAATCTTGGATCCGGTCCTTAAGGTTGAAGCAGCTTTGTTCTTGAGAGAGGTTGTTCTTGCACATGAGAGAATATTTGCATTTCTGATTTTGCAAGTCTTGGAGGAAGATGCCTTGTGTCTTGCACCAGGTTTATATTGGAAAAAGACATCCCAATGGTGATGTAAAATCTTGGTTAGTACATGCCTTTTCCCAATGGAAGTGACTGTTGCACTGTTGTAGGTAGTCACTTTTTGCAGTTGCTTTCCGTCTGAACAGTTGACCTATACTTCTGTCAGGGGAACACCAAGGTATCAGGTCCCTAATCTAGTTCACGTGAATCTAAAGACACACTGCCTAGATTATCTTGAGTGGATTAACTTGAATGATTGTACCAGGCATGCTTCAGGTCCTTTATCTGGTTCTCCCATGAAGTAAGTTATTTTACCTTCCTTGATTGTATTTATACTTGTGTGACATAACTACAATGATGTAAGCAAGGTAGGTAAAAATCCTTCCACAGAAAGTTGACTATTGTACTGTTCCTGTACAATAGCGTGTGCATGCAGCAACTTTCCTACTGGAAAGTTGACTTCTTATGGTCTCCTCGGAACTGGTAAGGACTTATTCCCTAAGTTGTTCCTTCTACTCTCTCTCACTTGAGTCATTGCTATCTGCTTTAAGTACCAACTTCATTTCTTTCTTTGATTCTCTTCTTTCACTGTCTATCTTCCACTTCATCTCGTAGGTCTTCAGATTTCCAACCAGCTTTTCTATGGTCAGCTCCTGTAGGTCCTTTGATTCAGTAATAGCATTCACCTTGCTTTTCCAAAGGCTGGATCCCAACCTAGAACTTTGTGATCTCAAGGTCTTGTAAATGTGTAACAGGTTCCTTATTTGGTTCTGAATGGTAAGTTTGTTAGATCATCAAAATATAAAGTAAAGTACTTGTGCCCAAGGTACTTGTAACCTTTCAATTTCCCCCTTTTTGATGACAACAAACTTAGAATTGATATTCCCCCTGAGAACCAGATCTCTATATGGTCCCCCTACGAATCAGCCGTATTCCCCATGAAAATCGAACCTAAGGAGCTGATCAGAACTGGTTCCTCAAGATTGTTTGTCAAATCATCAAAACTCAAAGTTCCATAACTTATCAGACCCCATGTACTCTCTAAGTGCTGAGCCTAACCTCGACGAAGTAGTGACGAGGATAAGGCGTGCCACTTACAATAACCTGTATGTAGTAATAATAATAACTAGGAAAAAATCGAAATAAAAGTAAGGCAGTTAATTTGTGAAAATGAACTCAACCTTACAATCAAAGAACCCAAAATAACATACCTCGTAACTTCATATAAAAATGCTGAAAACTAAATAGTAACAACAACTAGTACAACACACAAAATCCCTTGGAGCACGCAACCCGGTCCTACCGTACACACAGAATCCTCCCTAATTACACCATAGTATCATTTATCAATATTATACGTATATAATTCGTTGCGCTGCGCAACCTGATCCCACCATATCATCATAATCAATGTCATAATCCTCCCTTATTACACCGTATTATAAATTGCCAAAATCAAGTATTACATACATAATAATTGTGGCATGCAACCCGAACCCACTATATCATCAGAATCAATTTCATAATCCTCCCTTATTCCACCATATCACAACCATTGCAACGCAACCCGATCCACAAATAATTTCAATAAACATAATCAATCTAATAGCTCCATTTATAAGAATCACTACAATCAAAGGATATGAACGCAAATTGGTAAAAGAACTACATACTAATCAAAGGAATGCTACAAATAATATAAAAGCAACAAGAGAAGTCAAGTATGTGACAATTAAGGTGTGCCAGTAAGACATTTAGGCAAGTAGCGATTAATCACGGAGTCATGGAAGGGAAGAATAATTCGATACAAGAATAATTAGTGACAAGTAACAAATTAGGGCATGGAAAGCAATTAAAGCATGTAACAATTAAGGCATGGAATGAGATAATTCAGGAAATACGAGAAGACATGGAAAAAATTATTTTGACGGTGTATATACACTCATCACCTCACATATATGCCATTACACACGTAATTCACATAACATATAGCTTAAGGGTTCCTAATTCCCTCAAATCAAGGTTAGACCCAACACTTACCTCTCTCCGCAACCAAATCAAAGCTTAACCGGGGCATTTCCTCTATAATTCACCTCCAAACCAATCGAATCTAACCAAAATTGATATAATATCATCAAACAATGCTATGGAAATCAATTGCAATAGATAAGCAAAGTTCCTTACACTTTTCCCAAAAAATCTACAAAAGTCAACCTAGGGGCCATCCGATCAAACCCTGGGTCTAATGGTAGATTCCGACTACCCATGACCCTACAAGTTCATATAGGTGATTAGTTTTAAAATTCGAGTCCAAATCGACTCTGAAAACCCAATTTCTTATTTTTCAAAAACTTGACAAGGTTCACAGATTTTCACTTTGATTCACATGATTTTGATGTTAAAATCTAAGATAAATTGTTGGATTATGATTAGAAATGGATTAGAATCACTCACCCAAAGTTTGTAGATAAAATTCCCTCTTCAAAATCGCCTCCTACCGAGCCTAGGGTTCTAAAATATGAAAATGAAGCTAAAAATCCTGTCCCTCAACTTTTGTCCAATCACAGGTGTCGCAATTGTGACCCAGGGTTCACAAATGCGAACCCCGCAAATGTGAAAAAACCATTGCAAAAGCGAAGTCCCTCAAACCCCTACTACAGTCGCAAATGCAATATATTGTTCGCAATTGCAAACCAGTGACACATCGCAGAAGCGATCAAGATGATCGCAAGTGCAAACCAAGCTTACCTAGTCCCTCATGGCAAATACGAACATTGAGTTCGCTAATGCGAGACCAACAAAATCAAGCTAAAAATTGCAATTGTGACTCATTTATCGAAATTGTGAGACCTAAAGCTTATGCACAAAAACCAGCAGAATTCTAACTCTATCAAACACTTCGCTACACGTTCGAAACTCGCCCGAGCCCCTCGGGCTCCAAACATCATACAAACTCTATCAAACACAAGTCTAAAAAGTATCATACGAACTCACTCACGTGATCAAAATACTAAAAGAACACTTAGTACTATGAATTAGACATCAAAATGTATGAAGTTTTCAAAGAAACTCAAGAACTTGCAAATTTACAACCGGACGTTCGAAGCACATCAAATCAACTCCGTTTTGCACCAAATCTTGCTCACAAGTCATAAATAGTGAAATGAACCTATCCCAAGTTTCGGAACCGAAATCCAAACCCGACAGAAACAAAGTCAACCTACGGTCAAACTTAGGAATTCTTTAAGCCTTCAAATTACTAGTTTTCAACAAATCACGTTAAATCAAGTTTGGGACTTCCAAGTTTGATTCCGGGCATATGTCCAAGTCCCAAATCACGGTACAGACCCTCCGAGACCATCAAAACATAGATCCGAGTACGTTTATATAAAATGTTGACCGTAATCAACTCAAATCATTTTAAGGCAAAATTTTATATTTTCTTTAATTTTTCACATAAAATCTTTCCGGAACAAGAAACGGACTGTGCATGCAAAATGAGGTATACAATGAGGAATACTAAAGAAGCTAGCCGAGGTCTCGAAATGCAAAAATAAATGCTAAAACTCAGAATGACCTATCACATCATCACACATAGATGTTTGATAGCGTTTACTACCTGAATAATCTCAGCTAGGGAAGTGACATACACACACTTATTACATGGATTTTTTTTCTCTGTGGTATTTTTTTATATGTTATTCCTATATATCCTAATATTCTTTTAAGAAATTAATGCATAAAAATTGAGAAAATATTTAGAAAAAAATTAAACTTGGCCTAACGAGTGTTAACCTAGAATATTAACTTTGTCTCATATATCCCAGTTTTGTATGTGTTAATATTATTAATGTTCTTTTTCGATTTTTTACACTCATTCTTTTGCATCATTTTGTTTATGATACCCGTGTTAGTTGGAAACGCTCTCATTATGAACTTTACCCGTGTCAAAGCATAACAAGTTACACGCAATTTATTTGAGCCATCTCACTCGCCTCTTGCCTTATTTCATTGGACTCGTATACCACGAACTAATTTTAATCTCTCCAAAGAGGCAAAGGGAATATATGAAAAAAGGTACTCCACCCATTATGTCACGCCCCATACTCGGCCTGAGAGCGTACCACTCTTTAACTATGAACTTTGGAGGGGTATCCCTCAACTTAAGCCGATGAGGCCTACCTACAAGCTCACAACACCAAGGTCAATTGGGCCATGTTCTGAATCATCTGAAAATAATGTCTCTCTCATCTGAGGGTAAACACACCCTAAAGCTCATATACATAACTATGTAGGCCAACGAGGCCGCCATGAACATCTACAACCAGCAATACCAAACTGAACATGTACACAGGGCTGGCAAGGCTATAATACTAACATACAAAATACATAGGACTCGTCTACAAGCCTCTAGAGATAACTGAACTGTATCATGGTTGGGACAGGACCTCAGTCTACCCATCAAACCTGTATATATAAAATGGACTTTAAGGTCTAGACTAAGTAACTCCAAGGAAGTGGAGCTTGCTAAAAAAGCTGATGTTTGACTCTATCTACTGGGAAGGTCTATCCAGCTGTCTTTCAAGACCCGCAGGCATGAAATGCAGCGTCCCCAGCAAAATGGACGTCAGTACGAAATAATGTATAGTGTATGTAAGGCAACAGAATAACTGAAAGATGAAACCGAACTGATAATATAAGAACTGAAAGTAACTGAGAGTCAAAGATAATTTGAAGATGTACTTACCTGCTGATACTGACTCAAATCTCGCAATATAGTAAGTAAAATAGTTGTCTGGTCCTATAAGACTCGGTATGTGTAACTGCTCTACCGTAGTAGGCTCGGTCGTAGGCACTCAGCCATACTAATCTCTACATCTCGGCCATTCTGGGCTCGCTCATAGGTACTCGGCCATAGTAGGCTCGGTATATAACTTACCATCTGATTAGAAGTAGCCCAATAAGGGCTTGCCCACCGATTATAGCTCGATGGTGGTGAAAATACTATAGTACTCTATGTGTGTGTATGTGTGTATATATATATACCCTCTGCTCTCTTGACTAGACGAAGACAATACTTAATTCAATATAAAGTCACGATAAGGGAGAATACTGTAACTTATGAGACTAGGAATACATAAATTCGGGAGTAGGAACTTCTCTTTATGTCTCGTTATCAAACATATGTAGTTACGAGATCATGCCAAAATGAAGAAAAGGTTTAGCCTCAACATACCGTATCACAATCTGTCCAATAAATATGTTGAACTCATCTCGTTGCACCTTAATCTACAACACCGATAATAATACTATCATTAAGTTACGGAAGGTACAACTATCGCACAATGAATGACAAACTTATTTTATAATAAAACGGACAACAACTCCCCTATGATCTTTACTTCCTCCCACTTCGACATTACATCACCACCAACAACAAGAACACAACATGAAGATGTAATGACGAACGACCAACCCACCATTATGCCATTATGTGGTGTTTCTCCAAACCCTTTCTCCTTCAAAACTCCATAAAAAAGCAGCAAAACAGACAACCCAACAACAACACGAAACATCCCATAACACAGTCCACTACAAGTTAAATAACTCAAACTCACAGTTCTGATCACCGTCCCGTGAGTTCTTACAATTATTGAACAATTTTCTCTAATTTTATAGTAGAAAAATGGGTGAAAGAGGGAAGTATACTTAACTTAGTTGGTGAATATCTCAGCTCCTATCTTGGTTCTTCAACCCTTGGGTTTTCCTCCAACTAGAACTTGAAAAGAAGAGAAAATCATTTAGGGTTTTGTGTTGAATTTTTGGGAGAAGTTTGCAGGGGATTATCTCTAAATTTTTTTCTCCTGAATGAATATAATATCTGAAGAAAATCATCCCTTAAAAGGGCTCTTTGGCCGACCCAAACTAGCCCTTTTTTGGACATATTTCGTCCTTTCATTTAAGCAAGTAGGTGATACACCTACTTGTCACCTATGCAGTCTGCGCTGTCTCGCAAAAACACAAATATCTCTTTACTCCGGTGTCATATCAACAAATGGTTTAATGCGTTAAAAATAGACTCATAGATATTCAATTTTATAGGTAGATCATCCCGTAATTCCAAGTATATTGGTAAAAGTGATCAGCTACATTTGACCTAATGTTCAGCATATTTATGAATATAACTTTTGATGACCTTTGCCAACTTTTGTTCCATAACTCGCTTGGCTTCAAAACGTAATACACAACTATTGTATAATTAAAATAACTCATAACATAACCTCCTTATCATGTTAAGCACCCTAGTCTATCCCCAAATGTATATATTATAATATTCCCAACTTGTCAACTTTCGACAAAACTTATTTTCTTAGATTCGTTTAGCTTCTAAGCCTTCCAACCCTCTTGGTACCTATTAATCATGATCTTATATATTACTTTATGTGCTTTCAAAGATGATCTCATTTCTGAGCTTACATCAACTGACTTACGATGTACTCTCACGTACGAAAACATGGTGTGTAACATCATTCCCGCCTTTGGAACATTCGTCCTTGAATGTTAACTATTGCGCTTATATGTCTCATAACCTATAGCTCTTACGAATACTTTAATGATGTCCTTTCCATATAGTCAACTATTCTATTAATAAATCCAAAGGCCAGAGCATTCCCCCCTTTAGGCCTCGTTCTCACACCACGACTTATGGTCGGAATGTTTTCAATCTCATGACTGTTGCTACCTTCTGGCATGCAGCCTGTACGACTTTGTCGTTATATGTGCACCTATTCTACGCTCCTCTCCTTTTTCCTCCAACTTTTAGCCAATCTCTAAACCCCACCTTGTGAACATATACAGAGTTATGATAAGCTGTCCCTCTAGGCATCTATAGGTGTACTGAAGTCCTTCGCTCGGTACTTTGTCGAAATTACGACTATTGCTATATCTTGTTTCATAGATTTGGTTATCTATACTTATGGATTTACTACATCTAGGTAGGTTATATTATACCATAACACTTACTTCAATTTATTATTACCGTGGTCTGCTACCCAACTCCAGGTTGCCCTCTCACTGCTTATCTTATATGTATAAATCAAAGTCCTTTAGTGCTTTCTTATTACTGTTCATCCAAAGAATGACATCCCAATCCCCTCTCATACTTTTGAACTTTTATCCATCTATTGTTGATTCACTTTAATGTTGATCTATAATCTGCCACTGATAACTTAAGACCTCTTACATAATACATTGTCACTAGGGCTCACTTCTCATCGGGGAACATCTGAAGTTATTTGCCTGATCCACCTAAAGACGATACTATACTTCAATAACCGTATTTTATAGCATCCCAATGTGATTCACCTTATGGGGTTATTCTTATCCCGTACAATTCATAAAGTTCCTTTTCTTTAAATCATTACTCAATTAAAGGCCTAAACGTCATTCTCTTATCATTTATTATAATTAGACTCTCATTTTACCACCAGGGCAACGTTCCATCTTTTCTAAATTCTCCTAGTCTTAAACTCCTACGAGTTCATTAAGGCTATATAGAGCTTCCTAAAACTTACGGAAACCATCAGCTCTCTTATTTTGATGGGCTTAATCCCGAGGCCTTGCCGATTCTCGTCACCTTCTCAATCACCTTTTCTTATCCTTACTCATGTCTAGCAAAAACCTTGATGCTCTACCATACTTTAGTTTGCGACCTACACGTATCTATTTATACTACTCACAACCTTCCCTTAACTTGCTAGTACCATAGATTTCGTTATGTTGTTCTGGAACCTCAAGTGAGACATCACGCCATCTCTAACTCTTATTTACTCTCTTAACTAGACCTCTCGGTACCTGAAAACCATTAGGTGGAAGATATGCTACTGACGACACCACTATCATTTCTGGATATCGAATAATAGCTCTTCTAGCCCTCTATCTGAAGTATGGATTATTCACAACCTTCTGCACTTGATTATCTCGTACCTTCTTCACCTTTACCTCACTTACCTTTAAATATCGCATTGTATCTTCTGTTGCATTCATAACCTCCCTTCCACATAGGTGGAATTCACATCCACACCTTAAATCTCTACTAGAATAATTGCACCTCTGATGCATACACAATCGAGCGGAAGCTTCATACTGACTTCTTATGAGGCTGGTACTCGTCTAACTGGCTTTATCATAAAGCTATTATGAATATGGTTGTTGTACTATCTCTCTTGTACCTCTGATATTAATAATGATTCTGTAATGTTCTGAATCACGATTTCTATAATTATCTGGGGTCTAATAATCAAACTCTAGATTCACTTAGCTGACGTAACTCTTTAGTTTCCTCTTCTCTCTCAGCCTTATTAGGCTTAAGCTATCTTCCAATCTGTGGCTTAAGCTATTAGTTATTACTTTAGCATTTCATGGACGATATGGAACATCCATGATATACCCTTCAAACAATTCAAGCCTTTGTCTGTGACATGGACTCAATTCTTTCTTTTAACTTATGCCGGAGCCTCCTATAACTGTAAGAATGTCAATATATATGTTGTATGGATAATACTTTAAAACCTTAAGTGCACTCATAACGTGACTAACGTTGGGTCATAGATCGAATAATTCCTTTCGTGCCTTCTTGGCTATCTTTAAACGTAAGCAATCACTTTTTTAATCATTCTACCACTTGTTGCATGAATACTTGGCTTATCTTAGTGCTCATGCATATTGGAATTTCATGCAACTCGTACGATCTCGAATAATACTTTTGATTTTACTTCTCGGTCATCAGTCACGATAGGTGCCACTTTCTTATGGAGTGCATACAATGTTATAGTAAGTTTGTGGTTACAAGATCATTTCTTCTTTAGGTCACTATGCTTAGGTTGAAGCGTTATTCCTTATTTTCTCAGCTAGTGTTTAGTTGTAGTACTTAGGGAAGGCCCTCTGACTCTTGTAAAGCTGCAAGATTATTATATTGCATACCCGATAGAATTTTTGATCTTCTTACTCGCCTATATTTATCCTTAGTTACTTACCTCCGCACCATAGTGATCGTAGGGTTACTTCTAAACTTAAATTTGATTGTCTCCCTAGTGTCACTCTCTTTTATTTCCGTAACACTTATACAGTACCTTTACCTATCCCCAACTCCTATTTGAATATTTCTCAAGGATTACGATGTTATATCTGCGAGACTGAATTACCTATATTGGGTTCACTACGTTTATCTTTCAGGATATGCTGATTTATCTGTATCCTCTTGTCCGGCCATAACTAGGCTCTTCCTGAATCAACTACTAACTGCTCGTTGGTCCATTCTCATATCTATATTCTGCGTAATCTCTCTTGGGTTATGTCAATTGTCTTAAGCTACCCCTCGCACTGGCTCCTTATGTATCATGTGTCCATTCACACTTATTTATCAATACATCCTGGCCGAGAACCCTTACTGCCTCTCTATATCATCGTGCTTGTATAATATTCTAGAGTCATAACATATCCGTATGATCCGAATAAATGCAATCTCATTCCTTTTGCCTCTTTAACGCATTCTTCCTTTACTATTCCATAGTTACCTGAACCATTTAACTACGACTTAATACCATATCACACCATCTTCCCATTTTAGGGGAATACTAACATTTAATGCTATGAAGATTTACCTATAAATATTTTACCTCTTCATATTCAACATCTTTCTATATTTTCAGTGACCCTTACTCATCTTGTGGTAACCCTTCCGTACCAAGGATAACTGAATTCTTACGTACAAGAGTGACGCCTAGCGTAACTGACACACTTAGTCCCTTAAGCTTAACTCTGCTCACAATGCTTACTATGGGGACGCGTCTTCCTGAATGACCTTTAAAGGTTATTCTTCTGTTGTCCATTGTTTTATTGCCAGAATCTGATCTCTGAAATTCTCACAATGTCAACTATTATCAAATTCTTCGATCCCTAGTTCATTTCTATTTTATCTTGTTTTATCCCATACTAATTTCTATTACGCCGGGGGTCTAACTTAGCCTTCTGGTAATCATGTTGGATTCACCAACTCATTTCTCGAAACAACACTTACTCTCTTTCTATTCTCCTGCTAATGTTTCTATCTATCACTTTATTTTAAAAACTTCAACAAAAAATTCTTTCACTTTTAGGTCGCCTTGCTCCATCCACTGGCTCTTCAGGTCTCCTAACATTCTCTCTTTACTAGGGACAGGATCCATACTAAGGTAAATAATTATCCCTTCTAGGATTACACTACCTATTTTTGAAATTTCTGAACGTTCTTGTATTTATATCTGACTGTACTATTCTATAGTGCACCACCTGGGTGTCTCACAAAGAGAAATATTAACACATTTGCAATATCCTTCGGAAATGTTAGTTAATACTAACAACCCAACCAACATTTTGGGATACTCTAACCCCATCCGGATCCTGATATCTCCTCTTTCTCTTCAACTATATCTGTTAGCTCCCATAGGGTATAACTGAGATGGGTGTGGCCGATTGTACATACCCCTATTACTGTTGAAGGTAACTCAAAATGCTTATATTTCGCTGCCTGAATTGTAAATATTGATAATCCTTACTAACTAGGTAACTCGTACCCTTTTTTACCTTGCTTCTATCAACTATTGAAACTTATACCTTTACCTTTTGATACTCCATGGCCTACTATTCATGGGGTGTATTTAGTATTTCAATCGTAGGGTCTAAGATGGAAATTTGCACAACTGATATGCATAATCTGGTAGGGCCTCAAACAGGGCCACGTCGTCAAGAACTCTCTCTCTACTAGTGCCCTTACCTGCTGTTGTATTAGCCCTTTGGCTAGCTATAATTTTTCTAATTGCACGCATCCTATATCATTAACAACATAACTCCTAGATCGAACTCTTATAACTTAACTCTATAGCACGATTTTAATTTGAAAGAAGGGTAATAGACTCCTAAATGCCTTATAGCTTCATGTTTATACATTATGGTGCACAACACATCTATAAACAAGGCTCTACTAGAAACTACTTGTAGACTCCCTAGGATAGAACTACTCTGATACTACTTTTGTCACGCCCCAAACCTGGGGAGGTGTGGTCGGCACCTAGTGCCATACTCGGCCCGAGAGAGTACCACTCTGTAACTGTGAACTCTAGAGGGGTATCCCTCAACTTAAGCCGATGAGGCCTACCTGCAAGCTCACAACACCAATTGAGGCTAATTGGGCCATGTTCTAAATTATCTAAAAATAATGTCTCTCTCATCTAAAGGTAAACACACCCAAAAGCTTATATACATAATTGTGTAGGCCAACGAGGCTGCCATGAACATCTACAACCAGCAATACGAAACTGAACATGTACACAGGGCTGGCAAGGCTACAATACTAACATACAAAATACATAGGACTCGTCTACAAGCCTCTAGAGATAACTGAAATGTATCATGGTCGGGACATGGCCTCGACCTACCCATCAAACCTGTATATATATAATGGAATCTAAGGTCTAGACCTGGCAACTCCGAGGAAGTGGAACTTACCAACCAAACTGATGTTTGACTCTATCTGCTGGGAAGGTCTATCCAGCTGTCTATCAGGACCTGCAGGCATGAAATATAATGTCCCCAGCAAAAGGGACGTCAGTACAAAATAATGTACCGAGTATGTAAGGCAACAAAATAACTGAAAGCTGAAACTGAACTGATAATATAATAACTAAAAGTAACTAGGAGTCAAAGATAATTTGAAGATATGCTTACCTGCTGATACTGGCCTAACTCTCTCAATATAGTAAGTAAAATAGTTGTCCGGCCCTATAAGGCTTGGTATATGTAACTGCTCTGTCGTACTAGGCTCGCTCATAGGCGCTTGGCCATACTAGGCTCTATATCTTGGTCATTTTGTGCTCGCTCATAAGCACTCGGCCATAGTAGGCTCCGTATATAACTTACCATCTGATCAGAGGGTGCCCAATAGGGCCTGCCCACCGATTATAGCTCGATGGTGGTAAAAATACTATAGTAATGTGTGTATATATATATATATATATATATATATATATATATCCTCTGCTCTCTTGACTGGAAGAAGACAATACTTAATTCAATATGAAGTTCCAATAAGGGAGATTACTGTAACTTATAAGACTAGGATAATGTATATAAATTTGGCTGTGTGAACTTCTCTTTATGCCTCCTCATCAAACACATGTAGTTACATGATCATGCCAAAATGAAGGAAAGATTTAGCCTTAACAAACCTTATAAAATCTATCCAATAACCACGATGAACTCGACTCATTGCACCTTAATCTACAACAACGATATTAGTACTCTCATTAAGTTACGGAAGGAACAACTATTTCACAATGAATGTGTCACGCCCCAACCTCGGGAGGCACGGCCGACGCTCAATCGAGTGATCCCAACTGAGCAAGCCTTGTTAACACTTTCTACTCAACTCAATATGATTAGGGGAAACATGCTTTCGTTTATTTAGACAATAGGAGAGATTGAACATTCAACATTGATAGTTCATTCTATATCACAACCTTAAACCGTAGTTAAGTTTTCAAGATTCCATACAATTACAATTTAAAGAAACACGAGTTTAGATTTACAACATAGTTCATAGACCCATCCAACACCCATACATAACCCACACAAACGTCTACGGAGCCTCTAAGGATACAAAAAACAAGTATGACAACACCGGCAACAAGGCCCCGGCTATACCTCAAAAGTGGAAATCTACAACAAAAGATGTGCAACATAACCCCTTGAAGGAAAAAGGGGCTCACCAAGACTATGAGAAGAGGATACTCCACTACGTGCGATCGGCACTGTCCGCTATTGAGCCACCTACATTCATTTAAAAATGTAGTGCCCGCGGCAAAAGGGACATTAGTACCATGGAATAGTACTAGTACGTATAACTAAATACCATCTTATTAGCAAGAACTATCATGCAAGAACAAGGAAATCACAAGAGACAATCAAAGCTTTAACTGAACACTACATCATCAAATAAAGAGTCATACAACTTTCACATGATTTCTATAACTTTAGTTTGGGGCATTTCATATATTCGTCATTGTTCACAATACCACCGATGTCTTGAGCGGAGTCCGATCACGACCCAATCGGCTAGGTTGCCTCATTTGAGACATATACCTCAATAACTATCTCATTTCCTTTTTCTAGAATTTAATACCAGTATATTACCACTATTTGTGAGACATAGTGTCCGATCACGGCCCGATCGGCTAGGCCGCCTTACCTAGGTGTTGTTCCTTTCTCATTAATCATCTCATTTGAATCTTTATTTCACATATATCATGTCAATTCATTGGCACTTAGGGCCACAATTTCCACATTATGTCCACTTTCAATACAAACATTGCAATTTAGGATAACAGGCATATGCAAAAAGCAATTCAAGTGTAAACATAGATAAGATTTTACATAGTTGGCATACAATCTCCGTTTAGATCCTGAGATTGAGGTCTAGGCATTCCAACACATGGTTTATATTCTTCACACATCTTTAAATTAGCAAGAATAATATATTAAACATATTGAGGCACCCCTATCACGTATATACAGTTGCAAAACCAGTTCATGTGAAATAACAATCAATTCATCAATCCAATTTCAGTCTTACCACATTTGTATATACACCAACGAAGATCGATTTCTAGTAAAAGGGGGGGTTTTAGCCATACATACCTCAATAGAGTTTTCCTTAAATTCTTACAAAATTCTGGGATTCTTAGAAACTTCAATCTATTTTATGAAAATTACAAATTGAACCAAGAATTAGAGACAAATTAAGATTCTGGCTCGTTTAAGTAAATTATCAAGCACTAAGTGTGCATTGTGATTTTAGGACCCTTTTTGTGAGAGAATTTCTTCATTTTATACCCCAATTGCTATCTTTTTAGCTCACAACTTCCCAATACCTTGTTTTCTCTTGTGCATGCACGAAAATCCATTCTTATACCCATGAACCCACTAGCCAATTACTCATCCTAGTGTGAATTTTGAAACCAGAGATTAGGGTTCAAGTTCTTACCTCTTGGGGTGAAAGCCTAGCAAATTTTGCTTGAAAGTCTTCAAAGATTTGGCAAAGTTTGAGAGTTAGTTTCTCCCTCTAGATTTCCCTCTCTCACTCTTTTTGCAGTAAAAATAACATAAAAGAGGTCTAATGGGTATTTTTAATGGGATGGGGTTGGATTTTAAAAGTTAGAAAATAGGAGCCCCGACACAATCTGCGATCGCATATTGGACATGCAGCCCGTAAAATGGACCGCAAATTAAACAAATTGTCTGGGTATGCGATAGAAATGCGGTCCGCATACCTGTTCTACGGTCGGATAATGCACCGCAGAACTGCTTCTCACAAAAATTCCAAGGGGATTATGTGATGACTATGCAGCCCGCATATTAATTATGCGATCGCATAATTGGCCGCATAGTTGACCTCAAATTAACTATCAAACTGTCTGACTCTGTAGCGACTATACGGTCTGCATAGCTATTATGCGATCACATAATGGACCGCAAAAATGCACTTTTCTGGAAAACATTATTCCTTAACTTTTTAATGCACAGATCAATCCAAAGGGTCTGAACCGGAATTTTACAAATTTCTAACACATATTCCTAATTTGGCACTACGAGCTTTCGAGTTTTTGAGTAGAAATTTCACGGGGCCTTACATCCTTCCCCACTTAAGATCATTCATCCTCGAATGAGGATCAAGGTTCACTCACTAGCAATTTTTATGCATCCTCAGCTTTTTACAACATGAAACATATCAACAGCCCCAAATTTGGCTAACTCCCTAAATTTCCCAAAACATCGCCATAGTTTCCTTTGTATCTAGGCCTATCCACCTGTCAGAGAGCCCCACAAATATATTCTAACAGCATATACACATTCCACATACATAACATAACTTGTACAACACTAACCATGGCCACATAGGCAACATATAACAAAAATAGGACAGTGTTACATAGATCAAATCAAAAGATAAAAGTTCATAGGAACCAAATGCATAAAAGCTATTACATGCCTATTCAAACAAATGTGGGTACTTCTTTCTCATTTCTTCCTCGGCTTCCCAAGTGGCTTCCTCAACCTGCTGGTTCCGCCATAACACTTTTACGAAGGCAATTTCCTTATTTCTCAATTTCCGGACTTGCTTGTCAAGAATGGCAATTGGAACTTCTTCATATGACAGTTCCTCATTAACCTCAATAGTTTCAACTGGCACAATAGTGGACAGATCTCCCACTACCTTCTTCAACATAGAAACATGGAACACCGGATGTACCAATGACATCTAGGTGGCAGCTCGAGCTTGTATGCCACCTGACCAATCCTTTGAATGATTCTATACGGTCTGATATACCTCGGACTCAATTTTCCTTTCTTTCGAAATTGCATGATACCCTTCACGGGGGGAAACCTTTAAAATACCCAATCATCCTCTTTGAACTCCAAATCTCTGGGAAGAACGTCCAAATAAGACTTTTGGCTATTCCGAGCAGTTTTCAACCTCTCTTTAATAATCTTGACTTTCTCCATGGCCTGATGCACGAGGTTTGGCCCTATCAATTCTGCTTCTCCAACCTCGAACCACCCAATGGGAGACCTACATCTCCTACCATACAACGCCTCAAATTGTGCCATCTGGATACTAGCATGGAAGCTGTTGTTATAAGAAAATTCTATAAGTGGCAAATGGTCATACAAGCTACCTTTGAAATCAAGAGCACAAGCACGCAACATGTCCTCAAGCATCTGAATAGTCCGCTCTACTTGCCCGTCGGTTTGAGGATGAAAAGCTGTACTAAGATTTACCTGCGTACCCAAACCTTGCTGAAATTTCTTTCAAAAGTTGGCTGTGAACTGAGCCCCCCCCCCCCCCCAATCTAAAATGATTGAGACTGGAGTGCCATGCAACCTGACTGTTTCCCTGATATACAACTGAGCATACTATTCTGCTGTGTTGGTAGATTTAACTGGCAAGAAGTGCACTGATTTCGTGAGTCAATCCACGAATACCCAAATTGAGTCGAACTTGCGCGGAGTGCGCGGTAACCCTACCACAAAATCCATGTTGATTATCCCCCATTTCTACATTGGAATTTCTATGCTTTGATCCAATCCACCGGGCCGTTGATGTTCGCCCTTCACTTGCTGACAGTTTGCACATTTTGCCACAAAGTCTGCCACATCTTTTTTCATGTTGCTCCACCAATAAACTTCCTTGAGATCATGATACATTTTCGTAGAACCTGGGTGTACGGAATACTTGGAAGTGTGAGCTTCTACCATGATCCTTTCCCGAAGACCGTCAATATCTGGAACACATAGGCGGCCTTGGTACCCTAGGATACCATCATCCATGCCAAAGGAAATTACTATGGTCTTGTGTTTATGAATCCTCTCTTTCAGTTGTGCTAATGATGGATCATTGAATTGCTTCCCCTTCACCTATGCTACAAGCGATGATTCATCCCTATTCTGCATAATCACTCCTCCTTCATTAGAGTCCGTAAGGCGAACTCCCAAACTAGCCAACTGGTGAACCTTCCGGGCCAAGGGCCTTTGATATGCCTCCAAATGAGCCAAACTACCCATAGATTTTTTACTAAGAGCATCCGCCATAACACTAGCCTTTCCCGGGTAATAGAGAATATCAATGTCATAGTCCTTGAGAAACTCCAGCAATCTTCTCTGTCTCAGATTCAACTCCTTCTACTTGAAAATATATTGAAGGATCTTGTGGTCCGTAAATACATCCACATGGACCCCATACAAATAATGTCGCCAAATCTTCAGCTCAAACACCACTGTCACAAGCTCTAAGTCATGGGTTGGATAGTTCTTTTCATGATTCTTGAGTTGCCTAGAAGTGTAAGCTATAACTTTGTCGTGTTGCATTAACACACACCCAAGCCCGATCCTTGAAGCATCGCAATACACCACAAATCCCGCTTTCCCTTCTGACAGGGCTAATAATGGTGTTGTAGTCAATCTTGATTTCAATTGTTGGAATCTCCTTTCACAAGCATCGTACCAGTGGAACTTAACTGCCTTTTGTGTCAACTTAGTCAATGGAGAGGCAAGAGCAGAAAATCCCTCCACAAACCTTCTGTAGTACCTAGCCAAACCTAAGAAACTTCGAATCTGAGTTGGAGTGGTAGGTCTAGGCCAATTCTTTACTGCTGCAACCTTTTGAGGATCAACCATAATTCCTTCCCTGGAGACGACATGACCCAAGAACGCTACAGATTCAAGCCAAATTTCACATTTTGAAATTTTTGCATACAATTAATGTTGCTGAAGAGTCTGCAGAACTACCTTGAGATGGTCAGCATGGTCCTCCCGACTTCAGGAATACACAAGAATGTCGTCAATGAACACTATCACAAAGGAGTCTAGAAAAGGTTTGAAGACTCGATTCATAAGATCCATGAAAGCTGTCGGGACATTTGTTAGCCCAAATGACATCACCAAAAATTCAAAGTACCCATACCTAGTCCTGAAAGCTGATCTTCCCCCACCTGGTGACTCTCCCATATTTCTCGTAGATCGGGCCTTGCTATTACCCTCTCTCTCCATTCTGTTCTTCAGTTTACGGTTCTCTGTGGCCTGAGAAAATGCTACCATTTTCCCATAATTCATGTCAGAATTCAAGGCAGCTGTAGAAGCCTCATTAATAGTCAAAGGATTAAGGCCCTGGACAAACCGGTGCACCCTAGCCTCCATTGTGGGCAACATATGAATGACATACTTGGACAGGCGAGCAAACTCCATGTGGTACTCCCACACACTTCTGCTACCTTGCTTCATATTTTCAAGCTCTGCTGCACGGGCTGCCCTTGTCTCAATAGGCAGGAAGTGATCTATAAAGGTATCTGCAAACTCACTCCACCTCGCCGGAGGGCTCCCATCCTCACGGAAATCTTCCCACAACTAAAACCACGAATAGGACACCCCTTTCAAACAATAGGAAGCCAACTCTACTCCCTATGTCTCAGTTGCACGCATGACCCTGAGGGTTTTGTGCATCTCATCAATAAAATCCTGAGGGTCTTCTTCTGGATTGGCACCCGTAAACACTGGAGGGTCTAACTGAAGAAATCTATTCACCTTGGAACTGGTGGAATCCCCTTGCTGACTGGATGAACTAGGCACACCATTGGACCTCTGGGCCTGAGAGGCCACTAGATGGGTCAACACCTGAATAGCTCCCCTAAGATCCCCATCAGAAATACCGGAACCGGAAGCTGTGGTTGAAGGCAGAACAGGAGTATCAATGGGAGGGATAGTGGTACCCTCCGTGGGTGTAGGAACTGGGGTAGTCTGCTCTGGAATAGAAGAACCAGTCAAGGTGATAGCAGGGTGACTACCCTCACCCGCAGTATCAGGTAGTGAATCATCAGCCACACCTGAGGTGGTATTGGCTTCTTGGCCAATTCTCGCTTTCTTCTTAGGTGCCATTTACTGAAAGATAGAACAATGCCCTAGTTAGAGGAAGAATAGTTTCATAACAAGTTTTGCCGCACGATCCAGAATATCAAAGAAGGATGTTATTCATAAATGCCCAAGTAGCCACTAACTTATAGATGTGGTCGACTACATAGCGATAAGAAGGACTCTACTAGGCACGGCTCCGAGACATCCTAGGACACTTTAAAGCCTTAGGCTCTAATACCAAGTTTGTCACGCTCCAACCTCGGGAGGCGCGACCGACGCTCAATCGAGTGATCCCAACTGAGCAAGCCTTGTTAACACTTTCTACTCAACTCAATAAGATTAGGGAAACATGCTTTCGTTTATTTAGACAATAGGAGAGATTGAACATTCAACATTGATAGTTCATTCTATATCACAACCTTAAACCGTAGTTAAGTTTCCAAGATTCCATATAGTTACAATTTAGAGAAACACTAGTTTAGATTTACAACATAGTTCATAGACCCATCCAACACCCGTATATAACACATGTCACACCTTTTTTTTACCTACACCCCGGAAGGGAATATATAAGGGAGTTTTTTCCAAATTAAAATGACAATCGAAACGGGATCATTTTATTAAAATTCAGAGTCGCCACTTGGAATAATTTACGGTGACCCAAGTCACCGGTTCAAATCCCGAATCGAGGAAAGATTGACTCTATATTATAGTCAACGAACACAGAAATTTGGATAAGGAATTTTGTTAACCCAGGAGAAGGTGTTAGGCATTCCCGAGTTCCGTGATTCTAGCACGGTCGCTCAACTGTTGTTATTGGCCTATTATCTGATTTTAATACACTTTTAAACCTATGTGCATTTTAACTTTAAACCGCTTTTAATTATTTTAAGGAAAATTTCAACGTCATCTAAAACACGTCTTTGGACCACGCCACATGAAATGCACCTTCAGTCCGAGACACATTTTATTTAACGTTGATAAGATTAGGATTTGGGTCACATGAAATGCACACCCGAGTTTAGGGAGTTAATTTGTAAAACAACGTGCCTAAAGCAACTACGCAATTTAACTGTGCGAGGACCATGGAAAATTCGCTAAATGACACACCTCGATTTATTAAAGGAAAAGCATTTAACTACGGATGTTCATATTTAAAACTAATTCGAAATAAAGTATCACAACTACGCCACGGGAACTGTACCTGTAGTTGTGGTGATTTAATTACGTGCCTACAGCTTCGCCTACCCGCGACCCACTCAACTCAGCAACCAATATGAAAAATCAATGAATCAAACAAATGGGTTTGTGACTCTTTTAATTTAAAAATGCATGTATCTCTTCACAAATAAATTCACATTCAAACAAAGGAAACGAGTAAACGAACAAATTCACCATACAAATAAATTCACATTCTTGACTTTTCAAACAAGGAACCAAACTCTGAGATTAGAAATATCATTTCCAACAAAATCAAAATGGAGCAATAAGTTACCTTAGTTTCACCATTAATCAGAAAAAATAATCACAGAGGTAGCGATACAGCTCCTTCTTCGAATCGAACAAAATCGAATACGGTTCATCACTACAACGGGAAACAATATCACGACAATCCGACGACCTCTAGACCGAACTCAAACTGGTATCGGAAAACCTCGACTCAACACAACTTTAGACGTTTCTGCCCACTCCCCTACTTTCGTTACTGTTTTTTCGCACTCATTTTCCTCTTTCTTTTGCAGCTAGCTGCTGATTTGGTCAGAGATGGGGGTTCAGAGAGATGAGTTGAAGAATCGTATTTTTGTTCTGGCGACCTGCTGCTGCTGGTGACTGACGATAGAGATGGAGGGTTTGGACGGGGTTGCTGGCTTTGAAGTGAGGAGAAGGAAGGGTCATTGTAAAGGCTTGGAGAAGAAAGGGTCTTCTAAGGTTTTTGAAGAAGAAGCTCGCTGGGGGGTAGGGGCCGTGTATCGGCGCAACTTTTCTTTTTTTATGTCTTCTCCTTTTGTTTTATCTGATTAGGCTTACCCCTATTATATAAGTTTAGGTCTAAATGTGTATTTTTTTGTGTTTTGCAAATTAGCCCCTAGGTCTTTGTGTATTAGGTCCCTAGGTTTTTTAATTAAGGTGTTAAGGGTGTTGGGCTTAGGGAATGGGCTTGGGAATTATTGGCTAGTTCTGAAAAATTAGGCCTAAAAATGGGTCGTTTGAGCCCGAATTTTATTCTTTCCCCGCAAACGAGACTAAAATACGATATTATTTATTAATTAATCCTACGTAAGTAAAGTAACTATTAAAATAAGACGACCGTTAAAACAAAAGTATTTTTAATATTTTCAAGATTTAAAATGACTACAAAACATTAATGAACCTATTTTTTATAATTTTCGTTTTCTTGTAATAAAATAATGTAAAGAGTAAAAATGAGTTGAAATAGCTATATTAGGCCTAAATTAAATATTTACGTGCTAAACTATGAAAAATCTTAGGGAGAGTCAAAAATCACGTGTCTACAGCTGCCCCTCTTTGATTGGAAAGACGAAGTATTTTCAGACAAAGAACGACTAGACAGATTTTTTGACCCGGCCCTTATTTGAAGAGACTAAAACTAAGAGAGAGGGGAATGTGACCGAGCCCTGGTATCTGAGCTGCCTACATATCCTTGGCTATAAAGGAATCAGGACACGTATAGTTCAGAAGTGAGTGAGGTGATGGAGTGTGTGAAGAGGATGAGAGAGTCGAGTGAGGTTCCGTCCAAGGCTCCCGCCCGTTGTCCCGTTATTACATCACAAATAAAAAAATGAAAAAGACTAGCTAAGCCTGTCAACTACGAGTTACAAGATTCCTATCTATAAGTCTTCTGAAGCTTGATCTTGAGTCTTGAATGGTTCTTCATGCAGACTTTAGATTTGAACCTCGATGCTTGTTAGCTGCAGGTGTTGGTTCAACCTTCTTCAGCTTTTTCAAATCATGATGGGACATGCAGAGCTTGTGACCTTAGCCACGTCTTGAGCAGCTCACATCTTTCATTAACTTCTGCATTTGGATTCACTTCTTGTCTTTCTTTTGTTTTTTTCTTTTTATTTTGGATTGTGACTAACTTCTGTTGATCATCTCGGACTACTGACTCGCATTCTTGACGCGAGCTTCTTTTGTTGTTGGCCTGAATTGCATTATGAATTGAATTCCCCCCTTTTTTCCAGGTGGGCGACTGATTGCTGAACTTGAACTGTCTTCTCTTGTTACTTGGCACTATTTTCCCTTGCACCTTGAACCATTTTCCCCTGAAACCTGAACTGTCTTCCTTCGAAACTGCTTTCCCTTGAAACTCGAGTTGTCTTCCTTCAACACTGTTTTTCCTAGAAACTTGAGTTGTCTTCCCTTGTTCTCCAGGTGGGCGCCTGATTACAACAAAACAGACAAAACAAAAGAAATTTTTTCTGCCCCAGTTTGCACTAGGAAGATTTGTGAGTTGTTAGCAAAATCGTAAACCACTTGTACTATTGATGCAATGATGAGCGTAAACTAAAGAATAGACTAGGAAAATTATAAACTAAGTTTGACTAAAGTAAAAACTCACCCTATTCTCCAGGCGGGCCCCCCTGATTTCAGGAAACTAAACATTGATAATCTTAAGAAAACTAAAAATTGACCCATTTTTTTCGAATCCAAACTTCCTCTTCTTCTTTTTTTTTTCAAAATATCCTAGGAGAAAATTCGTCAGACTAGGTTTTCTATCTTAGGAGAAAGATTTATCAGACTAAGACGTTAATTCTAGGAGGAAATTCATTAGACTAGGCCTTTTTCTCTTTTTTTTTTGTTTTTTTTTGGTATCTTAGGAGAAAGATTCATCTGACTAAGACGTTTACCCTAGGAGAAAATTCATCAGACTAGGTTTTCTATCTTAGGAGAAAGATTGATCAGACTAAGATTTCTATCCTAGGAGAAAGTTCATCAGACTAGGTCTTCTATCTTAGGAGAAAAATTCATCAGACTAAGATTTTGATCCTAGGAGAAAGTTCATTAGACTAGGTTTTCTATCTTAGGAGAAAAATTCATCAGACTAAGATTTCGATCCTAGGAGAAAATTCATCAGACTAGGTTTTCTATCTTATGAGAAAGATTGATCAGACTAAGACTTCGATCCTAGGAGAAAGTTCATCAGACTAGGTCTCTATCTTGTTATCTTAGGAGAAAAGTTCATCAGACTAAGATTTGATCCTAGGAGAAAGTTCATTAGACTAGGTTTTCTATCTTAGGAGAAAAATTCATCAGACTAAGATTTCGATTGGGAGAAAAATCCATCAGGCTGGGACTTTTTATCCTAGGAGAAAAAATGTGAAGATCAATGGCAAGATTTTATGCACAATAGTTAGACAAATAAATGAGAAGATTTGAGAAACTTCCCTTTGTCGGTTCTTCTCGTCTTTTCTTTTTCTTCTCTTTTTTTGTTTTTTTTTCTTTTTTTCATTTTTTTCTTTTTTCTCTTTTTGAATCACTTTCCTTGCACCGCTTTGTTCCTGTTTCATACAAAGAAAAATTTGTCAGTTTTGAAAAATGGTGGTCGGTTTGTGGCCTTGAGTTTTGGGCAGCTTGAGTTCTGCTCAATCAGCTTGAGTCGGCTTCAAGAGACTTTTGCTCTGCATCAACCTTAATTGTTTCAGACCTAGTATCATTTGTACTTGCGGCTCAATCATCATTATCTCAACTGGAGATCTTTGCCTAGGTGACTTTTTCCGGTATCTTGAATGACTTTCTGCTTTTTGAGCAATTTGTCTGTCAAAGAATCACCAGTTATCTTTCTTGCGCCAAGTAGGCTGAGAAGGGTCTTTTTGGGGAAGCCTTTGTATGAATCCTCAAGGTATATTGACAGTAACCACCGAGTGTACTGGTCAAATTTACTTTGTGCAACTAAAAAGCTGGTAGCAGATTTTGAAATCTTTTCTTGCTTATTTTGACAAGGACTGACTTAGAGGGAAGGACACAATGCTATAAAGAAACAAGTATCAACAAGAAATGCCCATGTCGGAAGGACAGAAGGAAGAGTTTTTTTTCTTTTTTTCAATAACTAGCCTTAATGATCATGACATGCATTTTGAACTCAACGGCCTGATCTATCAAACTAATCCAATCTTCCCTTTTAACATTCTTATGACCTTTGAAGCCGGCCTTGTTTATGTCAATTCTTTGCATCAGCTTCACGACTCGCTTTCGACTAGTGGTGCCCCGGGGGATTTTCACCAACAAGTCTCTCTCAATTATTTATCTCTTCTTACCATCGCCTTACAGTGCCCGTAAGGGTTTTCACTAATAAGACTCTCTCATTTTTCTTTTCTTTTTCTTTCCCTTTTTGTGAGAAACTCGACAATGTTCTACGTCATGTGACAACCGTTGCTCATTGCATTCTTCTCTTGGCATTCTTGAAGGCATATCGGGAGGTCTTTATTTGGAAGGATTTTGGATAGGGTTGGAAAGAAAGGATGTCATGAAGTCTCAAAATAAACTCAAAGTAAAGGGGATTGTGGACTTACAACTCTTGGACTCGACTCTTTCAAAAGTGAAATAAAATCTCTAGCCCAATTTCAGATGCTGGGGATTTTTGGATTTTTATATTTTTCTATTTTTTTTCTTTTTCTTCTAAATTCTTATTTGGTTGGACCGAACCGTGAGGCTGCCTACGTATCCTTTTTTTAAAAGGAATCAGGTCTAACGTAGTTCAAACATCTGACCTAACTATAATTTTTTCATCCTTTTTTCTGTATTTCTTTTTTTTTTTTTTCAAAACAAGTTGCCCCAGCTTGTATTTTTTGAGGGCAGACAGTTCTTTTTTTTCACTTGAACTTTCTAAGAATTGCCTTAGTTTGTACTCTTGGGACATGGACTCTTTTTTTCCTTTTTTTTTTCATTTTTCATTTTTTTGACTCTTGACTCTAAACTTGATTTCAAAAGAGGGTGGTCAAAGAAAATAACACAGATTCAAAAGGGGTAATAAAGAGTATAAAGTGTTTGGATAGCAGAAAAAGGGCCTCCCAGCCTCGAGAACGCCAATTATAGTATTTTTCGCGATCACATCATTGATGAACATGACTGACTTCTTGGGTCTTTTTCAGCGTAAAGCTGTATGAACAATACTTTCCTCATTGTGAATGACCCTTGTCAATTTGGATGACTTTTCTTAGATTTTGTCTTGATGTAGAATATGCATTTTGCCACTAACTGATCCATTTCAAGTTGTCTAGAATAAACCTTATATTGAAAACACTTTCTATCTCTTAGTGCTAAACAGACTTCAGCCCATTCAATTATCCTTAAGCCCGGTCTTCTCAAATGATTCAAATAGTAGAGATCCTTAATTTCCATGAGCATGACTGCTTTGGTTCCATGTAAACTTGGCTCATGCTTATTTTTCAAATGTTTCATGTCTTTATTCATCTTCTAAAAGAGTCTCTTTCTCACTTATCCAATTCAAGACTACGTCAGTTTTCTAAGATCTGACCAAAATTTCTGCATGCATGTCATATTACTAGTACTAGCGTGAAAAGAATTATGCACAAAATGGACACAAAATGACTGGCTGTCTTTTATTGAATGAAGGATAGTAGGGTCCGAAGAAGAAGAAAAGAAGACAAAATAAGCTACTATAGCTAAAGGATGAGTGACTTTCCAGTTGCTAAGCGATATCTTAGCCATACATTCGCACATCAACATTACCACGATATTTTGACCATTTTAATTGCTTTGGATTCAATATTTAAATTTTGACAATCATCCTGAGCAGCCCATGTCCTGTTGCTCAAATCTAGTAAAGTCACCCCTACATTTGCCTCCATTTTTATTTTTCACTGCCAACTTGACTACTTGCCTTTTCATGACCTTGGATAAACAACAATGGTGCTTATTCCCTTGGTTGAGAAGATACTTTTATTTCCGTGAGATCTTGGATTGTTCTTATGACTCGTCATTGCAAACCAACAAACCGACCACCTTTGACTAGCTTTTATTTCAAAACAACAACCATGTTAGAATAAACACTCTTTCTTTTTTTTTTCCTTCTTTTCTTTTCTCTTTTTTTCTTGTTTCTTTCCTTTCCCTTTTTTTTGGTTTTTCTTTTTTTTTTCTTTTTCATTCCCCCCCCTTTTTTTAAACCTTTCGATCGAACCTGACGTGGGTTGCCTACGTATCATATGGGAACGTGAATCAGATCTTGCATAGTACGGGATGATCATGAATAAAGTAAATAAACTAAATCTTTTTTTTTATTTTGAAATTTGTTTTTTTTTCGAAAGAAAATATTTTTGGATTTCAATTTTTTTTTTAAGGATCTTTGAAAAGAAAGACTTCTAAAGAAGAGAAAAAAAATATTTTCTTGAATTTTAACTTCTTTTTCTTTTCTTTTTTTCTGAAAATTCCGAAAGAAAAACTTCTAAAGAAGAAAGGAAATATTTTTGGAATTTTACTTTGAATTTATGAAAGAAATATTACAAAAGAAAAGAGAATTTTTTTTTTTGAAATTGCAAACAAATATTTTTGGATTTTGAGAGAGATTAGAAGAAAATAGTTTTGTATTTATTTTTTTAAAAAAAATTGGGGTCTAAAAGAAAGACTTTCTAAAGAAAGAAAGAAATGAAAATATTTTTTGGATTATTTTTTAAAAATGGTGTCTCAAAAAAAGACTTTTCTAGAGAGGAAGTAAAGGAATATATTTTTGGATTTTTTTGAAAATTATGGGCCGGAACCAATGATGTTTGCCTACGTATCTCACATCCGGTGAAAATCAGACCCGCGTAGTTCGCCCAGTTTTGACGGAACAGAAATTGACTTATTTTGAAAATATTGCCTTTTTTTTTTCTTTTTTGAATTTCGAGAGAGTTTCAGAAATTTCGAATACCTACCTCTAACTCTTGGTTTTTCCCTTTGATTTTCTTTTTTTTCTTTTTTTTCTTTTTTTGATTTTCTTTCCTCTTTTTTTTTTTTATTTTCTTTCCCTATTCTAGAAGCCAGTCAACATGCAAGCCGAAACAGTCAGATACACAAGTAGCACGTAAGATGCATCAGGATGGTCTTTTAATTTGGGTACACCTGTCCTAGACAGACCCAACCCTTATGTTGAGTCCCAAAGTCAAATGCACGTGATGCAAACAAGCTTTCCTACTAGAGATCCGGCATGAAGCTATGTTATTCTAGGTTTAAAAAACTTGGGCGCATTGTTCTAGACCTGGCTTACCCGTGCGGACAACTCGAGCCGAGGGGGGCAGCGTACCGGGAATACAGAAGCTTCACCGGCTTTGCAACTTGTCCGAACCTCGTTCTAAAATTGGGATATGACTCTAATAGAAAAGAAGTCACACGAAGTGCATACTTCCCAGATGATTTAAAAGACTCAGGGAGAAGAGAGTTTCGTAACAGTTTTATACACAATTAACCAATATCAAAGCGGTAAAAGTAGCATTTAGCACATTAGGCTCAACATGTAAAAATCAAGTAAAGACAAGCCAACTATAACAGTTATTCTAAGCTCGAATTCTTGAACTCTGAAATAGAGATTCTGGGTTCTTTGTCCCCAGCAGAGTCATCAGAGCTGTCACACCTCTTTTTTACCTATACCCTGGAAGGGAGTATATAAGGGAGTTTTTTTCAACTTAAAGTGACAATCAAAACGGGATCATTTTATTAAAATTCATAGTTTTCACTTGGGATAATTTACGGTGTCCCAAGTCACCGGTTCAAATCCTCAATCGAGGAAAGATTGACTCTGTATTACAGTTTGCGAACACAGAAATCTGGGTAAGGAATTTTGTTAACCCGGGAGAAGGTGTTAGGCATTCCCGAGTTCCGTGGTTCTAGCATAGTCGCTCAACTGTTGTTATTGGCCTATTATCTGATATTAATACACTTTTAAACCTATGTGCATTTTAACTTTAAACCGCTTTTAATTATTTTAAGGAAGATTTCAACGTCATCTAAAATACGTCTTTGGACCACGCCACATGAAATGCACCCGCAGTCCGAGACACATTTTATTTAACGTTGTTAAGATTAGGATTTGGGTCACATGAAATGCACTCCCCAGTTTAGGGAGTTAATTTGTAAAACAGCGCGCCTAAAGCAACTACGCACTTTTAACTGTGCAAGGACCATGGAAAATTCGCTAAATGGCACACCTCGATTTATTAAAGGAAAAGCATTTAACTACGGATGTTTATATTTAAAACTAATTCGAAATTAAGTATCACAACTACGCCACGGGAACCGTACCCATAGTTGTGATGATTTAATTACGTGCCTACAGGTTCGCCTACCCGCGACCCACTCAACTCAACAACCAATATGAAAAATCAATGAATCAAACAAATGAGTTTGTGATCCATGGTCATTTACTTTAACAATTTCGCGTGATAACAATTCACGTGCATTGATATATACTACAAATCCGACAAGGAAATAATTTGCATTGTTAGAGTAATGACCGTCACTTACATAGTAGTCTAAATATTTCAAAAAAAAAAAAAAAAAACAAATGAAGGTGCTTGACTCTTTTAATTTAAAAATGCATGTATCTCTTTCACAAACAAATTCACATTCAAACAAAGGAAACGAGTAAACGAACAAATTCACCATACAAACAAATTCACATTCTCGACTTTTCAAACAAGGAGCCAAACTCTGAGATTAGAAATATCATTTCCAATAAAATCAAAATGGAGCAATAAGTTACCTTAGTTTTACCATCAATCAGAAAAAATAATCACAGAGGTAGCAATACAGCTCCTTCTTCGAATCGAACAAAATCGAATACGGTTCATCACTACAACGGGAAATAATATCATGACAATCCGACGACCTCTGGATGGAACTCAAACCGGTATCGGAAAACCTCGACTCAACACAACTCTAGACGTTTCTGCCCGCTCCCCTGCTTTCGTTACTGTTTTTTCTCACTCCTTTTCCTCTTTCTTTTGCAGCTAGCTGCTGGTTTGGTCAGAGATGGGGGTTCGGAGAGATGAGTAGAAGAATGGTGTTTGTGTTCCGGCGACCTGCTGCTGCTGGTGACTGACGACAGAGATGGAGGGTTTGGCCGGGTTGCTGGCTTTAAAGTGAGGAGAAGGAAGGGTCGTTGGAAAGGCTTGGAGAAGAAAGGGTCTTCTAAGGTTTTTCAAGAAGAAGCTCGCTGGGGGATAGGGTCGTGTATCAGCGCAGCTTTTCTTTTTTTGTGTCTTCTCCTTTTTTTTATCTGATTAGGCTTACCCCTATTATATAAGTTTAGGTCTAAAGGTGTATTTTTGTGTATTTTGCAAATTAGCCCCTAGGTCTTTGTGTATTAGGTCCCTAGGTTTTTTTAAGAAAGGTATTAAGGGTATTGGGCTCAGGGAATGGGCTAGGGAATTATGGGCTAGGTCCGAAAAATTAGGCCTAAAAATGGGTCGTTTGAGCCCGACTTTTATTCTTTCCCCGCGAACAAGACTAAAATATGATCTTATTTATTAATTAATCCTACGTAAGCAAAGTAACTATTAAAATAAGACTGACCGTTAAAACAAAACTATTTTTGGTATTTTCAAGATTTAAAATGACTACAAAATATTAATGAACCTATTTTTTGTAATTTTCGTTTTCTTGTAATAAAATAAAGTAAAAGAGAAAAATGAGTTGAAATAGCTATATTAGGCCTAAATTAAATATTTACGTGCTAAAATATGAAAAATCTTGGGGAGGGTCAAAAATCACGTGTCTACAGCCCACACAAATGTCTACGGAGCCTCTAAGGATACAAAAGACAAGTATGACAACGCAGACAATAAGGTCCCAGCTATACCTCAAAAGTGAAAATCTACAACAAAAGATGTGCAACATAACCCCTTGAAGGAAAAGAGGGCTCACCAAGACTATGAGAGGAGGATACTCCCTATGTGCGATCGACACTGTCCGCTATGGAGCCTCCTACATTCATTTAAAAATAGCACCCCCGGCAAAAGGGACGTTTGTACCATGGAATAGTACTAGTATGTATAACTAAACACTATCTTATTAGAAAGAACTATCATGCAAGAACAAAAAAATCACAAGAGACAATCAAAGCTTTAACCGAACACCACATCATCAAATAAAAAGTCATACAACTTTCACATGATTTCCATAACTTTAGTTTGGGGCATTTCATATATTTGTCATTTTTCACAATATCACCGCTGTCTTGAGCAGAGTCCAATCATGACCCGATCGACTAGGTTGCCTCATTTGAGACATATACCTCAATCACCATCTCATTTCCTTTTTCCGGAATTCAATATCAGCACATTACCACCATGTGTGTGGCATGGTGTCCGATCATGGCTAGGCCGCCTTACCTAGGCGTTGTTCCTTTCTCATTAATCATCTCATTTAAATCTTTATTTCACATATATCATGCCAATTCATTGGCACTTAGGGCCCCAATTTTCACATCATGTCCACTTTCAATACCAATATTGCAATTTAGGATAACAAGCACAGGCAAAAGCAATTCAAGTGTAAACATAGATAAGATTTTACATAGTTGGCATGATAATCTCCGTTTAGATCCTAACATTGAGGTGTAGGCATTCCAACACACGGTTTATATTCTTCACACATCTTTAAATTAGCGAGAATAGTATATTAAACATATTAAGGCACCCCTATCACATATATACAGTTGCAAAACCAGCTCATGTGAAATAACAATCAATTCATCAATCCAATTTCAGACTTACCACATTTGTATATACTCCAACGGAGCTCGATTTCTAGTAAAAGGGGGGTTTTAGCCATACATACCTCAATAGAGTTTTCCTTAAATTCTTACAAAATTTCGGGATTCTTAGGAACTTCAATCTATTTTATGAAAATTATAAATTGAACCAAGAAGTAGAGACAAATTAAGATTCTGGCTCGTTTAAGTAAATTATCAAGTACTATGTGTGCATTGTGATTTTAGGACCCTTTTTGTGAGAGATTTTCATCATCTTATACCCCAATTGCTATCGTTTTAGCTCACAACTTTCCCATACCTTGTTCTCTCTTATGCATGCATGAAAATCCATTCTTATACCCATGAACCCACTAGCCAATTACTCATCCTAGTGTAAATTTCGAAACCAGAGATTAGGGTTCAAGTTCTTACCTCTTGGGGTGAAAGCCTAGAAAATTTTGCTTGAAAGTCTTCAAAGATTTGGCAAGGTTTGAGAGTTAGTTTCTTCCTCTAGATTTTCCTCTCTCACTCTATTTGTAGTAAAAATAACATAAAAGAGGTCTAATGGGTATTTTTAATGGGATGGGGTCGGGTTTTAAAAGTTAGAAAATAGAAGCCCCGACACAATCTGCGATCGCATAATGGACATGCGGCCCGCAAAATGGACCGCAAAAATGGTCCCAAAACCTGAACAAACTGTCTGGGTATGCGACAGAAATGTGATCTGCATACATGTTCTGCAGTCGTATAATGCACCGCAGAACTGCTTCTCACAAAAATTCCAAAGGGATTATGCGATGATAATGCGGCCCGCATATTGATTATGCGATCGCATAATTGTCCGCATAGTTGACCTCAAATTAACCATCAAACTGTTTGACTCTACGGCGACTATGCTGTCTGCATAGCTATTATGTGATCACATAATGGACCGCAGAAACACACTTTTCTGGAAAATATTATTCCTTAACTTTTTAATGCACAGATCAATCTAAAGGGTCCGAACCGCGGCGAAGAATTTTACAAATTTCTAACACATATTCCTAATTTTGCACCACGAGCTTTCGAGTTTTTAAGTAGAAATTTCACGGGGCCTTACAAAACGACAAGCTTATTTTATATTAAAACGAGCAGCATCTCACCTGTAATCTTTACTTCCTCCCAATTCGACATAACACCAACAAAAACAAGAGCACAACACTAACAACATGTATACATCATTTTCCAACCTTATCTCCATCGCAAAATACCACAAAATAGCCCACACACTAATCACTTCATACACAAAACGACAACTATAGTAGTGCCAAACAACCTGAAAATTTAACGACGAACGACCAGCCCACCATTCTGCCATTATGTGGTGTTTCTCCACACCCTTTCTCCTCCAAAACTCCATAAAACAACAGCAAAATAGACAAGCCAAAAACAACATGAAACAACCCACAAAATAATCCATTACAAGTTGAATAACTCAAACTCATGGCTTCCGATCACTGTCCCATGAGTTCATACAATTATTGAAGGAATTTCTCTACTTTTACAGCAGAAAAAATGGATGAAAGAGGGCAGTATACTTGAGAAAATTATTTAGGGTTTTGTATTGAATTTTTGGGAGACATTTGCAGGGGCTTATCTCTGATTTTTTGCTCTTGAATGAGTGTAATATCTGAAGGAAATCAGCCCTTAAAAGGGCTCTTTGGCCGACCCAAACTAGCCCTTTTTTGGACATATTTCGTCCTTTCATTTAGCAAGTAGGTGACACACCTACTTGTCACCTGTGTAGTCTGTGCAGTCTCGCAAAAACATTAATATTTTTACTCTGGTATCGTATCGATAAACGATTTAATGCATTAGAAATTACACTCGTAGATCTTCAATTTGATAGGTAAATCATCCTGTAATTCCAAGTATATTGGTAAAAAAGCTCGACTACATTTGACCTAATTTTTAGCATATTTATGAATGTAACTTGTGATGACCTTTGCCAACTTTTGTTCCACGACCAGCTTGACTTCAAAACTTAATACACGACCATTATACAACTAAAAGAACTCATAACATAATCTCTTTATCATGTTAAGCACCCTGGTCTCACCCTATATGTACATGTTATAACATTGTCAACTTTTGACGAAACATATTTTCTTTGATTCGTTTAGCTTCCAAGCCTTCCAACCCTCTTGGTAATTGTTATTCATGATCTTATATATTTGTAACCTCCAAGGTAACATGATTAACTTACTTTATGTAATTTCAAAGATGATCTCATTTCT